>NC_034178.2:46578452-46948452 GCF_002021735.2 Oncorhynchus kisutch | reverse complement strand
TATATAGCCCTTCGTACATCAGCTGATATCTCAAAGTGCTGTACAGAAACCCAGCCTAAAACCCCAAACAGCAAGCAATGCAGGTGGAGAAGCACGGTGGCTAGGAAAACCCAGTGGGTCAGAAGTTTACATACACTCAATTAGTATTTGGTAGCATTGCCTTTAAATTGTTTAACTTGAGTCAAACGTTTTCGGTAGCCTTCCACAAACTTCCCACAATAAGTTGGGTGAATTTTGGCCCATTCCTCCTGACAGAGCTGGTGTAACTGGGTCAGGTTAGTAGGCCTCCTTGCTCGCACACGCTTTTTCAGTTCTGCCCACAAATTTTCTATGGGATCGAGGTCAGGGCTTTGTGATGGCCACTCCAATACATTGATTTTGTTGTTCTTAAGCCATTTTGCCACAACTTTGGAAGTATGCTTGGGGTCATTGTCCATTTGGAAGACCCATTTGCGACCAAGCTTTAGCTTCCTGACTAATATCTTGAGATGTTGTTTAAATATATCCACATAATTTTCCTCCCTCAGGATCCAATCTTTTTTGGGAAGTGCACCAGTCCCTCCTGTAGCAAAGCACCCCCACAACATGATGCTGCCACTCCCGTGCTTCATGGTTGGGATGGTGTTTTTTGGCTTGCAAGCATCCCCCTTTTTCCTCCAAACATAACGATGGTCATTATGGACAAATAGTTCTATTTTTGTTTCATCAGACCAGAGGACATTTCTCCAAAAAGTACAATCTTTGTCCCCATGTGTAGTTGCAAACCGTAGTCTGGCTTTTTTTTTTTTAAATAGTGGTTTTGGAGCAGTGGCTTCTTCCTTACTGAGCAGCCTTGCATGTTATGTCGATATAGGACTCGTTTTACTGTGGATATAGATACTTTTGTACCCGTTTCCTCCAGCATCTTCACAAGGTCCTTTGCTGTTATTCTGGGATTGATTTGCGCTTTTCGCACCAAAGTACGTTCATCTCTAGGAGACAGAATGCGTCTCCTTCTTGAGCAGTATGACGGCTGCGTGGGCCCATGGTGTTCATACTTTCGTACTATTGTTTGTACAGATGAATGTGGTGTCTTCAGGCATTTGGAAATTGCTCCCAATGATGAACCAGGCTTGTGGAGGTCTACAATTATTTGAGGTCTTGGCTGATTTCTTTTGATTTCAAATCAAATCAAATTTTTGCTTGACATTCCCATGATGTCAAGCAAAGAGGAATTGTGTTTGAAGGTAGGCCTTGAAATAGATCCACAGTTACACCTCCAATTGACTCAAATAATGTCAATTAGCCTATCAGAAGCTTCTAAAGCCATGACATAATTTTATGGAATTTTCCAAGCTGTTTAAAGGCACAGTCAACTTAGTGTATGTAAACTTCTGACCCACTGGAATTGTGATACAGTGAATTATAAGTGAAATAATCTGTCTGTAAACAATTATTGGAAAAATTACTTGTGTCATACACAAAGTAGATGTCCTAACCGACTTGCCAAAAATATAGTTTGTTAACAAGAAATTTGTGGAGTGGTTTTAATGACTCCATCCTAAGTGTATGTAAACTTCTGACTTCAACTGTATATCAGACCAGAAATTCCATAACTGACTGATTACTTAAGATACCATTTTTTACAAACATGAACCAAAATAACCTTGTACATCGACAAGGAATACAATTCTTGACTTAAAGGAAATGTATGGATATAAACAAAAATACAGTTATTCAGGTAACTTGCGTTATGATGTTGCCATTTTTAACAAAGACAGTTTCATTAATACAATGTCCAATTTATTTGATATAACAAACAAACAAGACATTGATTTGGACCATAGGCACTCCATCCAGCCATCAACATCACACACAGAACCATGGTGACTGACAGATTCTCTGGATCCACTGCCTTGGGCCCTGCTTTCCTCAAGTCTACACCCGGCACCAAGCCAACTCTAGTCTTCACTGACCAGAGGTACTTCAGAGGCACAGTGTCTTGCAGTTAAATGGGCCTCCATCAGTTACAAAATAGAAATGAGTATCTCTACATGTATACTACAAACAGTGGGGAGAACAAGTATTTGATAACCTGCAAAATCGACAGTGTTTCCTACTTACAAAGCATGTAGAGGTCTGTCATTTTTTTAAATCATGGGTACATTTCAACTGTGAGAGACGGAATCTAAAACAAAAATCCAGAAAATCACATTGTATGATTAAGTAATTCATTAGCATTTTATTGTATGACATAAGTATTTGATACATCAGAAAAGCAGAAGTTAATATTTGGTACAGACACCTTTGTTTGCAATTACAGAGATCATACGTTTCCTGTAGTTCTTGACCAGGTTTGCACACACCGCAGCAGGGATTTTGGCCCACTCCTCCATACAGACCTTCTCTTGATCCTTCAGGTTTCGGGGCTGTCGCTGGGCAATACGGACTTTCAGCTCCCTCCAAAGATTTTCTATTGGGTTCAGGTCTGGAGACTGGCTAGGCCACTCCAGGACCTTGAGATGCTTCTTACGGAGCCACTTCTTAGTTGCCCTGGCTGTGTGTTTCGGGTCGTTGTCATGCTGGAAGACCCAGCCATGACCCATCTTCAATGCTCTTACTGAGGGAAGGAGGTTGTTGGCCAAGATCTCGCGATACATGGCCCCATCCATCCTCCCCTCAATATGGAGCAGTCGTCCTGTCCCCTTTGCAGAAAAGCATCCCCAAAGAATGATGTTTCCACCTCCATGCTTCACGGTTGGGATGGTGTTCTTGGGGTTGTACTCATCCTTCTTCTTCAAAGAAGAAAAAAAGCTCTATTTTTGTCTCATCAGACCACATGACCTTCTTGACCGACTGATCAAAACATCGGGCACATGAAACAAAGGCATGATACATCCTTGTAAAAGCAGCATACTTTCACATATACAAACCCCCTCTAATCCTGGATTTTACATGGTCTATCTCTCCATGAACCAATCCATCTGAAATTAGGTTCTCTGAGAAACACATCAACAACTACCGGTGACCAGAATCCCAAATTGCTTTCTATTGATTTGTTTGTTTAGAGATTATGGGCACCAAAGGTCCTTTTGATTGGAGTCTATAACCCTATACACACACCTAGCTGGATACTGCATGCAAAGTCACACCTATGGTTTAGAGCAGGTTGATAGTATGGCAATGCACTAGTGTGTGCCATGTCTGTGACAGATAGTATTGGAGCTAGATAGAGAGAGCAGTACAGACAAGTCCAGAGTAGCATGCTATGGGGAAGATTTGCCCGTGTTGCAGAATAAATATCTTGCTCAATTCCCCATATCTATCTGTCAATATGCAACGCATTCCATCTCCAGTGTCACTGCACTCAGGAACAAAACACCTCTCCATCCTCTCTCTCTCTCTCTCTATCTCTGTGTGTGTGTTAGAAAGTTACATTTAAAGGCAGGATGACCTTATATGAGGGATTTGCTGCCATGGCTGTCGGGGGTTGGGTGGGACACCGAGTACTAAGAAGAGGCCCTCGCCAGTGTACAGGGTGTGTTGGCGACATGGGTGGCAGGGAGGTCCTCATGTTGCCACAGGCAAACCAGGCGGGAGCCCTCGTCCCCCTCCTGGCCACCTGTCTGGGGGATGCGGGGCAGCATTGCTGAGCGGGTCAGGCCCCAGAAACGAGGAGGGGACAAGTCCGTCTTGGTGGCCGTGAACTTCCAACCCATGTGGGAGCCACAGATCTGACACTGAGCGATCGTCCAGGCATACCTGAGGGAGGGGGGAGGAGCGAGCGAGAGAGGCAGAAATAACTTCCATCAGTCCTTAGGGATTTGTGCAGCATGCCTCACTTCTTATTGTTGACATAAGGCATCTGACACAGAAACGAATAACGTATATGGCATACCAGACAGCATTGCTAATAGAGCCCTGGGATTTTCTGATGCTCTCATGCACAGATATTACATACAGAAAGAACACAGACTGTGTCTATTCAATACAATGCCCTCTCTCATCACCTCTCCATTTTCTCCTCAGACTAAAGCCCTTACTGGCTGTCACGTAGGAATGGCAGCAGGCCAGGCAAAGGAGGGAAGGCACACAGACAAACCACTCCACTCCCATCTGACACCTGTTCAATTAAGACGTTTCTCAGGGTTCTCGTCCTGGCAACAACCTACCATTTGAATAACAATTATCACAAAGAAGCACTTGCAATTAACAGATGAAAGGCACCAATAAACCGCCTAAATCTGTCATGTTGTGTGTCTGTTGCTCTCTCCACAACATGTCTTCTCAGAACAACAGGCTGTAATAACACGCTTCACCAGACGAACAGTGTGGCAGAGAGGTTTCTTCCTCCTCCATAGCTCCCCACAGAGGACTTGAATAAGACTCATCTTGACCAGTGCCAGCCCATGGGGAGGATAAGTGGAGGAAGTTATTGCTGTCATTATTACAGGTTGAAGATTCCTTACGTAACATAACAGAATCACTGAGAACCCAGGGGAGCCCAAGGGCCTTGGACATGTGTGTCACTTGAGAATATAATTTGTGAGGCTGTGGGTGAGTTTCTATAGTGTGGGGAATGGGTTAGTGTACATCTAAATGTGTGAGAGCGAGGGAATGTATGTGTGTGAGGCATGTATAGAGAGGGGTTACCCTGGAAACCAGCTGTGGAGCGTAGATGGCCTGCGGACCAGGTTGAGGTTGCTGGTTTTGTAGACCATGGACCGTGGGAGTTAACATAGGCTGCCATGGGGCCATACAGAGACAAGCTGCAGGTGTGTGTGTGTGGAGGGGAGGAGACCAGGGTTTATTATCTGAACCACACTGTACAAAAAACTGCCGAATTGGGTGTACAAATGACATTCAGATATTAAAGTATACGAATACATTAAAACTACAAATATTCTAGAATGACCCAGGTCGAATCAGACAGTGTAGACAGACAGAATGGGACAGTAGCCAGAGAGATGGTTATGAAACTTAACTAGATGAATGTCAAACAAGAGACACGAACTTGCTTAACCCTTCCTTGCGCGCGCGCGCGCGTGCACGCACGCACGCCACTCTGATGACCCCATAGATAAAGTGTTGAGTGTTCAGGGACATTGATGAGAAACTCCATATTATTTGTGGTTGTTATTGTTACATTTAATGGGTCTTTGAGACAATCTTTTAAAGATGTAGAAATTCCACCGCCACTTCTTGGTTGCTAAAATACTATTTCCTTTTACATTTATTTATTTATTTAACTTGTCAAGTCAGTTACGAACAAATCTTATTTACAATGATGGCCTAGGAACAGTGTGTTAACTGACTTGGGGCAGAACGAACAATTTTGACCTTGCAGCTCAGGGATTCGATCTAGCAACCTTTCGGCTACTGGCCCAAAGCTCTGTCCAATACGCTACCTGCCGCCCCAAAAACTCAGTTAGCTTAAGCAAGTATATAGTTTAGAGAATCATTGTACCATCTTAAACTGCTGTGAAATAGCCTGTGTTGCAAAATAAATGTACACATACATGTTAATCAATTATTTCATCCAAACTGCTTCTGTGTGGGTCAACGAGTGTCTGCGTTTTTAGACGCCTGACACGCTACAAGTCCCTCCTCTCCCATCTCCTCATTGGTTTTTAGGAGCATATACCCACATGGGTGATTGAAAGATGGAGGTCCATACGCCAGTCCAGTCGGTTACAGTTACCTTAATGTTGGTTGCCAACTGCCATATAAAATCCACAGAAGTAGAAAAGAAGACTGAACAAGGAGAGATTACTAGAAATCAACTCAGTTTCCCCTTTAATCTGTGGATTAATTGTCAGAGTAGGGGACACACGATTTTGCATGAGTTAAAATGGGTCAACATTTTACTAATATCCAGCAACAACAAAAAAGGACCTTGTACATTTCAGGTAAAATAACAACCAAATGTTTATATCTGAGGACAAATTAGCTAGCAACAGCAAACTACAGTTGAAGTTTACAAACACTTAGGATGGAGTCATTAAAACACACATTTCTTGTTAACAAACTATAGTTTTGGCAAGTCAGTAAGGACTCATCTACTTGTGCATGACACAAGTACTTTTTCCAACAATTGTTTACAGACAGATTATTTAATTTATAATTCACTGTGTCACAATTGCAGTGGGTCAGAAGTTTACATATACTAAGTTGACTGTGCCTTTAAACAGCTTGGAAAAGTCCATAAAAAATTGTCATGGCTCTTGAAGCTCTTGATAAGCTAATTGACATCATTTGAGTCAATCGGAGGTGTACCTGTGGATGCAATTCAAGGCCTACCTTCAAACTCAGTGCTTCTTTGCTTGACATCGTGGGAAAATCAAAAGAAATCAGCCAATAAGTCTGGTTCAACCTTGGGAGAAATTTCCAAATGCCTGAAGGTACCACTCATCTGTACAAAGAATAGTATGCAAGTATAAACACCATTGGACCACGCAGCCGTCATACCGCTCAGGGAGGAGACGCGTTCTGTCTCCTAGAGATGAACGTACTTTGGTGCGAAAAGTGCAAATCAATCCCAAAACAACAGCGAAGGACCTTGTGAAGATGCTGGAGGAAACAGGTACAAAAGTATCTATATCCACAGTGAAACGAGTACTATATCGACATAACCTGAAAGGCCACTCAGCAAGGAAGAAGCCACTGCTCCAAAACCGCTATAAAAAAGCCAGACTACGGTTTGCAACTGCACATGGGGACAAAGATTGTACTTTTTGGAGAAATGTCCTCTGGTCTGATAAAACAAAAATAGAACTGTTTGTCCATTATGTCCATCGTTATGTTTGGAGGAAAAAGGGAGAGGCTTGCAACCTGAAGAACACCATCCCAACCGTGAAGCACGGGGGTGGCAGGATCATGTTGTGTGGGTGCATTGCTGCAGGAAGGACTGGTGCACTTCCCAAAATATATGGCATCATGAGGGGGGAAAATTATGTGGATATATTGAAGAAACATCTCAAGAAGTCACTCAGGAAGCTAAAGCTTGGTCGCAAATGGTTCTTCCAAATGGACAATGATCCTAAGAATACTTCCAAAGTTGTGGCAAAATGGCTTAAGGACAACAAAGTCAAGGTATTAGAGAGTGGCCATCACAAAGCCCTGACCTCAACTGAAGTGAAAAAGCGTGTGCGAGCAAGGAGGCCTACAAACCTGACTCAGTTACACCAGCTCTGTCAGGAGGAATGGCCAAAAATTCACCCAACTTACTGTGGGAAGCTTGTGGAAGGCTACCTGAAACGATTGACCCAAGTTGACCCAAATACTAATTGAGTGTATGTAAACTTCTGACCCTCTGGAAATGTGATGAAAGAACTAAAAGCTGAAATAAATCATTCTCTCTATTATTCTGACATTTCACATTCTTAAAATAAAGTGGTGATCCTAGCTGACCTAAAACAGGGATTTGTACTAGGATTAAATGTCAGGAATTGTGAAAAACTGAGTTCAAATGTATTTGGCTAAGTTGTATGTAAACTTCTGACTTCAACTGTACTTTCATAGCAGGAATATACATAATGCATAGGCTATTATTGTTGACCAAATAATGATTTTTAGAACAAGAACATTTTGCAGCAAAATCACAGAAAATTACCAACATCAGCAAAATGCTTCGATAAGAGCAAGGCAATGTCAGCGTCTGTAATTTTCGGCTTATTGTTCCAGCTCTAGTCAGAGCGACGATGAGGAGGGTGAGGATGGAGGGATGGATTAGAGAAGAGGTGTTTTAACACTTGCACAGCTCTCAATGCATGGGAGAGCTCACAAAAGAAGGCAGCATCTCCGACCCACCACCTCAAGAGAGGGTAAATTATCATCACTTTTTGGGGTGGCAGGGTAGACTAGTGGTTAAGAGCTGGTTGGACTAGTAACCGGAAGGTTGCAAGTTCAAACCCCCGAGCTGACAAGGTACAAATCTGTCGTTCTGCCCCTGAACAGGCAGTTAACCCACTGTTAAACCGCCGTCATTGAAAATAAGAATTTGTTCTTAACTGACTTGCCTAGTTAAATAAAGGTAAAATTAAAATAGGCGGTGGCTAAATATAACACTAGCACATAGAGTAGAGGAAAGAGAGGAGAGACGGGAGTCTGCCACAGAACAACAGGGAGGAGTAGGGGTAAGAGATTAGACCAGATCAGTTGGGGTACAGTGGGTACAGCTGGATGGATTCGTGGTGGGTGTAGGGGTACATATCAAACAGTGTGTGTCAGACAGATGAACAAGTCCTCGCCTGGTTCATGCATTGGCCTTTAAATTGCAAGGTTTAGTGATGTGTATTTATGGCTCTGTGTCTGTCTGTCTTTGTGTGCTCATGATGTCCAGCTCACAGCACTGCCTATCTTCAGCAGCTGGAGGGCATCGTCTATGGTCAAACAGGCTGCCACTCTGTAGGAGAAATCTGATAGGAAGGGGAGATGGTAGGTTACAGTTCAGGATTTAAATCTGAGAGGTTGGAAGAAGTACCTAAAAATATGATGGTTTTGGTGGCAGAAATATACAGTAGCCTTTAGGGGAGTTGTACCTATAGCGTTTGTGGGGAGGGAATCATCCTTGAGGTTCTCGTCCCACTCATGGAGCTGTCTCTTCACTCTGTTCATCAGAGTCTCCTGGGGGACAAACACAAGAAACAAGGTTACAAACAGGATGTGTGTCGTCACTTAACTGGTAAAGTATTTTTCTAAAACACATTATGGAATAAATCAGCTCAAATCAAGTTCCATTGGCAATGTTCTGTCTGTGTACACACAGTAGTTGCAGTGCATTCAGATAGTATTCAGACCTCGACTTTTTCCACATTTTGTTACGTTACAGCCTTATTATAAAATGGACAAAATATTTTTTCCCCCTCATCAATCTACACACAATACCCCATAATGACAAAGAAACAACAGGTTTTTAGCCATTTTTGCTAATGTAGAAATATCACATTTACATGAGTATTCAGACCCTTTACTCAGTACTTTGTTGAAGCACCTTTGGCACCGATTATAGCCTTGAGTCTTCTTGGGTGTGAAGCTACAAGCTTGGCACATCCGTATTTGGGGAGTTTCTCAGATTCTTCTCTGCAGATCCTTTCAAGCTCTGTCAGGTTGGATGGGGAGCGTCGCTCCACAGCTATATTCAGGTCTCTCCAGAGATGTCCGATCAGTTTCAAGTCTGGGCTCTGGCTGGGCCACTCAAGCACATTCAGAGACTTGTCAAGAAGCCACTCATGCGTTGTCTTGGCTGTGTGCTTAGGACCGTTGTCCTGTTGGAAGGTGAACCTTCGCCCCAGGCTGAGGCCCTGAGCACTCTGGAGCAGGTTTTCATCAAGGATCTCTCTGTATTGCTCCATTCATCTTTTCCTCTATCCTGACTAGTCTCCCAGTCCCTGCTGCTGAAAAACATCACCACAACTTGATTCTGCCCCCACCATGCTTCACCATAGGGATGGTGCCAGGTTTCCTCCAGATGTGACACTTGGCATTCAGGCCAAAGAGTTCAATCTTGGTTTCATCAGACCAGAGAATCTTGTTTCTCATGATCTGAGAGTCATTTAGGTGCCTTTTGGCAAACTCCAAGCGGGCTGTCATGTGCCTTTTACTGAGGAGTGGCTTCCGTCTGACCATAAAGTCCAATTGGTGGAGTACTGCAGAGATAGTTGTCCTTCTGGAAGGTTATCCCATCTCGACAGAGAAACTCTGGAGCTCTGTCAGAGTGACCATCGGGGTCTTGGTCACCTCTTTGACCAAGACCCGCCTCCCCCGATTGCTCAGTTTGGCCAGGTGACCAGGTCTAGGAATAGTCTTGGTGGTTCCAAACTTCTTCCATTTAAGAATGATAGAAGCCACTCTGTTCTTGAGGACCTTCAATGTGGCAGAAATGTTTTGGTACCCTTCCCCAGATCTGTGCCTCGACACAATTCTGTCTCGGAGCTCTAAGGACAATTCTTCCGACCTCATGTCTTGGTTTTTGCTCTGACATGCACTGTCAGCTGTGGGACCTTATATAGACAAGTGTGCGCCTTTCCAAATCATGTCCAATTAATTGAATTTACCACAGGTAGATTGCAATCAAGTTGTAAAAACATCAAGTATGATCAATGGAAACAGGATGCACCTGAGCTCAATTTCTAATCTCATAGCAAAGGGTCTGAATACTTAGGTAAATAAGGTATTTCAGTTTTTATTTATTTCCAAAAATGTCAAAAAAAAGTTTTTTGCTTATCCATTATGGGGTATTGTGAGTAGATTTTAAGAGGGAAAAAATTAATGTAATCCATTTTAAAATAAGGCTGAAACGTAACAAAATGTGGAAAAAGTGAAGGGGCCTGAATACTTTCTGAATGGACTGTATATCTAGCCCTGAGAGGTTAAGACACTAACCTATAGAACAGTGTTGAGTACACAGAGTCATAGAGGGCGTAGACCCAGGGAGGCCACACAGGCAAACACACAGAAAACATCACCTCAGCAGGAGAACATCTTCATTCATATGCCTTGTGTTACACAAACAACACTGGGTTGCAGGTCACATTCAGGAGGGAGCAACTATATATAGAGGGGACATTATTCCTTTTCCACATGAGAGAAAAGCATGTCTGTTCTAAACAAAACAAGTTTATCTGAACACTCCATAAGATTGGGCCTACAGTTGAAAATGAGTCTCATGTTCCGTGTGTCTCGCCACCGAAGACTGTCACCACTACCTCTGCATGTTAAACATCCCCCTAACAAACAATTAACCTTCCCACCGCTCCTATTCTCCACACCCTGTCACTACCACCACACTCTGTTAACTTCAAGAGCGTGTGATAACAGACGGTGCATGACTTCACCATCAACAGAACAACATACACAGACATATAAGGTAATATTTTAAGGCAGGGGTTCTCAAACCAGGGTCCACGGAGGTACTGCAGGGGGTCCACGGCCAGATCTCTTTTTTTGGACATTACATTTTTTTATGAATATTACTAACACATTAAACTACTTTTGGCGTAGGGATCTGTGGAATAAGTTAAAAGTATGTAATGCAATACAATGTAATATTATTAATCTACAATGGATGTTCTTAACCCTGGGCAACATGGACCTGGGAGGCTCACAGGGATATTGGTATCCACAGTACTCCACCAATTATACATATTTCAGCATAACACCAAAAAAATTAAAATTGTTGACATAAATGCACTGTAATTTAAGCTTTGAAATGGCAAAGTCTTTCTATCTGCATCACGGCAATTATTTTTGAATTGCAGGATATTAGCTTTAAAGCTGCAACAACAAAACATATATCTGCCCCATGACAAAATGTTTCTTCCCAGGGTTCGGACCGTGGTTCGTCCGACCATGCACTGCCAAAGTCATAGTAAAACACCCTGTATGCTATTTCTATCTCACTCGAGTTGTGTTATGAGGTGGTCATTGGTGAATTTGCTCTCATAAAAGGGGTCCCCGGCCCCAAAGCATTTGAGAAGTCCTGTTAAAGATATGTGATGTCTCATTTAAAGCTAGATTATGAGGGTAGTAGAGTATGTGTAGTATATCATGTGAACAGTGGTACATACTGAGTGTACAAAACATTAGGAACTCTCTCTCCATGACAAAGACTGACCAGGTCTCATAGTGATGAGACAGACGATGGTTTCGCATATTTGAACTTCACTGGCGCCACGCAGTAAAACATTTAGTGTCACAGCACACAGCAGGGCAGCACTCAAGCGACATTCCGAGTAATTTGCCTATTCCTATAGCCTGTTCCAATAAATATGTTATATAGCAAGAGAGGAATGCAGGCCAAAGAGAGCAGAGAATTCACCAAAGCAGCACAAAATGCCCAGTCAGAAAATACTTTCTCTCTCTGTCAAATGCATGGGCATAAGGCTATAGTGTGTCTATAGAGTCTTCGGTCTAGCTGTTTTAAAATAATGTAGCCTATTTTCCCTTCTCTCCATTTGATAGCCTTCAGTCATATTCATAGCCTAAGGTTAATAACTTTATGCATGGCTTTCTCCCGGTCAAACAATGAATATAACAGCGTTCTATCTCAAAAAGTTATTTGAATGACATAAGGTAAAAACACAAGGTAGCCAAAGGTCTAATAATGAGAGAACAAACAATATCAATAGCCTATAGAAAAATCAAATGACAAGTTTAAGCTTATTAAAGATGCACTATCCAGAATTTGCTGCGCCAGTTCATAGAACAGCTTTTGACTTACTTTCAATGCGATTGACAGATCTGTAACACACATTTCTATGTGAATTTGGTCAGGTCCCCCAAAAGTTACATATTGCAGCTTTAAGAAAGAAAAGCAAAATCAAGGAGTGCAAGGCAGCATACAAAGACAAATGAGAAAACCTTTTCAAGGACATGGTCAGTAGGAAAGCGTGACAAGGGCTCCAAACCAAAGATACATTGTCGAAAATGACCTTGCTTTTGCAAATTATTTGAACAGTTTCTATTGTCGGTTTGACATGTGTGATTTTACTAGTAGAAAAGAGGAGGAAGGGAAGCGCTACTAAGGTACACAATAGTACATTTTGGTAGACAGAAGGTGCTCTTTGGTAAAAGGGGTAAATTGGTCATCAAAAAGAAAGGAGGACCAAGGCACTCTTCATATACTAATAAGTATTAATAAAGGCATTTTAATTAATTATATGAAGAGTGCATTGGTCCTCCTTTCTTTTTGATGTGTGATTTTACATTGAAGCAGAAAGTAGCCTTGGACAGTATAGACAGCATACCAGCTGTTGATATACAGATCTCTGTGAATGACATCAAGAAATACATTCAACGTGTCAACCCACAAAAATCATATGGTCCAGACGGTGTCAGCAGCAAGGCACTACAGGCATGCGCAGACCAGCTCGAATTTCAGTTCCAGCGATACACCATCCATCTGGTTTTGGCTGAGATGAAGGTTCACCTTCCAACAAGACAACGACCCTAAGCACACAGCCAAGACAACGCAGGAGTGGCTTGGGGACAAGTCTCTGAATGTGCTTGAGTGGCCCAGCCAGAGCCCAGACTTGAAACTGATCGGACATCTCTGGAGAGACCTGAATATATCCGTGGAGAAACGCTCCCCATCCAACCTGATAGAGCTTGAAAGGATCTGCAGACATGAATGGAAGAAACTCCCCAAATACAGGTGTGCCAAGCTTGTAGCATCATACCCCAGAAGACTCTAGGCTGTAATCACTGCCAAAGGTGCTTCAACAAAGTACTGAGTAAAGGGTCTGAATACTTATGTAAATGTGATATTTCAGTTTTTTAAATTTGTAATACATTTCTAAAAATCTGTTTTTGTTTTGTCATTATGGGGTATTGTGTGTAGAAAGATGTGGAAAAAACGATTTAATCAATTTTAGAACACGGCTGTAACCTAACAAAATGTGGAAAAAGTCAAGGGGTATGAATATTTTAGCACCAGTTGTACATTTAACATTAATTCCTATATTTCGAATCTACAATGTTTGTTACTTTGGCAAAGGTCATTTCTGTTAATGCATTCAATATTATTATTCCAGTCTTCTCATTATCATTGTCGGAGTGGACATATTGTTTGCAGAGTGCACAACCTATACTACATTTGTGAGAAACAGGTTTTGGTTTATTTCACTGCATTTATGAGTTTTGTAAATTTAGTCGTTGTCTTTTGTTTGGAGCGCTTCTGTCAATGTTGAGTAAGGACGCGCACGCATAGAAGTAAGCCTATAGGCTACCTGGCCTGATTATACATAGTAGGCCTATAGGCTACCTGGCCTGATTATACATAGTAGACCTATAGGCTACCTGGCCTGATTATACATAGTAGACCTATAGGCTACCTGGCCTGATTATACATAGAAGTAGGCCTATAGGCTACCTGGCCTGATTATACATAGAAGTAGGCCTATAGCCTACCTGGCCTGATTATGCATAGAAGTGGGCCTATAGGCTACCTGACCTGATTATGCATAGAAGTAGGCCTATAGGCTACCTGGCCTGATTATACATAGAAGTAGGCCTATAGGCTACCTGGCCTGATTATACATAGAAGTAGGCCTATAGGCTACCTGGCCTGATTATACATAGAAGTAGGCCTATATGCTACCTGGCCTGATTATAAATAGTAGGCCTATAGGTTACCTGGCCTGATTATACATAGAAGTAGGCCTATATGCTACCTGGCCTGATTATAAATAGTAGGCCTATAGGTTACCTGGCCTGATTATACATAGTAGACCTATAGGCTACCTGGCCTGATTATACATAGTAGACCTATAGGCTACCTGGCCTGATTATACATAGAAGTAGGCCAATAGGCTACCTGGCCTGATTATACATAGAAGTAGGCCTATAGGCTACCTGGCCTGATTATGCATAGAAGTAGGCCTATAGGCTACCTGGCCTGATTGTACATAGTAGGCCTATAGGCTACCTGGCCTGATTATACATAGAAGTAGGCCTATAGGCTACCTGGCCTGATTATACATAGAAGTAGGCCTATAGGCTACCTGGCCTGATTATACATAGAAGTAGGCCTATAGGCTACCTGGGCTGATTATACATAGAAGTAGGCCTATATGCTACCTGGCCTGATTATACATAGAAGTAGGCCTATAGGCTACCTGGCCTGATTATAAATAGTAGGCCTATAGGCTACCTTGGCTGCATGCAAATGTAAGCATATAAATGTGCCCATTTGGGGATCTGATATTATTTCTGATTGGCTTAACGCACCACCACTAATGACCTGTGGAGCTTCTCAAAGTAATGTTTTCTTCACCTCAAACAGCAAGCAAACAAAGTATGTTTTTACATCCATTGAGAATTACAAGTTTCTCAACGTATTTGAAAAATCTTTCCAGCTCTCTCCCTTTTGATAACCACTCAGTGTGAAAGGGGAAGTGACAGTACTCAGCTCTGAGCTCCTGCCCAAGTCAAGCACTGCTTCTTATCCTTGCGCAAATAGCCTACAGTTGTGTCTGACCCAAGTTCACTGGCATGGAAAACTGAGGGCCCAGAATATTTTATACAATGTTGAAAGGCACTAAAGTAACTGCAAAAAATGTGACAACACAAATTGATTTTTTTGTCTTGAATACAAAGTGTTATGTTTTGGTCAAATACAACACATGACTAAGTACCACTCTCAATATTTTAAAGCATAGCGGTGGCTGCATCATGGTATGGGTATGCTTGTAATCATTAAGGACTATGGAGTTTTTCAGGATTAAAAAAATAAATGGAACTAAGCACAGGCAAAATCCTAGAGGAAAACATGGTTCAGTCTGCTGCCCACCAGACACTTGTGGAGATTAATTCCCCTTTCAGTAGAACAATAACCTAAAACAGAAGGCCAAATCTACACTGGAGTTGTTTACCAAGAGAGTGAATGTTCCTTAGTGGCCGAGTTACAGTTTTGACTTAAATCTACTTTAAAATCTATGGCAAGACCTGAAAATGGTTGTATAAGCAATGATCAACAATCAATTTGGCAGAGCTTGAAGAATTTTGAAAAGAATAACGGGCAAATGTTGCACAATCCAGGTGTGGGTGGATGCTCATAGAGACTTACAGCTGTAATCGCTTCCAAAGGAGCTTCTACAAAGTATTGACTCAGAGGTGTGAATACTTACGGAAATGAGATATTTCTGTAAACTTTTCAAAAAATATGTTTTCACTTCGTCATTATGGGGTATTGTGTGAAGATGGATTAAATGTATTTATTTTCTTACCCATTTTGAATTCAGGCTGTAACACAACAACATATGGAATAAGTCAAGGTGTATGAATACGTTCTGAAGGCACTGTATGTGCTTTTGTCAGTATATATATTGTTTAAAAGGCTAGTATATTATATCACCTCCCCATAGTGTCTAATGTGCTTTTCTACTAAAAGGATAAAAATAATGAGTGTGCCATCTTGTGGAATAACTTGCTAAATATTTGTTGCTCATTCATACTGTACATAGAGGCCATGTCAGAATAACCATACCTGCATTCTAAATAGTAGGCTTTTAGGGTATGTGAAAATAGAACGTTTTATAGTATGTGACATTTTTTTTTAAATTGAGTATGTTTTAAATGCCAGGATGTCATACTAATTTCTGCTTTTCATCTAGTAGAATATGCTGCACACTATTGAGGAAGAGAATCGTATTTTTACACACACGTGTGTTTGATAACAGCTGATAATCAGAATAGGGGACGCACTCTACAAAAATGTACAAATGGCGGGGAACAAGCGTGATTGAGCAATAGATGACATCTTCTCAGTATGGATGAGTAATATGTTGATATTTGTTGCTTAATGCATGTGTTTTTATTAAACAGTAAGATCTAGTATGCAGTACTATTAGTACACCGTATGTAGTTTTAGTAAGAAGTTGGCAAGGTGGATTTTGGACAAGGCCCATCTCTACTTATAAGGCCATGATGATAATAATGCCTTTATGAAAGTGAGAATGATGATTACATTTGGAGATGAAGCTCAAGTGACAGACAGATTGGATAGATTTGTCTTCTGTCTATAAGCTGTTTCACTCATTACTCTGCCCAGGTTCTACGAGGTTTCAGGTGGTTCTGTTCAGTAACATTTGGTTCCACTCACCCATCTGCCTGGGTTCTGAACTCATGGACCTTGAACCGCTGCCGTCCGACTACCTTCACTTTGACAGTCTTGATGCTGTACTCCTGCCCCTCCCGATAAGCATAGATTTCAGCTGTCGTCCCAAACTCTGCATGCACCTCGCCTGTCACTGGAGGGTAAGGTGAGAGGTACAGACAGCCAAACACATCTAATTAAGAACACTCTACTGTGATCACACACACACGACACCAGTCCAAAGCATTCAAATCAGTGGTGTAAAGTACTTAAGTAAAAATACTTTAAACTACTACTAAAGTAGTTTCTGGGTGTATCTGTACTTTACTATTTATAATTTTGACAACTTTTACTTCTCTACATTCCTAAATATAATAATGTACTTTTTACTCCATACATTTTTCCTGACACCCAAAATGACTTGTTACATTTTGACAGGAAAATGGTCCAATTCACACACTTATAAAGAGAACATCCCTGGTCATTCCTACTGCCTCTGATCTGGTGGACTCACTAAACATAAATACTTTGTGTTATAGTGTGCCCCTGGCCTCCCGCCAATAAAAAATTAATTGTGCCTTCTGGTTTGCTTAATATAACGAATTTTAAATGGTTTATACTTATACTTTTGATAGATAAGTACATTTGAGCAATTCCATTTCCTTTTGATAAGTATATATACAACTAAATACTTTCACTCAAGTAGTACTTTTACTTTTGTCATTTTCTATTAAGGTATCTTTACTTACTTATGACAATTGAGTACTTTTTCCATCACTGATTCAAACATGAGGCTGTGCATTATCAGGCTGAAACATGAGGTGATGGCGTTGGATGAATGGAATTCAAATTGACATCGATAAAATGCAATTGTGTTCGTTGTCCGTAGCTTATGCCTGCCCTTACCATAGCACCACCCCACCATGGGGTACTCAATTCACAGCATTGACATCAGCAAAGTGCTCAAATGTGTTGATAAAATGCGGGACATGATTGTTTGGTTGCGGGACAAAGGGCCAAAATGCGGAGCTGTCCGGCACAATCTGGGATATGTGATCACCCTAAACAGAGCCCATTCTTCCCACCCTCTGCTTCTCTCCCTCCCTTCACTCTATACCTGTGTGCGAGCACAGCAAATGTGCGGTCTCTCTGGATGATGTTGCGCATCATGCTGACCTCCTGCAGTCTGAAGAGCTGCAGCGGCAGGGTCTGTCCAGGGATAAGCATGATGGCGGTGAATGGAAGCACTGGGATGGTCTGGCAGCTGTCGTCATTGTACTGGGAGGAGAGGGGCCGAAGCACTAGTGCAGTGTAGAAAACCAAGAACTCAATACTCAATGATACAGCTGTACAACAATACTTTGTAGATGTAAATATGAAACCCACAGCATGTGAAGTTGTAAGACTCGGGTCAAAGTTTATGCTTGGTTTTTCTTCATCCTCACTGTCCCCATCTCATCCTCTTAATTTTCTGTAAGAATTATAGTCAAAGTGACCATAAGAAAGCAAATATGTACTTTCACTTTCACTTGCCCCATTGCAAAACAATTTCCCGAGTCATTGCGTTAACAATAACCTGTTGGACATGAAGATGCATTTGGAAGATAATCACAGAAAACCTAGGTTTGGCAAGCTATTACTAGTAGACTGGCATGACTAGCAGCTGGGAATGAAATGACATTAGCATGCAAGGTAGCTAGCTAACGAGACATTTCTCAGTTATGTAACTAGCAAGATCAATTTTAATGAAAATTTGCTTCACTACGACAGTGATTGAATGAGTTCATTATGCTGTCACATGAAGTATGGCCTCGTTTCTTTGAATAGAAAACAGATGCGTTTAAGGTCCCATTACAATAACCAACGTATGCTTCAGTACACTTGTCTACCAATGCAATTAAAGACCTTTGTACCGGGTAAGAGTTGTAGCTGATTGCCCATGTCGATATTGTCGCCTCCACCCAGGTCGTCGGCCATATCCTGTGGTTTTCTATAGCAGGGTAAGCATCCAAAACGACTCACTGTCGAGCCCAAGTGGACTGAGTTAATCTTCTCAGAATTATGCATTTTGGGGCTTGGAATTAGGTTAGTGGTGGACATGTTCCCATTAGTTGGACCTGAAACAGCAGAGGGAACACCCCCCTATCCACATCGATGGAACAGTAGTGGAGAGGGTAGTAAGTTAAGTTCCTCGGCGTACACATCACAGACAAACTGAATTGGTCCACCCACACAGACAGCATCGTGAAGAAGGCGCAGCAGCGCCTCTTCAACCTCAGGAGGCTGAAAAAAATCGGCTTGTCACCAAAAGCACTCAAACTTCTACAGATGCACAATCGAGAGCCTCCTGTCGGGCTGTATCACCGCCTGGTACGGCAACTGCTCCGCCCACAACCGTAAGGCTCTCCAGAGGGTAGTGAGGTCTGCACAACGCATCACCGGGGGGGCAAACTACCTGCCCTCCAGGCCACCTACACCACCCGATGTCACAGGAAGGCCATAAAGATCATCAAGGACAACCACCCGAGCCACTGCCTGTTCACCCCGCTATCATCCAGAAGGCGAGGTCAGTACAGGTGCATCAAAGCCGGGACCGAGACTGAAGAACAGCTTCTATCTCAAGGCCATCAGACTGTTAAACAGCCACCACTAACATTGGCTGCTGCCAACACACTGAATCAACTCCAGCAACTTCAATAAATGGGAATTGATGGGAAATGTAAAATATATCACTAGCCACTTTAAACAATGCTACCTAATATGTTTACATACCCTACATTATTCATCTCAGATGTATATACTGTACTCTAGATCTACTGCATCTTTATGTAATACATGTATCACTAGCCACTTTGTTTACATACTCATGTATATACTGCACTCAATACCATCTACTGTATCTTGCCTATGCCGCTCTGTACCATCACTCATTCATATATCTTATGTACATATTCTTTATCCCGTTACACTTGCGTCTGTAAGGTAGTTTTGGAATTGTTAGCTAGATTACTTGGTTATTACTGCATTGTCGGAACTAGAAGCACAAGCATTTCGCTACATTGGCTAACCATGTGTATGTGACAAATAAAATTTGATTTGAAGCCCGCTACATAAGAGCGCCAAAACTGCCATTCCGTTCATTTGATCTAAATCCTAAACTATTGTATTTGTCATAGTACTATTAAATGTTTGTTAAAACAGGAGCCCTCGTTTCACACTAAGCATGATCGTATTATACCCCCCCCCCCCCCCCCCCAAAGGCTACTCTTAAGTACTCAAGAACGTGAACCCATATCAATACCCAAAGGCATTTCACAAACTAAGTGTGCTGCAACATGGTTTCAAGAGTTGCCTCGTTCTCATAAGGACCTTACTGTAGGGCTAACACACGTGGCTTGAAAGACAACCAATAAATCAACTAACAGGGAGCAATGTAGTTAGTAAACCAAAGATTTATTACGGTCTTTACAACAAATCAGCTGTGCTGGGCAGATGGTATATGGCCAGAATTAAAAACGACCAAAGATTTAATTCTCAGGTCTTCCTCGCCATTCTCTAGTAGTCAGCCAGCAGCCATTTGCAGAGTAGAAGACTGGGTAGCCAGGATCTGTCCATTACACCATTTGCTTCAGACTACCACGTTCAGCTCTTCACATCATGGACTGCAGTCTTCAGTCACCAGAGAGGGCTTGGAGATCACAGCTGTAGGGTATGGATGGGCCAGTCTACTTAGACCTCTGCCTCATCTTTCGCCTTTTACGCTTCAGCCTACAGACAAAGAGTGACAATGAGTGAACAGCACTACATTACATGCTAAACTACACAGCCATATCAGTTGAGATTGCAAAGTAACTGTAGGGACTTTAACAATGATTAAGTCTCCACCAGTACTCAATGACAAAAAGTGTACACCCAGAATTGAACTCAATGAGCCTGAAATTGTGCTAAGCATGATTCTCATAGTAAAACATCCAGCCAATCTTGCAGTGTATCAACTGCTCTGTATACACGGAGCACCATGCTTGGCTAATGACAACTTGTACAATTCATATCCAACATATGAATTAAGGCAAAGAATGATTCTTACCTGCGCATACGCTTCTTCCTCCACTGTAATAAAAAGTAACACTTGTCAAGTGAAAATCCACATTCAAAACAAGCCAAGTATTTTGTTAACATGCTGAGCATGATTTGAGATTATGCAAAACATGCAGTGAAGTTAAACATGGCACTAGAAATCACTAACATGTTGCATTACTGCAAGACATCAAAAGCAACATTGCTAGTACATTTCATGTGCCACTGGGCCGTTTTAACTTAATTTAACTACACAAAAGAAAAATAAACGCAACATGTAATGTGTTGGTCCCCACGTTTCATGAGCTGAAATGAGCCTAGAAATTTCAAACAAAAAGCTAATTTCTCTCATTTTGTGGACAAATGTTGACATTCGTTATTAGCATTTCCCCTTCGCCAAAATAATCCACTTGACAGCTGTGGCATAATCAAGCCTATTAAACATGTGGGCGGGCAAGTGCCATGGTCCAGCCATGTGAATGCCATAGATTTGGGCCCAATTTATTTTTGATTGAGCGACCAACTCCTTAAGATTTGTTGAAATTGTTGCGTTAACATTTTTGTTAGTAACGATCGATTCATATATAGCCATGGACGAGGCGAACCCTGCGATAAAGACCTACTAGTACACCAGTTAAGTTAAAAAATAAAGGATGCTAGAAAAAGGTTCGTCTGGCGGTAGCTAGCCACTGACGAGTAGTGACAATGAGCCAAACAAAAACCCGCCAATAAGTTGATATTCATCAATTTACCTTTGCTCTCATCTTGTGGAGATGTGTCTGCAACAAAATATATAACAAAGTTGTTAGATGCAATGGATGCCAACCATTTATTCCAGATTAGTTTGGATTCGTTTCGGGATAGCGTACTATAAGACTTACCACTAAAGCGAGGACACCAACTTGAAAGAGGATGTGACGAAGAAAGGGGAGGGGATTTATAGTGCCAACGCAAAACAAACGTCATATTAAATTGCCCCTTGCTCAGCTTAGTGCTCACTGGGAGATGTAGGCAGAAAGGGTTGAACATAAACTAATATTTTATGTTGGAATTATGCACCTGTGCACAGGTAGGTTTAGTTGGTCTACAACCGTGTAAGTCTATGGATTCAGTTTGTAATAGCAAGATGGGGCAGACTTAAGCCATAAGACGAACAAAATGGCCACATAGACTATCTGCATGGACCCTTCTATTTTATTTTGTAGTTTTGCACTGACTCTATGCACACTTTACTTTATGTAAATAGAGCCAAATATGTTGATACATTTATTTTATTTTTTTGATAAAAGTCACCTTGTCCAAAATATTTACATGGCTATCAAAACATCATGCCAGGGTAAGCCAACATGAAACAGCCCTTATTTTAAGGGTTTCTAAAATCCCCTGAGATAATGTTAAGGTGGAAAAACGATTGGAACAACTTCCATTTGACGCTAGATTTTATGGGTATTGTGACACCTCCACTATGGGGCTCTATTGTAATCATGGTATTGTCACTGACCTACCTATATCTTACTTATTACTTTGTGTACTTACTTTGATTTCTCATGTTTTTTTTCCTACTTGACTTTTTAATGTACTTTTCATAGTAATACTGATATTGATTACTGCATTGTTGGGAAAAAGCAAGCAAAAAATTACATTTTACTGTACTTGTGCACAACTTAAAAAATGTGAAACTTTCCATCCATGTAACTTTCCTTTAAAATATCATCAAGCAAATCAAACAAAGGTTTAAAAACTCTTGTGAGCAAGTTATTTTTCACCACACTAAAGATCTGCGGTCCTCCTTACAGATATATATAATCAGAATAACTCTGATCATAGTGAAACTGAAGGTCCAGGGACCCGTAGATAATGTAGGATTTTCATCTGTGCCCTATACAGTCCATGAGTTGTGCTCTGATGGTAAAATTGTGTTTCATAGATCAAAAGCATCAATAGAATAATAGTGGAAACTACTTTTTTTAAATAAAAAAAGGCACTGGTATTATAAAGTTTATTGAATGTTTTCTTCATTTTTCAAAAATAAAACAAAAACACAGGGGATCTGTATGTTGACTTACATGAACTGTGTGCATGTCTGAGCTGACCAAATTAGGCTACATGGGGAGGTTATTCTGATGGCTGGCTTAAAAAATACTTGTATGCAATTACATAAAAAAATGTGTGCATAGTTTCCACAGAAAAGTAAACTAACTATCTGTCACTAAAATCATTCTACTACAACTGTTGTCAATGTAGCTTTGCCAGATAATGATATATCTTATATCTTAACAGAATAATGGGTTTGCATAAAATATGATTTCATGCAGTTCTGATTGAAGACACTGTTTAAAAGCTCCACTAAAAAGTTTCACGTAAGATGGTTGATAAAAATTAGGTATCGTTGAAAATAAAAACCTATTTCTAAAATTGTTTGACTGAAAACAGCGCACTACTTCCTAAAAAAAAATCCCCTACCAGGAAAGAAGGGGCTGGCAGTAAACGTAGCAGGGTTCGTTCCCCATAACCTATTCAGGTGTTGGTGTGAGAATTCTGTTCTCGAAATTCTGTGCTCTAACCATTCAATTCTGTCATGTTTGAATAACTAACACTTGAACCAAATAGGATTCTAGGGCAAAACATTTGAGGGGCTAAGACGGTCTCCTTCATGTACAATGAAAATACTAAGTCAGTTTATCAGGGTTTGGAATTATTACAAAGTGTGACTGGCACCCCAACATTATTTTACAACAAATATCATCCAGTTTAAATTAAAACTAGCTTTATTTACTTTTTTTTTTAAATTTAGAAAGTTTATAAAAAACTTCACCTATAGATGGCAACCATCCTGAAGTCAGGAAGTTGCATCACCTAACGATAAGGTGTAAAAACACTGCTACAAAAGGTTATTTATCCATCATATTCCAAAAATGTGTTTCCCCAATCTAATATTCCAGTTAAGTATCAATGGCAAATATGTTGTTTACAACAATGTGTTACACAGGTGTGACCCTCATTCAGAATCAAATGAATGATGTGGGACACAAAATTGTATTTTCAACAGATTTGAGATCTATCAGATTTATTCAATGGGCCATATGCTAGAAAAGGGCATGTGGGTCAAAAAGAGCTAACAGTTGGGGAAGATTTAGATGAACTTTTTAAGTTTCCATTCTTTGGGGGGGGGGGGGGGGGGGGGGGGGGGGTGTATGTGTCAGGGTGTTGGAAGACAGGTAGCCATCTACTCTGCCGCCTTTTTGCTCTCCTCAGTTGGCTGTCCAGTAGCGGTTTCCACAGTCTTGGAGGCCTAGGAGAGAGGAAGGAGGGCACAGATAAGAATGGAGAGAGCGAAGAGTGTATCGACTTAATTAGTTTTTCATATCAAATACCTTCTTTTTCTTCTTCTTCTGTGTTTTGCGACTAGCTGAGCTCTGCAGTAGAGTCTGGGGGAGAGAGATGGATTTTGTTGTCAATCATGAGACTTCTTCAATGGAAGCCACAACAGAGCTGGCAAGTGTGGAAATATCACAGTCAAAACCTCAGACGCCAACTCACAGTTATCTAGTTCAGGCTCTGAGATGCAAATCCCTGTTCATGGATAGTTATTCATGTAATATGAGCAGTGAAGAGCCTTTCAGGTTGCCTGGGGCTCTGGGCTGGGAGCCTTACTTACCCTAAGCTCTGCGTCCTGCACTTCGTGCTCTGACTTGTAGAGCTCTGGCTCAAAGGGTCCGCTGGTGATTCTATGGGGGCCGTTGGCCATCAGCAGCACTGTGAACTTAAACTGGGCCACAAACTCTCCTGAGAGACAGAGTGAGAGATGAGACCGGTAAATCCAAACAGAAGAGCACAGAGGATAGGAAAAGACAGATGCAGAGACTCACCCTCCTTCTCGTTGAGCACACTGAAAGGCTGAAGCAGTTCGTGTTTGGCACACTCGACCACGCCCAGGCGGGCTTTAGCCTCATCCTCAAACGCCCTGAGAGGAGAGCAACAGGACAGACCCGTTAGCTGAGGAGGTTTCCAACAGACATTCAAAGCACCTGACTCAGCATCAGAGATGGTTGATGAAAAAAATGTAAATAAGAGTACGGTCTTGATATGGGGTTGGTTATAACATCTCTGACACTCCTAATGTGCTTCCATGTGGTATCCTACCTGAGAGTGAAGGGCATGGCGTCGAAGCGTCGCTCCACCTCACTGAAGAACATGCGGGAGGTCTTCATCTTCAGCCCGTACTGCTTACTGGGGTCCCTCTTGTAAATGGTGGTCCTCTGGCCTCCATCCCTGGCCTGGGTATAAGAGCATAGAAACATTGGACAGTCACATTTAGACAGGTAAGAAATGTAAAGGAAAAAGATTAGGCGCTTCTTAGGACAGTTAATTGGGGCAGTGAACAAAAAAAATTAGCATCTCCTTCTCTTTTACCTTCCCTTCACCAGTGCTGATCAGGACATCCACAGCGTAGACCTCATGCACCTCAAACTCCGCCTTCTCATGGTCCTTCCTGCAGAAGGGCATCAACAGTAGCCAATCAGAGCAACTCACGCAACTCAAAGCTTTCAGTTATCATTCAGTCTTAGTGTCCCCCTGTCTGTCTTTGTGGTATTGCACTTTGTCAAAGCACTATTCTCTGGGGTGACAGGAATTATTACAAAGTGTGACTGGGTGGCAGGTAGCCTAGTGGTTAGAGCATTGGACTAGTAAAAAGTAACTGAAAGGTTGCAAGATCGAATCCCCGAGCTGACAAAGTAAAAATCTGTCGTTCTGCCCCTGAACAAAGCAGTTAACCCACTGTTCCCCGGCAGGCCGTCATTGCAAATAAGAATTTGTTCTTAACTGACTTGCCTAGTTAAATAAAAGGTACATTAAAAGTGTTCAAGTACTCAGACATTAATGTACCTTTGCTGGTCTGTGGGGTTCTGAATGATGGTTTTCTCTCCATCGATGATGTGCTGCTTCAGCTGATGAGATAACATACCTTAAACAGAAAGGCACCAAAAAACAACATTGCAACGTTTTTCTCCCTACATTTGACTGTTGTCACACAACAGTAAACTTCATACGTTAAAGGTCAGATAAAACTGTTGATTCACTATCTTAGACCCATGAACCAGAGTCAACTTAACTAGTGAAGGCACTCACCCTCAATGGCCGTGCATTTGAATGACTGAGCAATCTTGTTCCATGCCTCCGTCACCTTTGAGTTTTGGTTGCCAGGCTTGACAAGGCGTAGGGCTGCCTCCGCGCACATGTGAGCTGCATTGATCACATCAGCTTTCTTCCCTGTCACTGGAGCCTCCTACATATACAGGGCAGAGGTGGGAACTTCAAGCCTGTTGCGATGAGGGATCAAAAACCAAGTCATAAGGCCATACAAGGTACATACCTTAGTAGCTCCCACAACAAAACTATGAGCTACATTAGAGATGAAGCCGTCAACATGGACACCAAGATCACTGCAGAAATAAAGGGGGCAGAGATGGAAAGGGGAGATGAAAATGTGATAAGTCATGAGGAAAATAGAAGTGCATCAGACATTTAGAATTATTTCTGCCAGGGGTGTGAATACTTATGTAAATGAGATATTTCTGTATTTCATTTTCAATAAATTTGGAAACATTTCTATAAACATGTCATTATGGGGTATTCTGTGTAGATAGGTGAGAAAAAAATCTATTTAATCAATTTTGTATTCAGGCTGTAACACAAACTGTGGAATAAGTCAAGGAGTATGAATACATTTTGAAGGCACTGTATGTAATTGTGTAAAAGGACTAGGTGAGATTATTATTTCAATGTTGTGTTCCCAAAGATCATATGGGAAAGAAGTCAACATAAAAATACAAGGTCAGACAAATACGAAAGAATCGAATGTGTGTGATTATATTACGGTGAGTGAGGATATGCTGAGGGTAAGTTTGGTTACTGGTTTGTTCATGTTCACCTACAACAATACTGCAGGTGGCTCAATGTATCTCAAAGACAGCAACACTAGCAATTTCATTGTCATGGTAGAAGGACACACCCAAGATTTTGTTTTAGTAATGAAAAAGGTTACTTTTCAGATTCTAAGAATGGCACAGCCATACAATACCACAGCATAAGCTGGCATTTAACCATTAGTTGGGTCTTAAACACATTACACTCACAATATTCCTAACAGTGACATTATTATATATTGACACAAAACAGGAAAGGTAGGGTCAGATGAAGACAAAAGTGGGCAATTCAACAACTAAGATGAAGAGGCTTGTTTAACTACGCAATGGCCAAAGTGACAATTGAACACCAATGCCAGATGAACAAGACATGTAATCCAATCATTACTTAGAATTTGCCACATGACAGATAGACATACGGCACACATAGACATACAGCACACATAGACATACAGAGAGACGAGACCTAACAGAAAATACAAGCCAACAGCCAAGCATCAGATGCATGAGAACACAGCACACAAGATGACAGACGAGAGGGGTACTGGAGACACACAGAGTGATGGGGGCCACGTTACTGCAGATGGAGGTTCCTACATTTTGACCAGGTCCCCATCTTTAAGTGTGTAGTCAGGGTCACTCTTCAGGGGAGAGAAGTGGCAAACACAGTTATTGACTGAGACGCTGGTAGGGAAGGCAATGCCTGGAAAAGGAAAGAGAGAACCACCAAATCTTTCATTTAAAATAATCTGTAGTGTTTGTGAGAGAGACCTGACTGATGTCAAATTACATCCCTATTCTTGCCCCATATCACTCTTCATAGTTCTGTCATCTCACTGGCATATTCAATGACCCATCCCACGTTCAGGCTCATTGTGAATGTGTGGCATGGACACATGCAGACTCCTGCCACAGGCTGAACTGATAAGGTGATGTTTCTAATTTGGAGACAGTATGACAACACATTAACCACATCATGAGAACAACCACTGCTTTGAACCACCTGCCCTACATAAACAGCTATGGGAGACAGTTTTATCAGTACAGTAAATAGCCCCATTCCTCTTGCACTTCTCACCCATCCTTATCTCCCCTCTATCCCAGCCCCTCACCTTTCTTTAAATCCTTCTCCTTCCTGAAGACCTTGCCAGTCTCGACCATGATGTGAGCATCTCCCTTCTCACACAGGTTGACGACAGACACCCCTGACTTGGCCGCCTCAATCACCACACGCAGGGCCTCTGGATAACAGAAGAGAGGGCGGTCAGGGGAATAGGAGGTGGAGCGGTATCAGACAGATGAGGTCAAAAAGATTAGTGTAGAAGTGAGACCAAAGATGTCATTATTACATTCAATCACACCATATGCGTTCTCTATGAATAAGACTACCCATTATGGTTGTATTGTGTCATGATGAATCAGCAGCCATTTAACAAGTTTCATTGTCAGGTTACTTTTATTTTATTTTATTACTTCACCTTTATTTAACCAGGTAGGCTAGTTGAGAACAAGTTCTCATTTACAACTGCGACCTGGCCAAGATAAAGCATAGCAGTGTGAACAGACAACAACAGAGTTACACATGGAGTAAACAATTAACAAGTCAATAACACAGTAGAGAGAGAAAAAAAAAAAAGTCTATATACATTGTGTGCAAAAGGCATGAGGAGGTAGGCGAATAATTACAATTTAGCAGATTAACACGAGTGATAAATGATCAGATGGTCATGTGCAGGTAGAAATACTGGTGCGCAAAAGAGCAGAAAAGTAAATAAATAAAAACAGTATGGGGATGAGGTAGGTAAATTGGGTGGGCTATTTACCGATGGACTATGTACAACTGCAGCGATCGGTTAGCTGCTCAGATAGCAGATGTTTAAAGTTGGTGAGGGAGATAAAAGTCTCCAACTTCAACGATTTTTGCAATTTGTTCCAGTCACAGGCAGCAGAGAACTGGAAGGAAATGCAGCCAAATGAGGTGTTGGCTTTAGGGATGATCAGTGAGATACACCTGCTGGAGCGCGTGCTACGGGTGGGTGTTGCCATCGTGACCAGTGAACTGAGATAAGGCGGAGCTTTACCTAGCATGGACTTGTAGATGACCTGGAGCCAGTGGGTCTGGCGACGAGTATGTAGCGAGGGCCAGCCGACTAAAGCATACAGGTCGCAGTGGTGGGTGGTATAAGGTGCTTTAGTAACAAAGCGGATGGCACTGTGATAAACTGCATCCAGTTTGCTGAGTAGAGTATTGGAAGCCATTTTGTAGATGACATCGCCGAAGTCGAGGATCGGTAGGATAGTCAGTTTTACTAGGATAAGTTTGGCGGCGTGAGTGAAGGAGGCTTTGTTGCGAAATAGAAAGCCGATTCTAGATTTCATTTTGGATTGAAGATGTTTGATATGAGTCTGGAAGGAGAGTTTACAGTCTAGCCAGACACCTAGGTACTTATAGATGTCCACAAATTCTAGGTCGGAACCATCAAGGGTGGTGATGCTAGTCGGGCGTGCGGGTGCAGGCAGCGAACGGTTGAAAAGCATGCATTTAGTTTTACTAGCGTTTAAGAGCAGTTATGAGTCATAATCTAGGGACTGAGGCCAGTCTCTGAAGTCCATAGCTGGAAACCAGACAAACATCCAGTGCCAAACATTCAGAAAGTATTCTTACCTCTTGACCTTTTCCACATTTTATTGTGTGAGAGCCTGACTTAAAAAAATATATAGAAAAATTGAGATTGTAGGCCAGCGACACACACACACACACAATACCCCATAAAGTCAAAGTGGAATTATGTTTTTAGAAATTTGTACAAATTAATTACAAATTAAAACCTCAAATGTCTTCAGTCAATTACTCAACCCCTTTGTTATGGGAAGCCTAAATAAGTTCAGAAGAAAAACATGTTTAACAAGTCACATAAGGTGCACACGCATTGTGTGTAGTCTTAAACATGATTTTTGAATAACTACCTCATCTCTGTACTTCACACATACAGCACCTATTAATATATATTTTTTAAAATTAAATGTTTATATGTAACCTTTAACTAGGCAAGTCCGTTAAGAACAAATTCTTATTTACAATGACGGCCTACACCGTCATAGGTTAGTATTGTGGAGTAACTACAATGTTGTTGATCCATCCTCAGTTGTTTTCTCCGATCACACTAACGGTTTTAAAAATCACCAATGGCCTCATGGTGAAATCCCTGAGTGGTTTCCTTCCTCTCCGGCAATGGAGTTAGGAAGGACTCCCTGTATCTTTACAATGACTGGGTGTATTGATACACCATCGGATGCGTAATTAATAACTTCACCATGCTCAATGCAGTGTCCCTGTTTTTTTTGTGATTGAATGTGTGCTTGAAATTCACGACTCAAATTTTTCTTTACGACAGTGAGTCCATGCAACATATGACTTGTTAAGCAAATAGTTACTCCTGAAATATTCAATACTTAGGCTTACCATAACAAAGGGGTAGAATAATTATTGACTCAAAACATTTGTTTTTATTACGTTTGTAAAAGTCTCTAAAAACAAAATTCCACTGACATTGTGAGGTATTGTGTGTAGATTTGTCAATTTAATATTTTTGAAATTCAGGCTGGAACACCAAAATGTGGAGAAAAAAAAATCTACGGGTGTGAATACTTTCTGAAGGCACTAGCCAACAGTATATCCGTTAGACCTAAATTTCAATTCACTTGAAACAAGTAGCTAACGTTAAAGAGCTACCTACCCACACAGCTGGCTAACTATCAAACTCTGTTGTTCCAATTAATCTGTTAGTCAGGCACCATCATATAGCTACAATTTGTGTGGTTGACATGGAAACATAAATGCAGTTATCCCCAAACTGTGAACTAGCTAGCTAGCTAGCTATGACTTCTAGAGTAGCTAGCCAACTAGCTACATCTAGATAACTAACAAATAAGGTGGTTGGTTAGCTAGCTTGCTTGCTAAACTCGACAGCTAGCTGTCTGATGTGACTAACTGTTAAATCATCTACAGCCTACGTTGTTGACAAAATAACCGCGTTAACATTGTTCACGTGAAGTCAGCTGGCTAGCACCAAGTTACTAGACAACTAGGACTGGGCCCCATTTCCATTCCACACGTTTCTAAATCTGCGACTAGCATGTCAAAGCACATGGCTGTTGGACTGTGCCTTCTTAGTCATTGATTGGGCTTGTTCGACAGTACATGCGACTGCCAACTGGCTGATCTCCAACATCACCTTGAATCATAAATAACGATTCATTATTATTTGTAGATCCGTCAGTCACAATTCACCCATGATACATTCACTGTTTTGACGCTCTCGAACAAGGCCATTGGTATGTGCCTACCTGTTATGGTGACTACACTGTCACTACGGGCTGTGTGTACGAAACGAATGGCATGCAGAGTAGGTCACCTCATTTCAAGTCATTCCGATCGGACACTTACGGTTGGCGATGTCACCTCCCATTTTGTACTTGGTGACAACCAAGTCCTCCGCGATGGTCTGTTCTTGTTCTTCGTTGTCAGACATCTTGACAACGTCTCTCTTTACAACACTTTCCCGATATGTCAAGCTCCAAGACCAACACACATCCAAAGCTCCACTCCGCTGCTAAAGCCCAGCACCCTCATTCCAGATTCTCCTCCCACCTCCTTCCTACGTAAGAACAAAAAACGTCCCAACAACCATGCCGCCAAAATGAGAAGTGAAGCTTCATGGTTTAGATTGTAGTTTTTCAATCCCCTTCAAGTTACTATACCTATACACGTATCACCACAGAATACACTACATTTCACACATTAATCTAAATCCACAACATGGGTTGCGTCACAGGTCATCTTTTTTTGTATTGCCACTGTGACAGAGCACCACCTTTGCTGCAAGTATAACATGCCAAGAAAGGTTCTAATCACTACTGACTCAAGAAGTAAATATTGTGCAAAATGTGGGTGACACATCATCATCCTAATCATCACATTCTCCGGTGACTCTGGAGCAGTCTAAGCTCTGGAGAAGAGTCCTTAAGATACAGACGGAAAATGATTCAGTGGTTATCATCAATCCAGACAACAGTGATCACTCAGACTCACTGAGCACGATATACGGAGAGAAACCCCATAACAACAGGGGGCCTTACTGCCTTTGTCAAGACAAGTTGTTACTTTATAATGTGATAAAATACAAATACCACATGATCATCTGCTTTGAATTAAGTTTGTGTTAATCATGGAAATGGGAATTTCAGCACTGTGCCATTTCTTTTGATGCCCAAGGGGAGAGGAACATTTATGAGTGTCTTACAAGTAGACTAAACATTTGAAAACATTCTGATTTATTCGATATTCGAATATAGTAAAAACTGATTTGGTTTCTGAAAAGATAAATGAATGAAGAAGCACTGAACTGGAGAGCTAGGACAAAATTACAGTAGGTGCATGCACACTTCCCAGCTGAGGAAACGGTCAGCCTGAGGCATGGATTTCAGTACCAGAGTGCATGCTGCACTTTTAAGCATGGATGTTGTTTCTGGTGTTGAGTTCTAGTAATCTGCTCAAACCAACTGACATGGAACGTGCCCCTTTATTTCTCACTTACCCCAATAAATGGGACTGTCAGAAGAAACAGCAAGACCAGCACAATAGAAATGAATTAAAGATCTAGTATCAACAAACTGAATGAGAATTATGTCCCCCTGATAAATAACAATAATGTACATTCTTCAAAAAAAATTTTTTTTTAAAAAAGCTTTAAAAAATATCACTAAAAGGTAACATTAACATATTACAAACATGAAAATACAAGTGAAAAAGGAGATTGTACAAATACATTTTTTGTTCTTATAAGTAAACACAAATGCAAAGCTTGTAATCTGGCCATTTCATTTAGTGCCTCCCTCACTCACAGTGCATTCCACTTGTAATACAGAAAGAAAACATCCCAAAGCTTATGTTATTATGGATAAAAACATGATCAATGTAAACCTGTAACAGACACATTAAAGATACAAACATAGAGATTCTGGGTTCGAGTCCAGACTCTGGCCTTTCCCGGGAGACCCATGGGGCGGCACACAAATTGGCCCAGCGTCATCCGGGTTAGGGGAGGGTTTGGTCGGCAGGGATGTCCTTGTCCCATCGCGCACTAGCAACTCCTGTGGAGGGCCAGGTGCAGTGCAGTGCATGTTGACACGGTCGACAGGTGCACAGTGTTTCCTCCGACACATTGGTGAGTCTGGCTTCCTGGTTAAGTGGGCATTGTGTCAAGAAGCAGTGCGACTTGGTTGGGTTGTGTTTCGGTGGACGCACGGCTCTCGACCTTCGCCTCTCCCGAGTCCGTACGGGAGTTGCAGCGATGAGACAAGACTGTAACTACCAATTCGATACCACGAAATTGGGGAGAATACATGGTAAAAAAAAAACATAAAATAAAATATATCTCATATTTTTAATATTGGATGGCTTTCTCCCCTCCCCTGATCCTTCATTGATTTCAATTGGCATGGAAGAGCTACAGAGGCGTCTATCCTCTTCAGCGCCAGTGAGGGAGGTCCACTTCCCTACGTGTTCACAGCGTTAAGCTTCAGGAACAACCTGCTCTGCCAGTAGTCTGGATTGTCAAAGGAGCAATCTCCGCCACTAGGCTCCCCTACCCCTGCACGCACTTTTACAAATGCCCCCATCCCTGTGTGCTGACCCCCCATGCCTCCCACTGCGCCTTCACCTTCTCTCTGCACATTCTCGTACTCCACAGGGTCCCCAGCTCCAGGGGCGGCCAGGGAATCCATGTCCTCGTACTCATCCACCTCTCCCTCTCCTCCTCCTTGCATCCTCAGACCCTCCCTGCCTCGCAGATCCTGCCGCAGCTTGGGCTGCCTGTTAGTGTATTGATAGTCGTCCTCTTCTACGTATTCTACTACGTATTCGTCATCCTCCTCTTCCTTAACCTCTCTCTCGCCTTTCATCCGCTGTTTAGGCGTAGCTCCAGGGTGAGGCACATCTCGTGTTGGGGGATCGTTTGGTCTTTCACTGGCTTCTGGTCCAACACTTCGAATGTCCATGTACTTGTATTCCATATCACCGGAGCCCTGTTGCTCTGTGTTGTCTGAATCAGAGTTGAGAGCTGGGAATTCATAGTCCTGGTGTTCTTCATTCTTGGTTTGTCCTCCCCTGTTCTCCCCAGCTGATGTCCTGTACCCCATGCACTTTGAGTACTCTGTGTCCGGCACAGAAGAGCATTGCCTCTTGTTCATCTTCAGCCGATGTGGGCCATCTTTGGAATGTCCAGGTTGCTGCCTGGGGGAGAGATACATAATGGACGCCTGTTTGTTCATGTACTCATATTCCTCACAGGCACTGTCATGGTCCTCCGAGGGTCCTGATGGGTATGAGGAGACCTTGGACGTCTTCCAGTGAGGAAGGTTGACCTGGGAGCTAAACAGTAGGGTCTCTGTGGAGAAGGGTGACAAGAGAAAAAGGAGTGAGTAAGGTGATCCAGAGATCTGAAATGATCTGAGTACTCTTGCAATTAATACTGACATTCATATACTCAGAGTTATAACAATGCCATGCAACCATCCCCAAACATGTCATGCAAAACCATATACACTTTTTATATGGCTTAATGAACATTCATAAATGCAATATGTTCAACAGACAGAAACTCAAAGATAGATGTTTCTATGCATATTGTGTGGTATGTTGGTTTGCGTCATCTATCTCTGGTATATCACCTCTCTCTGGGCTGTCACCCAGTCCGGGGAGCATGTATCCGCTCTGGTCCTTCTCCCCCTCTGTGTCAGGGGAGGGGGTCTCAGACGGCCCCCCTGACATGCTGTCCCTCTGGGACATGTAGGCACTGTCCTCCCGATGCCGCTTTCTCCTCATGCTGCCAGCCAATAAAAAGTATTCACTCATCTCCAGCTCCACCACAGTGCCCCGCCCTTCAGAACTCTCTGACATGGTGCGGGTGGAATTGAGGCGAGAGCGGGACGCTGACGGCCACACCATCTATACAGGGGAAAAGGGGATATAATGCATAATGAGTGATCAATCCTATAGGATTGATATAGGGTGGAAGACGTGTTAGCATGTTCATGTTTTCATGTACACTCCTGTTCAAAAGTTTGGGGTCAATTAGAAATGTTCTTGTTTTTGGAAAGAAAAGCAATTTTTTTGTCCATGAACCTTTTTGGGATAGGGGGCAGCATTTTCACTTTTGGATGAATAGCGTGCCCAGAGTGAACTGCCTCCTACTCTGTCCCAGATGCTAATATATGCATATTATTATTAGTATTGGATGGAAAACACTCAAAACTGTTTGAATGATGTCTGTGAGTATAACAGAACTCATATGGCATGCAAAAACCTGAGACAAATCCAACCAGGAAGTGGGACATCTGAGGTTTGTAGTTTTTCAAAACTTGGCCAACCGAATACACATTGAGATATGGATGAGGTTGCACTTCCTAGGGCTTCCACTAGATGTCAACCGTCTTTAGAAACTGGTTTGAAGATTCTACTATAAAGGAGGGGCTCATGAGACCTCTTTGAGTCAGTGGTCTGGCAGAGAGCCTTGGGCTCATGACGCGTGCTCCCGACAGAATTACCTCTCGTTCCAGTGCTTTTTCTGAAGACAAAGGAATTCTCCGGTTGGAACATTATTGATGTTAAAAACATCCTAACGATTGATTCAATACAGTCCTTTAGAAACATGTCAAACGATGTAACGGAACCTTTCGAGTTTTTGTCTGGATGAAGTGCCTGCGCCTCATGAAGATGGATTACTGGTCTGAACCCGCTAACAACAAGTGGCTATTTGGCCATAAATGATGGAAGAAATCAGTAATTTATTGTCGAACTGGGATTCCTGGGAGTGCCTTCTGATGAAGATAATCAAAGGTAAGTGAATACTTATGGTGTTGTTTCTAACTTTGTTGATTCCAAAATGGCGGATATTCCTCTGGCTGTTATGGGTTCTGAGCGCCGTTCTCTGATTATGCATTTTCCGTAAAGTTTTTTTGAAATCTGACACAGTGGTTGCATTAAGGAGATGTCTATCTTTAATTCTGTGAATAACACTAGTATCTTTTATCAATGTTTATTATGAGTATTTCTGAAAAATCACCAGATGTTTTGGAATCAAAGCATTACTGCACGTAAGGCACCAATGTAAACTGAGATTTTTGGATATAAATATGCACATTATCGAACAAAACATACATGTATTGTGTAACATGATGTCCTATGAGTGTCATCTGATGAAGATCATCAAAGGTTAGTGATTCATTTTATCTATATTTCGGCTTTTTGTGACTCCGTTGGCAGAACCCCTGCCCTAGAAAGGTTAACTAGTAAATAAATAATAACACCAGAGTAGGCAGAGTTGCAAAGAAAAAGCCATGTCTCAGACTGGCCAATAAAAAAAAGATTAAGATGGGCGAAAGAACACAGACACTGGACAGAGGAACTCTGCCTAGAAGGCCAGCATCCCGGAGTCGCCTCTTCACTGTTGACATTGAGACTGGTGTTTTGCGGGTACTATTTAATGAAGCTGCCAGTTAAGGACTTGTGAGGTGTCTGTTTCTCAAACTAGACACTCTAATGTACTCTTGCTCAGTTGTGCACCAGGGCCTCCCACTCCTCTTTCTGTTCTGGTTAGAGCCAGTTGCGCTGTTCTGTGAAGGAAGCAGTACACAGCGTTGTACGAGATCTTCAGTTTCTTGGCAATTTCTCACATGGAATAGCCGTCATTTCAGAACAAGAATAGACTGATGAGTTTCAGAAGAAAGTTCTTTGTTTCTGGCCATTTTGAGCCTGCAATCGAACCCACAAATGATAATGCTCCAGAAACTCAACTAGCCTAAAGACGGACATTTTTATTGTTTCTTTAATCAGAACAACAGTTTTCAGCTGTGCTAACATAATTGCAAAGAGTTTTCTAATGAACAATTAGCCTTTTAAAATTATAATCTTGGATTAGCTAACACAACGTGCCATTGGAACACAGGAGTGATGGTTGCTGATAATGGGCCTCTGTACACCTATGTAGATATTCCATAAAAAAATCTGCCGTTTCCAGCTACAATAGTCATTTACAACATTAACAATGTCTACACTGTATTTCTGAACAATTTGATGTTATTTTAATGTCCAAAAACAAGGACATTTCTAAGTGATCCCAAACTTATGAACGGTAGTGTATCTTTGTATGCAAAATGGTCATGGTTCATCTCCAGTGACTGACCTGAGGGTTATCCAGTCCTGGGGTCATAGGCAGGTATCCAGCCTGACTGCTGTGAACACCCTAAGGGGAATACAGAAATGGGACAACACAGGATGGGGATTAGAGGAAAACAGGGTACCCAAAAGGTGGTTCGATCTACCCATGTTACATTGATACGGGCCAGGGGTTTTCCTAGATAGGTCACATGATCCGGAAAAACGTGTGGCTCCTTGTATAGTGTATGAATATGGAGAGATGCCTCATATGAGCCCTCACCCTGTGACTGTCCATTCCTGAAAGTCTCGAGAGACTCCTGGCCTGTGACCGGTAGAGAGGGGGCGTGCCGTCCTCATCCTGGTCCTCCTGCCCCGCCTCCATGTCATCCAGCTTTGTGCTTCGTTGGTGAGATACATCTGAGGGAGAGTCTGACGGGCTTCCCTGGTGGAATGCAACTTCAGTCATCATAATCAACTTCTCCAACAACATCATTATTATCCTCATGAGCTGACATTTGGTTTGGATGAACAAGAGTGTGACTGTCAAGTAAACGGCACAGTCTTTGGACTGTAATGACTGGTATTTGGGAGTTGAAAAGCACATTCTTAGCATATAGATTTGTAGGGCTACTAGTAACTGATTTATCCCAAATATGGCATTCTGTCTTACCTTGATCACAAGGTACCTCGGCGGGTCCCTGGCCATTCTGGTAAACTCATTGGCCAGTTCCTTGAAGGTGGGACGGACATTCTCGTCAATCATCCAGCCTGTAAATTATAATAATGCCACGTGAGTCCCATTGAAAATAAAGTGCCAGTTGTTTGTGCATTCTTTATCAACTATACTTCAGATCAAAACTAATTATTTCAATGTAATACATCCAGTGTACTCTTGGGACATGTGGGTGAGGACATGTGCAGCACAGTTCTGGACATATTGTAGCCTGTTTAGGTTCTTGGCAGATGCGCCAACAAAAAGGGTGTTAGAATAGTCCAGACGGGATGAAATAAAGGCAGGTAGGAGTTGCTCAGCTGCAGGTTGTGATCGCATAAGTCTTAACCTGGCAATGTTCCCGTAAATGGACATATTAAACTTTGGTCATACTCTTGATGTGGGCATCAAACGAGAACTGACTGTCAAATATCACACCCAGGTTGTCAACCTGACTGGAGGGGAGGACCTTGACACCATCAATATTGAGGCTGTAGCTGCTGATGTTGTTGATGATAGTGCGAGTGCCGATCAGGACGACCTCTGTCTTTTTGCAGTTTAACTGCAGGTGACCAGCTGACCAGGAGTGCAGGGGGCATTGGAAGTAGGGTTGCTGAATTTAAAAAATATATTAATAAAAAAACATATATTTTAGTGTGCCCTGCGTGCACAACCCATGTGGAATTCCAGGTCTCTGGCAGTGTTTCGAATTGCCGATCTGCGGTCATGAACACCGAGTTAATCTCAGCCTATGCTGCCCTTCAGTCCCTTGACTTTTTGGCCCTAACGGAGACCTTGATCACCCCAGGGAACACTGCTACTACAGCTGCTCTTTATTTTTCTCTCATAGTCCGAGAGCATCTGGTCATCACGGTGGTGTCACGGGTCTACTAATTTCTCCTAAGTGGAGATTTTCCCTCTCCTCATTTGAATTCCATAATGTCACTGTCACTTGTCCACTCAAGCTTAACATTATTGTAATCCATTGCCCACCAGGTGCCCTTGGAAAGTTCCTCAATGAGCTTGACACGTTGATAAGCTCATTTCCGGATGATGGCTCGCCGCTCTTCGTACTTGGCGACTTCAACCTCCCAACGTCTGCCTTTGATTAATTTCTTTCCAACTCTGTTTTCATCTCTCTTTCCTCCAACCCTAACCACAGCCCCTACCCAGATGGTCATGCGCCGTCGCAATCTTCACTCTCTCTCCAACTACACTCTCTTCTGCTATCCTATAATCTCTCCATTCTGCTAAATCCTTCTCCCTCCTGTCTCCTGATTGTGCCTCTTCATCCCTACTCTCCTCCCTTTCCGCATCCTATGACTCACGCTGTCCCATTTCCTCCCGGCTGGCTCTGCCTTCATCTCCTCTTCCGTGGCTGAGTGACTCATTGCGAGCTTACAGGACAGGGCTGCGGGCAGCTGAGCGAAAATGGAGGAAACTAAACTAATCCTTTCAATCCCTCCTCTCTACCTTCTCTTCCTCTGTATTCGCTGCTAAAGCCACTTTCTGCCACTCTACATTTCAAGATTCTGCGTCTAACCCTAGGAAACTCTTTTCAACCTTCTTCTTCCTGCTTAATCCACTACCCCCTCCCCCTCCCTCCTATCTCTCTGCAGACGACTTTGTGAACCACTCTGAGAAAAAGGTTGACGACATCAACTAATCATTCACTCAGCCTATTGAGTCAACTGATCTTACTCACTAAGAACTACCCTACAAGGTGATGTGGAGAGGATCTGTGTCTGCACCATGTAGTCTCCCTAAAGGTGTCCCCCAGAGCTCGGTTATAGGCCCTCTCCTCTTCTCTCTATACACCAAGTCACTCGGCTCCATCATATCCTCACATGGTGTCTCCTATCCTTGCTATGAAGATGACACTCAACTTACTTTCTCCTTCCCCCCTTCTGACACCCAGTTGGTGACACGCATCTCTGCGTGCCTGGCAGATATCTCAACTTGGATGTCGGCCCACACAGGCTCAATCTCAACAAGATGGAACTGCTCATCCTCCCGAGGAAGGTCTCCCCGCTCAAAGACCTTTCCATCAAGGTCAAGGTTGACAACTCCACAGTGTCGCCATCACAGTGCAAAGAACCTTGGCGTGACCCTGGACAACCCCCTGTCATTCTCTGCAAACATCCAAGCATTGACCTGCCCCTGTAGGTTCATGCTCTACAACATCCATAGAGTACGACCCTACCTCACACAGGAAGCGCCGCAGGTCCTAATCCAGGCACTTGTCCTCTCCTGTCTAGACTACTGAAACTCACTGTTGTCTAGGCTCCCTGCATGTGCCATCAAACCCCTGCAGAACACTGCAGCCTGCCTGGTTTTCAACCTTGCCAAGTTCTCTCATATCACCCCACTCCTACACACACTCCACTGGCTTGCAGTTGAAGCTCACATCCACTACAAGACCATGGTACTTGCCTACGGAATAGCAAGAGGAACTGCCCCTTCCTATCTTTAGGCTATGCTCAAACCCTACACCCCAACCTGAGCACTCCATTATGCCACCTCAGGTCTCTTGGGAAGCTCCGGCTCCAAGCTCCTCTCTGTCCTGGCACCCCAATGGTGGAACCAGCTTCCCCCTGAAGCTAGGACAAGAGTCCCTGCCCATCTTCCAAAAACATCTGAAACCCTACCTCTTTAAACAGTATCTTAAATAATCGTCCTCCTCACCTCAAACCCCCCCCCCCCAAAAAAATAATACATAAAAATGAAATAAACTTAACCAGCACTAGCACTTGAGGCACCCCCCTATCGGACTACAATTGTGTGTGACCTACTAGGACCAATGGCTACAAACTTGTAGCGATCAGTGAGATAGGACCTGAACAAGTTCAGGACAGTGTCTGACAGACCATGGGGCTTCCCCATGCAGTTTAGCAGGATGGTGTGGCTGACCGTGCTGAGTGCTGCACCGAGGTCCAGCAGTATGAGGATGCTGGCAGCCCCAGAGTCAGCATTCATGAGGAGGTCATTAGTGACCATTATCATGGCAGTCTCAGTGTTGTGTCTACCCAACTGGAAGGGCTCAAGTAGGTTGTGAGTGGCCAGATGGTTTTGGAGTGGGCCAGAAACAGCTTACTCAGGAAGGGCAGGTTGGAAATAGGTCTGTAGTTCTGTAGGTTGTCAGGGTCAGATCCAAGCTTTTTAAGTACTGTTGTGACTGTGGCCAGTTTGAGCTAAGGGACACATCCAGTGATAATAAACTTGTTGATAATTTCAGTGAAGAAAGGCTCCAGAGCAGGTAAGCAGGTCGTCACAAGGGAGGTGGTAATAGGGTCAAGTGAGCAAGTGGTAGGCTTCATTGTCCTAACCAGCTTGACTACATCAGCTGTAGTGACTGTGGTGAAGGTGGAGAATCTTGACTCAGTAGCTCAACTACTGGGGCTGGAGAGGGCAGGATGGTGTTATTCATGTTTTAAATTTAGCTTTGGAAGAAGCACAGGTATTGATTGCACCTTTCTGGGGAGGCTGAGGTAGAAAAATTGTTCACAGGTTGGAGGAGCTTGCTCACAGTAGATAACAGCACCTGGGAGTTACCACTGTTTCTTCAGCAGAGTGGCTAGAGGGATAACTAGGCATATTGGTATTGAGGGTGAAGGAGAGAGGGTGGTCACTCACACTTGACCATGACCATGTAGACATCTATGGTGCAGATGGGTGGCTGGGAAAGACGCTCGCCCTTCTCCAGAAGGTCTGGCACTTCTTGTGGACGCATCGCCGAGTAGGGCTCCGCCCCATATGACATCATCTCCCACACTGTCACTCCTGCAAGACAGAGAAATATAATAGACACTGTAAAATTATGGTAATTCAACATACACACAAGTACTTTGAACTTACTTACCGTTGATATAAAAGTCTATAAAAGCACATGAAACCCACACACAAACAGTGACTCACCATAGCTCCAGACATCACTTTGATGTGTGTATCTGCGGAACAAGATGCTCTCCAGAGCCATCCATTTAATGGCCGTCTGTGGGAAGAGAGACAAGACAGGGAACTATGTCACCATGAATTACATCGAGTTCAAAGCCTGTGTCCATTGGAAAAAAACATATATTAGTTAGTGTTCATGGCAGCAATACAAAACACGTATAGAAACAGGGCATTTATCTAGTCAACATCTCACTTAAGACATGACAGCAGATGCTTTTTAGCCAATTTTGAGCAAAAGATAAATAATAGGCTGAGACATTATCCATGTCTAGTTTTTCCATGTGACCTAACGAGGACATCAACACACTTTCACCTCATTGTAGAAGTACTTTTTGTCATCGGGGTAGAGCAGGTCTGTGATGCCGTAGTCAGAGATCTGGACCATGTAGTCACTCTTCAGGAGCACGTTACGGGCTGCCAGGTTTCTGTGGACCATCATGTGTTCCTGCAGATAGTACATACCCTGACAGGGGAGAGCACACACACCTCGGTCACATACACCTTTATCACATACACTTCTGTCATATACAATGCCTTCAGAAAGTATTCACACACTTGACATTTTACAAATGTTGTTAAGTTACAAAGTGGGATTAAAATGTATTTAATTGTCCTTTCTTTTGACAACGTTCGACACACAATCCTCTGTAATGTCAAAGTGGAAGAAAAATTCATTGATTAGAATTACCTATGGCAGCGGTTACAGCTGTGAGTGTTTCTGGATAAGACCAAGAGCTTTCAATACCTGGATTGTACAATATTTGCAATAAGTAAATTCTTCAAGCTCTGTCAAGTTGGTAGTTGATCAGTGCTAGACAGACATTTTCAAGTCTTGCCATAGGTTTTCAAATCCGATTTAAGTAACTGTACCTAGGCCACTCAGGAACATTCAATGTTGTCTTGGTAAGCAGTATATATTTGACCTTGTGTTTCAGGTTATTGTCCTGCTGAAATGTGAATTTGTCACCCAATGTCTGCTGTAAAGCAGACTGAACCAGGATTTACTTTAGTATTTTTCCTGTACTTAGCTCTATTCTGTTTCATTTTATCCTAAATAACTCCTTAGTCCTCCCTAGTCCTAGTCCCTAGTTTATCAAAAAAATAAATACAGCAATCACGTAATACTAACATACATTATTCCTCTGAAAAATACCCATAACATGATGCAGCCACCACCATGCTTGAAAATATGAAGAGTGGTACTCAGTGATTACGTGTTGGATTTTCCCGAAATATAACGCTTTGTATTCAGGACAAAAAGTTAATTTCTTTGCCCCATTTTTTGCAGTATTACTTTAGTGCCTTATTGCAAACAGGATGCATGTTTTGGAATATTTGTTATTCTATACAAGCTTCCTTCTTTTCACTCTGTCATTTAGGTTAGTATTGTGGAGTAACTACAATGTTATTGATCCTTCCTTAGCTACTGGCGTGACTGGTAGTCCCAAAGGGTGGCGCACAATTGGCCCAGCGTCGTCCGGGTTTGGCCGGTATAGGCCGTCATTGTAAATAATAATTTGTTCTTAACTGACTTGCCTAGCTAAATAAAGGTTCAATTAAAAAAAAATGTAAAAATATTATCACAGCCATTTAACTCTGTAACTGTTTTAAAATCACCATTGGCCTCATAGTGAAATCCCAGAGCCGTTTCCTTCCTCTCCTGCAACTGAGGTATGGAGGACGCCTGAATATTTGTAGTGACTGGGTGTACACCATCTAAAGCATTATTATTATTTTTTAATTGTTGCCCTTCTTTGCGAAGCATTGGAAAACCTCCATGTTCTTTGTGGTTGAATCTGTGCTTGAAATGTACTTCGACTGAGGGAACTTAGAGATAATTGTATGTGTGGCGTACAGAGATGAGGTAGTCATTAAAAAATCATGTTAACCACTATTATTGCACACAGTGTGAGTCCATGCAACCTATTATGTGACTTCTTAAGCAAATTTTTACTCCTGTATGTTTTTATGCTTGCCATAACAAAGAGGTTGTATACTTATTTACCCAAGACATATCAGCTTTTCACTATTAATTCATTTGTAAAAAAAATTCAGGCTGTAACACAACAAAATATGGAAAAAGTAAAGTGGTGTGAATACTTTCTGATGGCGCTGTACATAATCACTCACCCGCTCACCCAACCAACCAACCACACACACGGTATCTCACCTTGGCAATCTGCACACACCAGTTGAGCAGCCTCTGTGGGTCCAGGCTGTCCCTGTGGTGCCTGATGTGCTCCAGTAAGGACCCCTGATTGCTTAGCTGGGTGACCAGCTGGAGACTAGCACCTGGACAGACACCTAAGAGCCTGACGATGTACTGGTGGTCCAAGCTACCCATCACCATCATGTGCTGCAGGGGTTATCAGAAAAAAATCTAACAGCATTAATAACAGTTTCTTTTTCCCCCCAGAGATTCAGTGTTTAATAGTTACATGTACATGGTTGCAGGTGTGATTGCAGGGTAAAGTGAAAATCCTAGGCCTTGAGCTCCAACATGCAGAACTAAGTGAAATAAAATAATGAAATGGTAATAAAAAACAATATCAATATAAATAGCACTATATACAGTACCAGTCAAAAGTTTGGACACACCTACTCATTCAAGGGTTTTTCTTTATTTTTATTATTGTATACATTGTAGAATAATAGTGAAGACATCAAAACTAGGAAATAACACATGGAATCATGTAGTACCCAAAAATGTGTTAAAAAAATCTAAATATATTTTATATTCTTCAAAGTAGCCACCCTTGATGACAGCTTTGCATACTCTTGGAATTATCTCAACCAGCTTAATGAGGTAGTCACCTGGAATGCATTTCAATTAACAGGTGTGCCTAGTGAAATGTTAATTTGTGGAATGAGTAGGTGTGTCCAATATTTTGACTCGTACTGTACATCATAACAACTGTAGCTGTGATGAATAAGTAAATGTCCATTGGGATGGAAGCAGAGGAAAGACTATGGGGTGGTAATAACATACATATTAACAACTGCAACAGTGATGTATGTCGGTGGGGTGCAGCAAGAGTCAAGATAAGTGGGTATCAGGTCAGTATGCTTTAATGGGCAGGGGTTCTTGAGAGTGGGTGTGTGAGAGTGTTTTCTTACCTCTGTGATCTCATGGAAGGTATTTTGCCCCATTCGATCATGAATAGTCTTTATGGCCACGGGGATCTTCACTGAGTCTCCCTCAGGAATCCAAATGCCCTGAGAAATATGGAGGAAAAGAGAGGGGGAGAGGGGTTACCTCACAATGAAACAAAGACAAGTAAGGTAAGTAGCACAATACATGTAGGGTCTACGGGAAAATCGGAGAGGTGCAGGGTGATGATGATTAATAGGGGCTTTAAGAGGGTGACGGTTGATGATGTAAACACCTTGTGGACGGAGCCGAACACACCGGTGCCCAGTAGCTTGATCTTACGGAGTTCAGTGACCTTCAGGATCCTGGCATGAACTTTGACCACTTTCTCACCAGGGTCCAAAGGCTCAAAACTCTACAGACACATGCACGTCATGCACACAATTAATATCGACACATATCAAGACAATAGACTACACATACTCTTATTAAGAGATCCTAATTCTCTCTCTCTTACACACACACACACACACCATCCCTTCCCACCTCTCCACTCTCCAGGTATCGCCTCATGGCTCTCTTGCGCCGGATGGCAAGACCTCGGCGGTACAGAACACTCATCACAAAGATGGAGAAGCCCACTATCACTGCTGCCAAAACTCCCAAAACAATTCCTGTAATGGATTGGCTGGAAAGAGACACATGTATCAGCCAATCAGCACCTGATATACAATAATGAATAATGCTACGTTCTAGACTAAACAAAACTTACAGGGAGGAGAAATCAGGTTGTCAAGTCACAGGTAGAAAAAAAATATAGAAACTAAACTCACCCATCAGTAAATCTGGTGGAGTCCAAACAGTCCCCAATTCCTGGGCCTGAGCAACTGAAAACACAGAGCAGAGATATTTAACACATACGCACACGCACACGCACACATTCCCCCATTCTCTAACTCGTCTCTCACCCCTGGGTGCAGTTGAGGTGGCAGGGCTCACAGCGTCTCTGCTGGTTGGGGTATTTAAAGATGAGACCCTTCTCCCCCATCACTCCTTCAGGGCATGAGGAAACACAGTGAGGACCGTCCCTCAGACTGGCACACACCACACACTCATTAGCTCCCTGCAGAGAGAAAGTGAGAGAGTGAGAGGGAGAAAGAAAGAAAGTGAGCGAGCGAAGGAGCGAGAGAGGCGGAGAGGGCGGTAGAGAGATGGAGACAGTTGACAATATCCATGTAATTGTGGTTCAAAATATTATCCACAAGGTGGCAGTGAAGCACTACATTTCAGATAGTCCTGAAAACTTTGAGAGACACTTTTCAACTAATCACTCTGAGCTCATAGAACTGTCTTTTTAAGATGCTTTGAGAAAGGTCTATGGGCAGATGTTAGAGGTGAGCACACCAGTCCTATGCAGGTGGGCTGTCCCTCCTGGACCTCACACTCCGAGTGACAGGGCATACACTCTCCCTTCGGACTTGTAAACTCACGCCCCTTCCTGGAGAAAAGCAGAGATTGAGATTGAAAAATAGGTTAAACACATAGTCACGTACACACATTGAGACATACTGACAAATCTACATTATAATAAAGACGCATTTTTTTGAATGAGTACTGACCCGGTGAGAAATCTGCACTGATTGACACAGGTTCCTCCCCGGCTGTAGTTCTTACAGGATAGACACTGGCCTGGCCCAGGACCCCAACACCCCTCCGACGAACACAGAGGGTCACACATGTGCCCCTCCGCAACTACACACACACACAGACAAAAAATATGCAAAAAACTATGAGTAATTCACTAGTGTACCTGCAAAAAAAATTTACTTCATGATTTTGAAGATGTCACCCAATCTCTTTCCTCTATCCCTCGTCTCACCACATTGGCTCTGGGGTCGGTTGTCCTTGACATCGATGTTCTTCTGGTGGCGCTGTGGGCGGGAGCTACTACTGAAGAGGCGTGTCCAGTTGACGGTGTGGTGGTAGCATAGCTTCCTGTTTCCTGTGATGTAGACACCGCCGTCATTGATACTCTGTAGTGAGCGCAGCCCCAGGTAGGTCAGTGACGGGATACGCATCACCAGCAGGGCGTAGCCCCTAGAGAAGAGGGAGGAGGGAAGAACGCAGGAGGAGGAAGAGAAGCAAGGTAGAGGGATAGGGTGATGACAGGAAGAGAGAGAGCCAAGAGAGAGAGAACCATTAAGGTGGAGGGAATGGAGGATATTTCAGAAAAAAATATGTACAAATGTATATTGGTGCTGGGAACATCAATCAAGTCAGGAAAGAGAGGTAAATGAATCTCAGATAAGGCATTGCTGCTCCCAAACATGAATGAATTGTCTACATGTAGACAGAAAATGTGTGTGTTATTATGTATAGAATTCATATGCTATTGTGGTAGAGACTCCTAATAGCCAATGTGGTCATCAGTGGAGACTGCTCACGGGAGGAAGGGGAGGACCAGCCTCCTCAGTGAATTTCGTAAACATTTTAAATGTAAAACATTAAAAAAGTTATTTAGATAAAACTATAGTAAATACAATGACATGTCACCAAATAACTGATTAAAACACACTATTTTGAAAAGAAGGCCAACAGTAGCCTCAACAGCACTCTGTAGGGTAGCACCATGGTGTTGCCGGAGGACAGCTAGCTTCCGTCCTCCTCTGGGTACATTGACTTCAAAACAAAACCTAGGAGGCTCATGGTTCTCTCCCCCTTCCATAGACTTACAGTAATTAGGACAACTTCCGGAAGGACGTCCTCAAACCTATCAGAGCTCTTGCAGCATGAACTGACATGTTGCCCACCCAATCAAAGGATCAGAGAATTAATCTAGTACTGAAAGCATAAACTACAGCTAGCTAGCACTGCAGTGTATAAAATGTGGTGAGTAGAAACAGAAAGACAATAGTTGAACAGTTTTGAACAAATTACTTTCTTCCAAAATGAAGGCGAAGCAAGAGCGAAATAGAGAGTCATTTTTTTCACTTTCAGTTTCCCTTACTTAGCTAGCTAGTTTCGCCTACTGAAACACCCTGCTCAAACAGAGGGATGCTATGTTAGCTAGCTGGCTATGACTTTCCAACACAACACTGGAACTCTTCCAAGTCAAGTTGTCACTGTGACTAGGGTGGGCAATCTAGTTTCTTTATTTCTATGTTGGTGTGGTTCCCAAGCAGAGGCAGCTGTCCATCGTTGTCTCTGATTGGGGATCATATAAAAGTTGTCCTTTTTCATTTGGGTTTCGTGGGTAGTTGTTTTCTGTTCAGTGTCTGCACCTGACAGGACTGTTTCGGTTTTCCCCTCTTTGTTATTTTGTTAGAGTGTTTTGAGTATTACATTTATCATGAACACTTATCACGCTGCGTTTTGGTCCACTCCTTCATACGACGATCGTTACACAAGTTAAGCTTTTGTTATTAGTAATTTATTACCACCAGGGCCTGCCAGTGTAACTGCTTACTGACTGTACACTAACTTTACTGTATGATTCTAGCGGGTTTACTAACACGTTCGTTATTTTAGCTATGCTGACTATGACGTTACTTTAGCTTATGGTGACAACGATGTAGGCTGTTTGTAGAGGTTTGGCTTGGAAAGGTTTTTTCGCCTGGTCGCATACAGCTGATTTGTTGTGCATTGAAGTCCACAAGCAAAGCGAAGAGCAGGAATACAACGTGGCTGTTATGAGAGTGAACTCTGTTACGTGTGATCAGGTGTGTAATCATTCTGTCGATTCTGTTGAAAACGTTCCTTAAACGTAAGCGAACACAACAAAACGGGAATAAACACACCTGAATTTGTCCAATAGAAACTCTCGTTTGCAACTGTTGGACTAATGATCACAGCCTATATCAGCTAGATGCAGGCAAAAGCGTGCAAGGCGGTATTTAATATCACTTTCTGTCACCTCAAATTTGTCTCTCGACCTGTGTGCTCCTACGTTGTAAACTTTCATTCATAGACTAGGTTGTAGCAACCTCATGATGGGTATATGGAAAATTAGAGGATCATGTAGTAGCCTACACCTATAACCTGTTACATTGAACTGGGTGAACAGAATATGAATGAGAGTCATCCAATATGCTGTAAAAGAAATAAGGCCATGCTCATGAAAAGAAAATCGTCCTCCTTCATTTTAAACGGCACTGACCTCCACTGGTGGTCATAAGGTCAAGTTCAAAATACAATCATGAGGATTATACCTCAACTACACTAAAATCCCCCACCCATCACCAGCTGAGACACTTCTCATACAGTTCAAGACCACTCGTAACCACTTCAGAGGATTTTTGTTTTGTTTAGCATTGTCTGAGTATGACGCTGTTTTTTCAGTTCACACAGTATCAGGAAGATTAGTAGTCAGATAGATTAGTAAAACAACTGTCACACACACTACTGGACTTTTTAGAGTGCCCGCCGCTGATGGAACAAATTAGAGCAAGAGAGGAATAGAGAGAGCGAGAAAGGAATAGAGAGAGCGAGAAAGGAATAGAGAGAGCGAGAGAGAAAGAGAGAAGAGACCGATAGAAAGGGGAGCAGAGCAGGGGATGAGAAATGGGGTGAAAGGGGATGAGAGATAAAGTGGTGACGACACACAAGACAAGACACAACAGGGCAGTCTATGCATGCATGTCTACAATGCAGTTAAGCACAGATGGAGATGGAAATGGGTTCAGTGGACACATACTGTAGAAAGTGATATTTCTTAAGTGCAGAGAGGCAAAGACACAAGTCTAATGTCAGAGAGTGAGAAAGACAGAGATAGATGGTCACCTGTAGAGGGTTCTTCCTTGTATGGTTCCCAAGTTGGAGAACACCGACAGGTCAGTCAGATTTTCAGGCCACGACTGGATACTCAGAACATCTGGCAACCGCAGAAGGTGTTAAAACACAGAACACCTTCCAAACACGAATACATCATATCACTCACACTGCTGCCACTAAACAGACACATGCATTTGAAACTTCAACACACACACGAGCACACACCTGTGATCTCTCTCACAGTTCTAAAGATCTTCAGTTTCTCTGGGTCCAAAGCTGTGATGTTGTTGTAGGGATCACTGTGTATAGAAGATCATCCAACATAAATAGTGAGGTCCATTGAAAGGTAAACACATCAAGTTGACATTACTGTGCCATTTTGAATATGTATACAGCAGCAGTCAAAAGTCTGGACACACCTACTCATTCCAAGGTTTTTCTTTATTTTTACTATTTTCTACATTGTAGAATCAAAACTATGTGATAACACATATGGAATCATGTAGAAACCAAAAAAGTGTTAAAACAAATGAAAATATATTTAATATTTGAGATTTTTCAAAGTTGCCACCCTTTGCCTTAATGACAGCTTTGCACACTCTTGAAATTCTGTCAACCAGCTTCACCTGGAATGATTTTCCAACTGTCTTGAATGAGTTCCCACATATGCTGAGCACTTGTTGGCTGCTTAACCCTTCACACTGCGGTCAAACTCATCCCAAACCATCTCAATTGGGTTGAGGTCGGGTGATTATGGAGGCCAGGTCATCTGATGCAGCACTCCATCACTCTCCTTCTTGGTCAAATAGCCCTTACACAGCCTGGAGGTCTGAAGGTATTCGTGGTCGGAGGTGACAAAAGTTTGAGGCGCCGTTGTCCAGGGGAGAAGCTGCCCAGAGGTTACTCCAGCTTTGGCAGGACTCCCTCAGTGTGGCTGACTATGCGGTGGATTTCCACACGCTAGCAGCGGAGGGTGCCTGGAACCCGGAAGCGCTGTTCGACACTTTCCTGCACGGAATATCGGAGGGAGTAAAGGACGAGCTTGCAGCCCGGGAACTACTGATGGATCTCGACTCACTCATCGTTTTGAGCATCCGGCTCGATGGACGGCTCTGGGAACGTAGGAGGGAGAAGAGGTCTCACTCAAGGATCCCACCTTGCATCTGATGGACTCAGGATGTCCCCAGCCAGTTTACCTCTTCCCAAGCCAAAGCAGCTCGGCAGGGCTAGGCTGTCTCCAGCCGAACGCGTATGCAGACTTAACACCCAGAGTCTGTATCCCCACTCCCCACTCATCCCCACTCAACCCCTCTCCTTTCCCATGACTGTTAGAGCACTAGACGGGCGTTCTATAGGCCGGGTCACCCACCATACCACCTCCATCAACCTACGAGTGTCGGGAACCACAGCGAGACGATCCAATTCCTGCTAATTGATTCTCAGCAGGTTCCTTTGTTATTGGGATTCTCTTGGCTCCAGTGACACAATCCCTCGATTGACTGGTCTACTGGTGCCATTGTGGGCTGGAGCCCGTACTGCCCCGGACATCTCCGCCATTCCCGCGGTGTATCAGGACCTCCGGGAGGATTCAGTAAGGCCCGGGACACTTTGCTTCCGCAACACCCACCGGTACCCAAGGATGTTAAGCCGGATGCGCTGGCACACCGCTATAGCCCCTCTGGATTACCGACCTCTGCCTGACCTGACCATGAGCCTGCCTGCCGTTCTGTATTTTTGCCCCACCACTCTGGATTATCGACCCCTGCCGTCCTTGACCTGTTGTTTGCCTGCCCCTGTTGCTGTAATAAACATTGTTACTTCAACACAGTCTGAATTTGGGTCTTACCTGAAACGTTGTAGTATACCGCCATAAGCAAACAGGAAAACGCTCATCCAAAGGTGGCTCTCCTAGTGGCCAGGGACTTTAATGCAGTGAAACTTAAATCAGTTTTACCTAATTTCTATCAGCATGTTAAATGTGCACAAAACAACTCCTTTACTCCACACAGAGTGCAAAGCTCTCCCTCGCCCTCCATTTGGCAAATCTGACCATAATTCTATCCTCCTCAAGCAAAAATGAAAGCAGGCAGCACCAGTGACTCTGTCTTTAAAAAAGTGGTCAAATGAAGCAGATGCTAAACTACAGGACTGTTTTGCGGAGTACACCACATCAGTCACTGGCTTCATCAATAAGTGTATCGATGGAGTCGTCCCCACAGTGACTGTAAGTACATACCCCAATCAGAAGCCATGGCTTATAGGCAACATTTGCACTGAGCTAAAGGGTAGAGCTGCCGCTTTTAAGGAGCAGGACTCTAACCTGGAAGCTTATAAGAAATCCCGCTATGCCCTCCGACGAACCATCAAACAGGAAAAGCTTCAATACAGGACTAAGATTGAATCATATTACACCGGCTCCGACGCTCTTCGGAAGTGGCAGGGCTTGCAAACTATAAAGGGGAGCACAGCCGAGAGCTACCGAGTGATACGAGTCTACCAGACGAGCTGAATAACATGAATGAGAGCATCAGTTTTTCCAGACGACTGTGTGAATCCGCTCTCCTCAGCCGATGTGAGTAAGACCTTTAAACAGGTCAACATTCACAAGAGCGGATGGCTAGACGGAATACCAGGACACGTACCCCGAGCATGCGCCATAGTCCCTGTGCCCAAGAAAACAAAGGTAACCTGCTTAAATGACTACCGACCCATAGTACTCACGTCTGTAGCCATGAAATGCTTTTAAAGGCTGCTCATAGCTCACATCAACACCATTATCCCAGAAACCCTAGACCGACTCCAATTTGCATACCGCCCCAACAGATCCACAGATGATGCAATCTCTATTGCACTCTACACTGCCCTTTCCCACCTGGACAAAAGGAACACCTATGTGATAACGCTATTCATTGACTACTACTTAGCAGTCAACACCATAGTGCCGTCAAAGCTCATCACTAAGCTAAGGACCCTGGGACTAAACATCTCCCTCTGCAACTGGATCGTGGACTTAACTCCAACACCATCATTAAGTATGCAGATGACACAACAGTGGTAGGCCGGATCACCGACAATGATGAGACAGCCTATAGGGAGGAGGTCAGAGACCTGACCGTGTGGTGCAAGGACAACAACCTCTCCCTAAATATGATCAAGACAAAAGAGATGATTGTGTACTACAGGAAAAGGAGGACCGAACACATCCCCATTATCATCGACGGGGCTGTAGTGAAGCAGGTTGAGAGCTTCAAGTTCCTTGGCGTCCACATCACCAACAAACGAACATGGTCCAAGCACACCAAGACAGTCGTGAAGAGGGAACGACAAAACCTATTCCCCCTCAGGAGACTGAAAAGATTTGGCATGGGTCCTCAGATCCTCAAAAGGTTTTACAGCTGCACCATTCTGATGGAATGCATCATTGCCTGGTATGGCAACTGTTCGGCTTCCAACCACAAGGCCCTACAGAGGGTAGTGCGTATGGCCCAGTACATCACAGGGGCCAAGCTTCCTGACATCCAGGATCTCTATACCAGGCGGTGTCAGAGGAAGGCCCTAAAAATTGTCAAAGACTCCAGCCACCCTAGTCATAGACTTTTCTCTTTGCTACCGCACGGCAAGCAGTACCGGAGCACCAAGTCTAGGTACAAGAAGCTTCTAAACAGCTTCTACCCCCAAGCCATAAGACTCCTGAACATTAATCAAATTGCTACCCAGGCTATTTGCATTGCCCCCACCCTCTATGCTGCTGCTACTTTCGGTTATTATCTATACATAGTCACTTTACCTACATGTACAGATTACCTTAGTTACCTCGACACCGGTGTCCCTGCACATTGACTCTGTTACCTGTACCCCCTGTATATAGCCCCACTATTGTTATTTACTGCTGCTCTTTAATTATTTGTTATTCTTCGGGAATTTTTTAAAAACTGCATTGCTGGTTAAGGGCTTGTAAGTAAGCATTTCACTGTGCGGTCCACACCTGTTGTATTTGGTGCATGTGACACATACAATTGGATTTGATTTTGATTTGATTGCCTCAAACGCATGAAGAAGGAAAGAAATTCCACAAATTAACTTTTAACAAGGCACACCTGTTAATTGAAATGCATTCCAGGTGACTACCTCATGAAGTTGGTTGAGAGAATGCCAAGAGTGTGCAAAGCTGTCATCAAGGCAAAGGGTGGCAACTTTGAAGAATTTTAAATAACATATTTTGATTTAACACTTTTTTGGTTACTACATGATTCCATATGTGTTATTTCATAGTTTTGATGTCTTCACTACTACTCTACATTGTAGAAAATAGGAAAAATAAATAAAAACCCTTGAATGAGTAGATTTATATTGAATTATTTTGTATGTTTATTGGATAGAAAGAGCTAGAGCTGAAAGGTAGGAGAGAGAGAGTGCTGTAAAAACATTGGGCCAGATTGGAACCTAAGCTGGTAGCAATACATCATACATGTGCTCCAAAGGCAGCTAGACTACCCCATGCCATGCCATTTTGATAGAATATTGCTGCTGTCACTCACCCTTTAATCCCGGTGACCAGGAAGTGAAGGCTACCCTGGATCTTGGTGCAGTTGATGAAACTGTCAATGTTCTGAGAGTCCACTGTCTGCCTGGAGGCTGTGCCTGTTCCTTGACAAGCTAGATATTTGAGGAGAGGAGAGGGGAGAAGAAAGGAGAAGAGAAAGGGGCAGGTTGCTGGAGTAGAAGACTCTCTATAAAGCAATGATAGTTGAAGGGTGTATGTGTGAGCACTGGACAGCCGGGTACCTTTGGGACAGAGGCCTCCACAGGGCTCACACCTCTTCACTCCTTTCTTCTCCATCTCCGTCTTATAAGAAGGGCAGCTGCTCACACACGAGCTCCCGTCCACCACAAAATTAGCTGAGAAGGAATGTAATGTGAGAGAGAAAGAGTGGGGCAGAGGGACAGGTAAAGGGAGAAAACCAAATCATTACAATCCACAAGGAAATCCACAGGAAGATTGGACCATACTAGAAAATTGATAGATTGAATGAGGACAATGAGTGAGACATGATGGTCATGGTTATGGCCAGGAGTTGACTGGTGAGGGGAAGTGGGGAGAGCATGCTGTGTGTGGACTCACTGGGGCACTGGGCCACACAGATGGAACTGTACTGGTACTTGGCGCTGGGGTTGGGCTCCAGTTTGAAGGTGTGCTTGTTGTAGATGAGGGTCTGGGGACACTGGGGCACACATGAGCCTGAGTTGTTGAAGTTACGGCAGGCCTGGATAGAGAAAAAAACACAGTTATATGATACTGTATGCATTGCTTAGTAGTATAGTTTTAACCCATACATTTTTTTGCAATGACTATCAAAGCTCCTTTTAAGACTTCTTTGCGGTGTGTTTGTGTGTATAGCAAACTCACAAAGCAGTCGGTGTCCAGGGGTCCAGTGCAACCTCCTGCACACTCCATATGACAGCATTCACTAGGACTCCTCCCAAAGCAGCGGCCATTACACTGAGGGGCACACACTGTCTTCGTCACTGGGGGGGGGGGGGGGGGGCAGAGAGAGAGATAGAGAGAACTTTGAGCCAAGCAAACTGACTGAGCTGGGTTGTAGGACATTACATCAGAGCGAAACTATCTAGTGTTGTCAGAAAATGAGAGCCAGGGGTCAAAAGTGACTCACAGCTCTGGCAGGTGTCATTCCTGGGCCCCCAACATGGACCGCCGCATGCCTCATCACATGGCTCTGAAAAACATGTCAGAAATGTTAGAAAATGTAGAAACTACATCACACAAAAACATAGAAGAAGACGGCCAGCATCCTGGAGTCGCCTCTTCACTGTTGACATTGAGACAGGTGTTTTACAGGTGCTATTTAATGAAGCTGCCAGATGAGGACTTGTGAGGTGTCTGTTTCTAAACCTAGACACTCTGATGTACTAGTCCTCTTGCTCAGTTGTGCACCGGGGTCTCCCACTCCTCTTTCTATTCTGGTTAGAGTCAGTTTGCGCTGTTCTGTGAAGTGAGTAGTACACAGCGTTGTAACAGATCTTCAGTTTCTTGGCAATTTCTTGCATGGAATAGCCTTCATTTCTCAGAACAAGAATAGACTGACGAGTTTTAGAAGAAAGTTAATTGTTTCTGGCCATTTTGAGCCTGTAATCGAACCCACAAATGCTGATGCTACAGATACTCAACTAGTCTAAAGAAGGCCAGTTTTATTGTTCTTTAATCAGAACAACAGTTTTCAGCCATGCTAACATAATTGAAAAAGGGTTTTCTAACAATCAATTCGTCTTTTAAAATTATAAACTTGGATTAGCTAACACAATGTGCCATTGTGTTAGTCCTAGCACTAATCTGAATACATGTAATTTCTGTGAGTACATCTACCTCCTGCTATACTCACGTTCAGGCCCGTTCTCGTTGATGATGACTTCAGAGTCTCCATCCTTCACTATGTCCAACCAGTTCACCTGAGGGGTATAGCTCAGGAACTTATTCTGAATGATCTGCACCCCTCCCTCCAGTATCTCTTTGGAACATACACACACACACACAAAGGAAGACAAACAATTAGTTTAACAGGCCAGAACATGTTGGTGAGTAACCAAATCAAAACAGGCACAAATTTGTATTTCTCTCTCCGCAGTGCCTCCTCTCATCTCTCATGCTACAGTTGGGAATTGAAATTTGAATTTCATTGTACTTCCTGGATTGACTGGAATTGACCCCAATCCTGCTACTGAAGTTCGTATGGTAGTTGGCATGTGGACCATGATAACCATGTTGCAGTTCATGATGATGATGTGTATCACTTAAAGACTTATCTTCATCACAATAAAAAAAAAATGTGTGTGTGTGTGTGTGTGTGTGTGTGTGTGTGTGTGTGTGTGTGTGTGTGTGTGTGTGTGTGTGTGTGTGTGTGTGTGTGTGTGTGTGTGTGTGTGTGTGTGTGTGCGTGCGTGCGTGCGTACCTGTGAGGTGTGTGAGACCCAGCTCCTTCAGTCCGTGTTGGCCGTCCTTTTGGTAGTTGACGAGGACAGCCAGAGCAAAGCGATCCTCGTACAGAGTGGTGCCTCTTATGACACGGAGCTGGTCCAGCGGCAGCCGGCTGAACTGGTTAATGGCAATGAGGATGTAGCCCGTCACTTCTCTAATAGACTACGGGGGAGAAGAGGTCAGGGAAGAAGGAAAGAGGAAAAGAGAAAGCGGAAAGAAAAAGGTGTTACTGTAGACGGAAACAGGATACAGATATGTTCCTCATTGTTGATCTTGGAGAGCTGCAGTGTGAGCAGGCATTTGTCACCTGATTCAATTGAATCAACTACACATCAAGACCTTGATTTGCTCAATGAGGTGTGTTAGAACTGGGCTGGGAAAAAAGCCTGCATGCAAGTTTCCCTCTAGTATGCGGAGTAAAGAACATTTACTTTTTATAGTCCCGTAACTGCTTGTTGCAATTTCGATGAGGCTCTTGTGTTCAGATATCGGTAAGTGGACTGGAGGCAGGGCATGAAAGGGATAACGAATCCAGTTGTTTGTGTCGTCCGTTTCAGGGAAGTACCTGCGTAATTGTGCACCCAGCTCACTCAGGTGCTTCACTATATCACATTTGACATTGTGCATAAGCTTGAGTTCATTTGTACACAAAAAATCATACAATGATGGAAAGACCTGTGTGTTGTCCTTGTTAATGCAGACAGAAAAGAGCTCCAACCTCTTAATCCAAGCCTCAATTTTGTCCCGCACATTGAATTAAATTGAGGAGAGTCCCTGTAATCCTAGATTCAGATCATTCAGGTGAGAAAAAACATCACTCAGATAGGCCAGTCGTGTGAGAAACTCTCATCATGCAAGTGGTCAGACAAGTGAAAATTATGGTCAGTGAGAAAAGTTTTAGCTCATCTCTTGATAAAAAAAAAAACGTTTCAATACTTTGCCCCTTGATAACCAGGTACTTCTGTCATATGTAAAAGCGTTACATGGTTGAGAAAGAGTTCAGGGGCCTTGCTTTAACAAAGTTTACAATTTTCACTGTAGTGTCCAAAACATCTTTCAAGCTGTCAGGCATTCCTTTTGCAGCAAGAGCCTCTCGGTGGATGCTGCAAGTGGCGGGAGCAACTGCTTGCACGCGAGTTACCACTCCACTATGTCTCCCTGTCATGGCTTTTGCGCCATCAGTATAGATACCAACACATATTGACCACCAAAGTCCATTTGATGTCACAAAGCTGTCCAGTACTTTAAAAATATCCTCTCATGTTGTCCTGGTTTTCAGTGGTTTGTAGAAGAAGATGTCTTCCTTAATTGACCCAGATGAGAAAGAAACGTACACCTATTTAGGTGAGGTGGTGGCACTTAAAAATTAAAGAAGAGCCGCACACTCTAGGAGCTCAGATGCAATAATTTAATAACCTAATAATCAACGTTTCGACAGAGAAGCTGTCTTCATCATTAATTGACCCCCCATAAACGTAATGGACATATACAGTACCAGGAGCTGTGCCAGGACCACCACATCTGTTGAATCATCCAGCTGTAAAGCATACAATTTACTGGCTTGTATGCGAAGCAGTAATTGTTTCAAAACATCTCCTGCCATGTCACTGATGCGTCTTGAAACAGTGTTGTTTGATGGCATTGTCTGTATAGTTTTTTGGCCTTTTCCCCCAGCATTGTCCCAGCCATATCTGCGGCAACAAGAAAAATGAAGTCCTCCACAAAAGTATGGGGCTTGCCTGTCCTAGGGAATTGGTAGCTCACCATATAAGACGCTTCTAGCCCCTCCTTATTAATGGTATCTGTTGCTTTTATACATGTCTTACTAGTCAAAAGTCTTTATTCTCGCTCAAAAAACTAATGTGGCTTATTTTTTTAATTGTCATGTTTCGTTTCTAAATGTCTGCGCAAGAGTGAAGGTTTCCCGCGAGAGAGTAACGGTTAATGTGATTGGATGTTAATTATTTGACTAGGCTACCTGTATTTGACATTGTGTTGTTATTTCACTGAACACTAGATGGTTTAATTGTATTTTTGGTAGTGAAACGAGGCTACTCAGGCGAGAAAAAAACCTCACCCAAATGTATAGCCCCATTGGAAAATAAAAATGTACTATTTGAAAATGTGAAGAATTATATATATATTTTTATATACATATTTAAAAAAAATATGAATCACATTTTTATTTGGTGTATCTCCAACGGCATTGCGTACGCGTGCCCCAGTTTGGGAATACCTGATGTAGCGGATCATGTACTGTATGGTAGCCTGACATCTTAATTCTAAAATTCAACAACTTTGAATATAACATCACAACAGCCCTCTTACTCTCTCACTCATCAATTCTTACCATGACAGCCATAACATTAGGTAACTACAGTACAGATGTGGGATCTTAATTTGATCATCCTGTTGCAGGAGAACTTGTAGTGTATTTGAGGTTTAAAAAGGCTTTTGAATGTATCAACTCCTACAAAAAAAATTCCATTAATTATAATCCACATAATATTTTACACTTCCTGTTGCTGCAGGATAATTTTTCTGCTGTACCAAACTGGCTCAAATTAAGATCCTATACCTGTGCCATGACAGATAAACTAGTTACAGGCAGAGGCATATACAGTATATGGCTCTGTTTACGGATAACTAACTGGTTTTCATGGCTTTGTGTTAAGTTACCATGGCTGTGTGATCAGTTACCATGGCCGCGCCACAGTGATAAAGGTTTCACAGGGGAATGTAAGAGGACTCATTGTGTACAGGAGACAGTGACATCATCCACAAGAGACAAACAATGATAAAATGTCTGTGTTGTTCTCTGTGCCCCAGAGGGAAGTGTGGCCTGACATGTCTGATTGTGTGTTTAGTGTTGGCACTATATATATATAGACTTCTATTGACTGGAGTAGATGATACATTCTCCTGGTGCAAGACACACACATACACACCTGTTGCCATTCATCCACCTGTTCATCCCCTCACCTGAAGAAAGGTGAAGTCCCTCCAGTGTTCCATCATGGTGATCTCCAGGTTACCCATGATGATCTCACAGCCACTGTACATCTCCTTCATTAGCGTGTACTGCGTCTGTGAACTTCCTGTCACGCTTAGTGCATTTTGGGTGCCGGAGCATATCACTGGGGGAAAGATGGGTAAAGACATTTCTTCAGTTTTAAGGATTTCAATTTTTAACTCTAGCCTATGTTGTTGTTGTACTGACACATTTTGTGTAGTTTTGATGTAACACATCAGGTCACAACTTACAGTCAAATCTGACTATGACTAATACATGTTAGTGCTAGGAATAATAAATAACTTGTTCACGTTTCCTTCTCATTCCCTTTAGGCTAGTGCTACATATAATACAGTGACTGACTGTCTCTGGGGCAGACCTACAAGGCCTTGTTAATTGTGGACTGTAGGAGTCCAGTCCTTTTCCCTTTCAATGTCATTGCAACTGAGACTGTTTTGCTAATCACATCTTAGCCAGATGTCCAAAGAGAGAGAGAGAAAAAGTGAAAGAGGGAGAGAGGAAGGAAGAGAGGCTAACTGGATAATAACATGTGTTTTTTAATTGTAGTTGCTGTTGCTGTTCCATTAACATTTTTCCATATATATCAATAAGTTATTTATTCACAGATTCACAGACAGATATGTCTCTAAGAACAAGATATACTGAGTTGGGTTTGATGGGACAATGAACTTTAACTAACATGAGGTACTGTAAATAGACCATGTTGTCAAGTTCATTTGCACGTTTTACATGTTGTCTATGTGCTGTGTTCCTGTGCTCTCACAATTATCTGAAATAAATGTTCAGCATTAAATCTGGAGACTGTGAGGAGTCACACAGACATGTGCTAGGAGTGTGTTAACATGTACTAGTTAATTCGCTTCACACAGGAAATAACAATCAGTAAAAGCTAGCAGGTGATTCTGGTGAGAGTAGCATAGTGTGTGAACAGTCCAATGAGCAGGCCCAGACATCATAAAGCAGTAAAGCAGAGATAGTAGACACTTTATTGTGTTTGTGAAGGAAAGAGAGCAAGAGAGAGAGAGAGAGAGAGAGAGAGAGAGAGAGAGAGAGAGAGAGAGACGAAGGACAGGGGTACAAATAGTGTTAGGTCCAGAGTGAAATGATAGTTTCTTAAGGCTCATCACAATATTTCCCCGTGAATGGATGTTAGAGAAAGAGAGAGAGTGTATGTGTGTGTGTGGGGGGGGGGGGGGGGTCACAGGTGCTGACTCTAGTATGGAGGAATGTGAACACACACAGAGCCAGACAGTGCACACTGACTCTACCTTGTTAGAGGGTCAAGGGACATTCCTGAACACTAATTTAGCAGCGTGCTACATTAGACCAGTGCTCTTCTATCCTGGTCCTGGACACCCACAGGGTTGCACATTTTTGCTATAGTCCAGCATTTGCATACATGTGCAACCCGCATTGTGAGGTTGCATGAGAGTAATAAACATGTAAAAAACAAGGATCAGAAATTATTATATAATGAACCATCAACTAGATCCAAGGTGTACAAGTTACAGTCAAGCACAGTGTTCTGTAGGAGTTCTGTTCAGCTCAAATTGGACCCTGGACTTTGTGCAATGTATACACATTTGGTCATTGGAAACCCATTAGATTGTAATTATGTTCTTATGTGTACATTTCCCAATGAGAACCATGTTATCACTACCCCACCTAGGTTAAGCGTTGGGAGAAGCCTGAGCTGGGTCACTGCTATCAGTAGATGGCTTAAAGCTGTTGACACTCAACCAGTTCAATTGCCTGTTGAGAAATAGTCCTGTGCACCTGCACATGTACACCCAGGCACACACAATCACGAAAGTATACAATCACCACACAAACACTAATGTGTATGCAGGCACAATAATTGAACACAAAGAAATGAAGAATCCATGTATACCAGGTCATCAGATGAAAAAGAACACACATACAAAATGTTCCATCACAGTAATTTACATTAACACACACACAAATACACAGACAGGCAGAGCAACATGCATGTTCAAATATTGCTGGAGAAGTGAAGAATCTGAATGGGCTGATTAGGTGGGTTCCCTTGGAATTGAGACACTTCAGTATTTGCAGATGGCAGACAGAGAGAGATGGAGAGGGGTGGAAGAGTTCACAGAAAACTCACACACAGTAGCCTAACACGATAGAAAACATTACTTCGATAGACAGTAACCTAACACGCTAGAAAACATTACTGCCATAGACAGTAACCTAACACGCTAGAAAACATTACTGCCATAGACAGTAACCTAACACGCTAGAAAACATCACAGCCAAGGACAGTAACCTAACAGCTAGAAAACATCACAGCCATAGACAGTAACCTAACACGTTTGAAAACTGCCATCGACAGTAACCTAACAGCTAGAAAACATTACTGCCATAGACAGTAACCTAACACGCTAGAAAACATTACTGCCATAGACAGTAACCTAACAGCTAGAAAACATTACTGCCATAGACAGTAACCTAACACGCTAGAAAACATTACTGCCATAGACAGTAACCTAACACGCTAGAAAACATCACAGCCAAGGACAGTAACCTAACAGCTAGAAAACATCACAGCCATAGACAGTAACCTAACACGTTTGAAAACTGCCATAGACAGTAACCTAACAGCTAGAAAACATTACAGTCATAGACAGTAACCTAACACGTTTGAAAACTGCCATAGACAGTAATAACACACTAGAAAGCATTACTTCCATAGACAGCAACCTAACATGTTAGAAAACATTACTGCCATATATAGTAACCTAACACACTAGAAAACATTACTTCCATAGACAGCAACCTAACATGTTAGAAAACATTACAGCCATAGACAGTAACCTAACACATTTGAAAACTGCCATAGACAGGAAACTAACACGTTAGAAAACATTACTGCCATAGATAGTAACCTAACACACTAGAAAACATTACTTCCATAGACAGTAACCTAACATGTTAGAAAATATTACTGTCATAGACAGTAACCTAACACGTTTGAAAACTGCCATAGACAGGAAACTAACACGTTAGAAAACATTACTGCCATAGATAGTAAACTAACACGCTAGAAAACATTACTTCCATATATAGTAACCTAACACACTAGAAAACATTACTTCCATAGACAGTAACCTAACATGTTAGAAAACATTACTGTCATAGACAGTAACCTAACACACTAGAAACATTACTGCCATAGATAGTAACCTAACACGTTTGAAAACATTACTGCCATAGATAGTAACCTAACACATTTGAAAACATTACTGCCATAGATAGTAACCTAACATGTTTGAAAACATTACTGCCATAGATAGTAACCTAACACATTTGAAAACATTACTGCCATAGATAGTAACCTAACACATTTGAAAACATTACTGCCATAGATAGTAACCTAACACATTTGAAAACATTACTGCCATAGATAGTAACCTAACATGTTTGAAAACATTACTGCCATAGATAGTAACCTAACACATTTGAAAACATTACTGCCATAGATAGTAACCTAACACATTTGAAAACATTACTGTCATAGATAGTAACCTAACATGTTTGAAAACATTACTGCCATAGATAGTAACCTAACACATTTGAAAACATTACTGCCATAGATAGTAACCTAACATGTTTGAAAACATTACTGCCATAGCCAGTAGCCTAACACTCTAGAAACATTACTCAGTCCTGGATTAGGTTTAGTTGTAATTTTCATTCATGTTTCCAATGTTTTAACACTCAAAAAGTGGAGTGGAAAGAAAAGTGAAGAAAAGAAAGAAAAGAGGGAGGAGGAGATAAACACGTTTTATAAAGTGATATAAACGATGGATGAGGTAAACAGAAACTTGGCTCAGGACACCAAGAGATTACCGCATACCTTAGAGGTCTATTCACACACATGCCTCACTGAGATGTATGTTTTTATTACTTTGGTACTATTTTCACAAGTATATGCTGAATTTTAAAAACTTGTAATGCAGTCAGTCTTAAATTAAAAACCTTTCATTGTTTGTAAACATCTTTCACCACACAACCACTGATCCAAAAATATATGTTTACTATGAAATATAATGAGTATTGTATTGATATTGTATTACAGCACTGTAGGAGCTGGAAAAACAAGCATTTCGCTACACCTGCTGTAACATCTGCTAATCTTTGTACGTGACCAAAAAACTTTGATTTGTTACATAATAGTCATCATCATAGTAGTACATTCGAGTACATATCATACTTTTTATGTTTGGTATTTGGTATTTTGGAATGTTGGTCCACAGAAAACATGAAACATGACATAATACAGAACATTAATAAACAAGAACAGCTCAAGGACAGAACGACATCAATTTACAAATGGCACACATAGCCTACATATCAATACATACACATAAACTATCTAGGTCAAATAGGGGAAAGCTTTAAACCAGGTTTGCTGTTCATTTGAGATATAAGAGATGGTAGGGAGTTCCATGCAATAATAGCTCAATAAAATCTGTACACTTTCTCAAATTTGTTCTGGATTTGCGGACTGTGAAATGACCTCTGGTGGCATATCTGGTGGGGTAAATGTGTGTGTCAGACCTGTGTGTAAGTTGACTATGCAAACAATTTGGAATTTTCAACATATTCATATTTCTTATAAAAAGAAGAAGTGATGCAGTCAGTCTCTACTCAACTCTTAGCCAAGAGAGACTGGCATGCATAGTATTTATATTAGCCCTCTGATTACAGTGACGAGCAAGACATGCCTCTCTGTTCTGGGGCAGCTGCAGCTTAACTACGTCTTTTCTTGCAGCACTGGACCACACGACTGGACCATAATCAAGATAAAACAAAACTAGAGCCTGCAGGACTTGCGTTTTGGAGTGTCATAAAACCAGAGTATCTCTTGATTACAGACAGACCTCTCCCTATCTTTACAACCATTGAATCTATGTTTTAACCATGACAGTTCACAATTACATTTTAGTCATTAGCAGACGCTCTTCTCCAGAAAGACTTACAGTAGTGAGTGGATACATTTTTGTACTTTTTCCCGTACTGGTACAATCTACGGTAAAACCAAGTAATTTAGTATTCTCAACTTGTTCAACAGCCACACCATTCATTACCAGATTCAGCTGAGTTACAGAACTTAGGGAATGATTTGTACCAAATACAATGATCTTAGTTTTAGAGACGTTCAGGACCAGTTTACTACTGGCCACCCCTTCCAAAACAGACTGCAACCTTTTGTTAAGGGTTTCAGTGATTTCATTAGCTGTGGTTGCTGATGCGTATATGGTTGACTCATCAGCATACATAGACACACATGCTTTGTTTACTGCCAGTGGCAGATCATTGGAAAAATAGAAAAGAGTAGAGGGCCTAGAGAGCTGCCCTGCGGTACACCACACGTTACATGTTTGACATTAGAGAAGCTTCCATTAAAGAAAATTCTCTGTTCTATTAGATAGATAGCTCTGAACCCAAGATATGGCAGATGTTGAAAAGCCATAACACATACGTTTTCTTAACAACAGGTTATGGTCAATGATGTCAAAGGCTGCACTAAAATCAAACAGGACAGCTCCCACAATCTTGTTATTATCAATTTCTTTCAACCAATCATCAGACATTTGTGTCAGTGCAGTGCATGTTGAGTGCCCTTCTCTATAAGCATTCTGAAAGTCTGTTGTTAATTTGTTAACAGAGAAATAGCATTGTATTTGGTCAAACACAATTTTTTCCAACAGTTTGCTCAGAGCTGGCAGCAAGCTGATAGGTCTGCAGTTAGAACCAGTAAAGGCTGCTTTACCACTCTTGGGTAGCGGAATGAATTGGTCTTCCCTCCAGGCCTGAGGACAAACACTTTCCTCTAGGCTCAGATAAAAAATATGACAGAAAGGAGTGGCTATAGAGTCAGTTACCATTTTCAGTAGCTTTCCATCTAAGTTGTCAATGCCAAAAGGTTTGTCATTATTGATCGATAACAATAATTTTTCCACTTCTCCCACACTAACTATACAAAATTCCAACTTGCAATGCTTTTTTTCATTATTTGTTTTTTAATACATGAGTCCTGCCAAAGTTTGCCCACTTTGCCAATGAAGTAATCATTAAAAATAATTGGCAACATCAAATGGTACACATCATTCTTTATATCATCGATCTTGGCTTCATAATACAGTTTATTATTATTTTAGTTGAGTTTAGTCACATCATTTCTCAATTTGCAGTAATTCAGCCAGTCAGATGTGCAGCCAGACTTATTAGTCACTACTCACAGCAAAATCTTTTGTATAATCTCTTAAATACTATTTTAGGTCCAGCTTTCGGAACTTTGTCTTTCCTGGATATAGCCACTATATTGTGATCACTGCAACTAATGGGTACGGATATAGCTTTAGAACAAAGTCCTACAGTATTAGCAAAAATGTGATCAATACATGTGGATGATCTTGTTTCTGTAGTATTTGTAAACACCCTGGTAGGTAGATTAATAACCTGAACCAGATTCTAGTGAGAAGCTTATTCTTAACAGACATATATTTTAATTATGTAGTTCTCAAAAGTAATATGAGCATTGCTTTGTAAAAGACAATGACTTAATATGAACAATGTGAAACATGTATTTCTAGATTATTAAGTTTGGTGAAAAAGTGTGTGTAGGATTTTGTGTGTTGTACTTAGAGTTTTGAAAGAACTGCCTTTTTGATGATCTGTTTTGAGGTTTGTACTAAGAGTTGTTCAAATGTACCACATACTGGTGAAAATTGCATCAGTAATGCAGGGTATTATTTGTGATAGATGAAAATGGTAAATATTCACTGTAAGGGGTACAACTACCTGTGTTGCGAAGGGAACACTAGTGTTGACTGAGAGGTTCACATTGAAAAGTTCAGGGGTTACACAATAACATGCTAGAGTACATGCCTCACTAACCGGTGCGACAACATTTTTTTGTGACGTATCAGTAAATAAGAACAGGTGTCCCTCTAGTGAAGCAGTAAACACTGAGAGGATTACCTGTAAGGCACACATTGTTTTGTGCGGGCAGTTATTGTGCAATTACAAAGAAGGAAATGAAATCAAAGCTATAAATACATATTGGAACCATTTAAATAATAATAATAATAATATTGCGATATATCGTCAAAAATAATATCCTGATGTATAACTGTATTATAAAACCTGAACAGGTCAATTGTTTGTTTTTTATTAACCAAAAAGAATGCATTTTCTACAAGGGTGTGCATCATAATTCAATTAATCTTTACCAGAAATCACTAAATTATCAATCATTAAAAATACATTTGTGTCACGTAACAAGAATTAAATGATTCAGATCAATATGCTACCCTCACACGCACACGCACACACACACACACACACACACACACACACACACACACACACACAGACAAACATACGTGCACACAGACACACACACACATACATACACAGTTCCAGGTGATAGAAAACAAGTTTGAAGAGATTGAGGAAAATCCAAGCTTCAGAGATGCCTGAGAAAGTGTTGTGATAGGTATATTTTTATGACATGGCAGTTTTCGTTATCTCTGAACCCTGATATGAGTTTATGGCACACAGGGCCTTGTAATCTTGAGCTCTGTGCCACATCCCCGATGGCTAAGACAACAAAGGACTACCTGACCAGATCTCATGGTCACATATAGGACAATTAATCAACCAGTCCATCAATCGAATTATATTTCATTCAATTTGACTGGAGCCAACCTGTTACATATAGGACCAGCTGTCCCTCAGTAAATAAAGTGTGAGTATTCTAACATGCAGATTCAACTCTGGTCCATTGTGTAATAAACCATTTATTAACATGTTAAAAAAAAAATATCCATGCAACATTTACCAGCAATGAATGAATTGTTTACCAGATATTGATGAGGAGTTATAGATCTCTAGAGAATACATTGAAATAAGGATAGTGTGCTATGCAGAGGAAATAAAGTATTGATTTGATGCTTTTCAAAATCTACATGAAATATATTTGTACTGTTGTGTGACATGTACAGTATGAGTCTATTTATTTCAGCCTATTATCTTCCATTGACTGTCACCTGATGGGGATCACCTGCGCCCTGACCTGTTGTTTACATGGTTTTCCTCCTGCAATGCACCACATTATTTACCTACAGCCAGATGACATTAGTACAGAGGCAAAGTTCAACCAGTGTTCGTGGTTGTTTGTGATTCGAATCACAACACCTCACTCTGACATGGAGGCTATACACACTCACACCTGAACCACTATGAATACCAGGTGAATACACTGCACAGATTTGAAAGTATTTTCCAGGAACACTTTTGAGGTGCAAAGTGAGAAACACACAGAAAAACAGAAAGTAAACATTGTTTTCTTTGACATTTATAGGGAGGAGCTGCTTTTCCTTAACAACTTGCATGGCAAGCGATAACACAGACACAATTGACACAAACACATACAAGCACACTGTTTCGAATGTCGGCTAACTTAAGTCGACTAACGCACAGCAAACAGGTTCAGCACATATGAAACTGGTTTTGTCTCTAGGGTCAGATTCACAGCACCGATTTAGGTGAGGACAAGTGATGCCATATTGACTATTTTATGTACACAACTGTGGGATTGGTCCCTCCTAAAAAAACACGAACCACATTGGGATTATTGACAAAATAATAGGCAACTTTCTTGGGGCGTAAATGATGTATGCCACAAAATGAGACACTTTGGGCCAATTCCCAAATGACTCCTCATTTTCATAATAGTTTTTTTAAACAGAAATTTGGGCACTGTCGGGGGAAGAGGAAATGACTAGAGAGAAAGTCTAATCAATTTGACGGCAAACCCAATAGAGGCACGAAACGTACCTTCTTGAGTTTGAGCGCAGGTGAGCTGGAGCCATGGTAGCGCGAAGCATAGCGCAAGCACCTTCCGGAGTCCCCTCATTCCGACAGTTGACACAATTGATCAAACATTACGAGCTGGGAGAGATGTACACTATCGACTACCCTCGACGGTTTCCTCCTGCTCATGAATTGTTAGTCAAATAAATCAATTAAATGTAAACATGTATCCCCTGCTATGTACCGTATCTCAAAGAGAACAGGCTAAATAAATACATTCGGATTTAAGAGTCCCCAATCTTGAACGTTCTCTTTGCAGCAGAAGGCTACTCAGCAGATTCGAATGGATTAAAACATTCATTTAATTTACAGAAAAACTAAACGTAAAAAGCCTACTCGTATGCCTATTGACAAAAATATAGGCTAGGATAGAGCGAGTGTATATCGGTTTGGCTCAGAGTTTACAATCTTTCAACCTCTCTGATGTGTAAAATCATCAGTAGTCACTGATTGGACAAGAGACTGTCGTTGAACCAACCAGAGACAAATGCGCCGTCTGTAGGCTACTCCAAAACTGTCTGCGTCAAGTCTACAACGTAATACTTGCAACTAATTGTTTAAGGAAACGCTCTTCACTCCACTTCTATACTGAAGTGACTGTTTCTTAGCAGGTTAGGAGAATTTACGCAGCAGGCAAGGATAATTAACATAACAGGTTAGGAGACTGGGGTTAAGGTTGGGAAATTGGTCTCCTAACCTGCTACGAAAATCACCTTGTATCGAAGTGTCCCGAATTGATCATTATTGAACCATCTTTGTGAGTAAATAAACTTCCTATTCATCATGTTTTTTTTAATTCGCCTATATTAGTCGTATTGGTCATGTCAATATGCAAAATACAACTCTTTTTTTTTTTTACAACTCATTAATTCTGATTTCTGTAATGTCTTTTGGATATCCTTCCATAATTATATACATAAAGTATTTGAAAAAATAAATTGTAGACACTCTTGTAGCCCTACCAATTAATGATGATTAACAACACTACACACAATTGACTCAACATCGTTTGGTATTCCTGGCTAATCGCGGGGCTAATGTAAGTCCACCATTGATAAATGTCTGCTTGTTGAGAGTTACATTGCTGACAAACCACGCTGTTCTCCATGAATGGCGGAATTGTACCTAGGTAGCGTGGACTGGTCACTCTTTCTTTGAAGGGGGCTGGACCAGCGCTATCAGAAGGACAGCATTTTGGCCACGGGTCAAATGTACTTCTCAACCCCTACAAGCCCGTGCACAGAGGGGGAAAACATTCTTGCATTCTCTCGTGTGCGTCACTGAAAAACTGTTTTTCTCAGTACATCAAATGAATTCAACTATATAAATGTTGGTATTCTGTGACAGACAGTGATGAACTGATGATTATCCTAGTAGAGGACCTGCATATGAATATACTGTCTATATGTCATCAGGATGGTTGTCGATTGAACAATGACTCAGAATAGTTCACAAACACACACGCACGCACACACACACACACTGAGGGAGAGAGACTGAGTGGATGAGCCAGCTTAACAACTGCTCTCTTGAAACTGGCTCTGCCTGTAACTCCAGTCTGTGTGAGTTTGTTTGTCAGTGACTGAACAGACAGGCACTAATTGAAATCTTTAAGAGTGTATTGACGCACCCATGAGTCAATCTAATGAACATAATTTTAAAAATCCCTATCAAAATCCATTAGTTTAAGCTAGAGAAATTGGTCTGCGTCTCACATCCGCCAATGTCACCCTTATGCATCTGCCTGGAAAGTGGCAGAGGTACAGCTGTTTGTCAGACCAGGAGACATCTCAAAAATTGGTCTTCTCACAGAAACGTCTGTAGTGTCCCAACATTTTGCGCTACAAACTAATGACAACTCTATGGAAAGAAGGGACTCACGGACATGATAGTGTTCTCCATTTTGCTCTACTACCCCAACAAGTGTCTCAGGAGTTATCTGAACATAACCCATACAAATTAATAGAAGTATGGAGGTAGTTTTGTGCCAACAAAAATAAGGGGTTTAATATGTGTCCCCAAAAAATTATTCCTGAGCTTTCTTATATCTCCTAGATAATAGGACAGACACTCCCTTATGATTTTTTTAAACAGTTTTTTTGCCATTTATGAATGTGTTAATCAATATGTTTCTATGGGCTATAATATTTTATTCAATATTGTATCAAATCTTTTTTTAAATCTTTTTTTTTATACATAAAAGGTTCCTAAAATTCCAAATCATATAGTTAAATGATCCATGGTATGCTCATCTTGAAACAATTCCATATGTTAGCTTAGTAGAACCCCCCCCCCTACCCAAAACACCCCAAAATGTTCTTATTTGTGCCATTGCCATAAACCTACTGTTGTTATGCAATGTTAAAAAACGAATAGTAAATATCTCTTTATAGCCAGAGGTTCGACCAGGAAGATCTTCTCAAAGATCTTATAATTTCGAAAAAGGACCTCTTGTTTCATCTTGGTTAACAGTGAGGTATGGGGTCAAATACAATAAACAAAGATAGACAGTTAAACACAAGCATGTAGAGGTTGTTTCACAATATCTTCATTCAGCTAGACTAAAGTTGCCTTCATGTTAGGCCAGGCAATTAAACATTTCATAGGCATATGGCAATAACATTTTTGAAATGTTGGCCAACATGAAAAGATGCACAGGTTTATTACAGAAATTACTTAATGTGATTATGTCCTGGCTCTAGGTAAGATGTGATGGAGCACTCTATACCAGTGGATCCCAACTCTGGTCCTTGAGTACCCCCAACGGCACACATTTTTGCCCCGGACGAACATACCTGATTCAACTCATTGAGGGCCTGATGATTATTTGAATCGGTTGTGCTTGTCCAGGGCTACCATAACAATGTGAACTGTTGGGGGTACTGGAGAACCGAAGTTGGGATCTAGTGCAGATAGAGGGCTATAGCCAATAATACTCTGATTGTTGATTATGTCATCTACTTTAGTTGAATCTGTCACCACATCTGTCAGATACATTTCAGTAACATTCACACAGAGCCTAAGAGACAGGTCATAGAGAAAATTAGTATATTTTCCTTTGTTTTATTATATCACTTTACAGCTTTACAAGGTAGGGTGTCCATGACACCCCAGATACTTGATAATTCATCAATAAGTCACTAGGTAATTCATCTATTTCCCATTGATTATCATAATTTATGTTCACAGACGACATCAAATTTTTGTACCTTTCACGCCCTGAGAGAGCCGTTTTATTTGATTTGGGGTGGGGATTCTATATTCTCTATTTCATTGTGTTTGGCCGAGTGTGGTTCCCAACCAGAGGCAGCTGTCTTTCATGGTCTCTGATTAGGGATCATACTTAGGCAGCCCTTTTTCCCTCCTTCAGTGTGGGACCTTGTCTTTGTTTGAGTGCATGTAGTTTGCACGACAAAGCTTTTCATTCGTTGTATTGTTTATTTCTAGGTGGAACATTTAAATAAAAGAATGTCAAACAGTGCGGCCTGTTCCAGCTTCCCGCACTTGCCGTGCTACAGGGGGTATTCAGCCAGGACACGTTGTGCCAGCTCTGCACTCCAGACCTCCAGTGTGCCTCCACGGCCTAGCATATCCTGCGGCGGCTCTACGCACTATGCCTCCAGTGCGCCGTCATAGCCCAGTGTGTCCTGTGCCAGCTCTCCACACTCACCGAGCTAAAGTGAGTATCCAGCCCGGATGTGTTGTGGCAGCTCCACTCACTAGGCTGCCAGTACGTCTCCTCAGTCCGGTGAGACCTGTTCCGGCTCCAAGTACGAAGCCTCCGGCGACGGTCCCCGGTCCGGAGCCTCCGGGCGGTGGTTCCCATTTCGGAGCCTCCGGCGACAATCCACGGTCCGGTTCCTCCGGCGACGATTCACGATCCAGAGTCTCCGGCGACGATTCACGGTCCGTATCCACAGAAGCGGAGGGATCAGCGTAGGGAGTGGGGGGTGATTACTATTTGGTTAGGTCAGGGTGTGATTTGGGGTGGCATTCTATGTACTCTATTTCTTTGTGTTTGGTTGAGTGTGGTTCTCAATCAGAGGCAGCTGTCTTTCATTGTCTCTGATTAGGGATCATACTTAGGCAGCCCTTTTTCTCTCCTTCAGTGTGGGATCTTGTCTTTGTTTGAGTGCAAAGAGTTTGCACGACAAAGATTTTCGTTCTTTGTATTTTTTCTTTTTTTCTTGGAACATTTAAATAAAAGAATGTACGCCTACAACGCTGCACCTTGGTCTCCTTCTGATGACAAACTTTACAGTACCCCAAAAACCAACTACTAGAAATGAACCAAGCACACTCCTCAAACACAGGAACCCAAAGGAAGACAGAGGACAAAACCCCCTTGTTGACCAATTTTGCATTATGGAGCAAAAAACAAAACATTTCATAGAAGGTATATAAAAACTGTAGAATATACTGGTTATATATAAGGCAACAAAACTCAAATTATTCAACCCAAACAAGTAACAGATGCTGTATGTATGTAAATACTGGACTGTTTGGTTTGTATATGATTTAATAGTGTTACATATTACAACACTCGCCAAAAAGACAGTAACCTCAGTTCTGCTGGTATCAGTGGTGGTTGTCCATACATCTGGACAAGCAACTAAATCAGAGTGTTTGATGTGTTGAGTCTTGACAGAATACAATCAGAGGGAGGTTTGAGGTCAGGTATTGTTCTAGTAATGCGATGAATATTCTCAGCGCATTCCATTTATACTGTCATTTGCAAGCATCCAGCTATCTATTGTGACCATCTATTACACAGAAATCAGTGCAGTTAGGCCATGCAGTGCTAGCACCATTTGGCAGATTAGAGGAGACCAATGATAAAGTCCACGTGCCCATAAGGAACTGTATATTCACCTGATCACAGTGGAAACATGGGAGGACAACTACAAGACCTATCTCAAGACTGATTTCTCATATTACAAGGGAGCGAAGGCAGGAAAGAAGGCATTATCTTATGGTTCTGGTTACTAGGAGCCCATGGCAATCTATCACTATATGTCAAACAAATACAGCACAACACAGGTCACTACTTAAGGGAACAGAATAGAGTGTGTGAGCCAATGAGGCAGTGACAAGAAGTTTCAGACAGCCAATTACAAGCATGTGATGTCATGATTAGAGAAGTTTTGTTATATTTGTTGCATAAATCCACATACACCGCCTTCTTACCTGGCAAATCAAACACATGCCAGCACACACACACACACATTCTCATACAACACATATACACTCTCAAAGATACATACTTACACACACACACACACACACACACACACAAAGTGCAACACTGTTGCTCACAAAAGAAAAAGGAACAAAAAGCTTATAACAATCGATACAAGGTATGAGTGAAGTGAATAAAAATCCTGTTTAAGTGGAGAAAATCCTCTGTTACTCCACAGGAAGGGAGAGAGGAGGACACGAAGAGAAAGACAAACCACGTCAACTGGATCAAAAAGAACTGACAGATGGAAAGTCAAAGCGACACAGAAACATTCAAAAACACATTCAAGGAATGCATGTTTGAGTCACATTTTGTTTCAATACTGTATCTATACTAATATGCATCTCACCCATTGTCAGGAGCTCGACACAGGAACAGCAGACGTGTGTTTGGTTGTGTACATTTGTGTTTGTTTGTATGCATGTAGCCTATGAGTAGTGAGCATATGGCATAAGTATGACATTTCAGGTAAGACCCAAAAGCAGACTGTGTTGAAGTAACAATGTTTATTACGGCAACAGGGGCAAGCAAACGAAAGGTCAAGGCAGGCTGGGGTCAATAATCCAGAGTGGTGGGGCAAAGGTAGGCAGGCTCATGGTCAGGTAAGCAGGCTCAGATTCGGGACCGGCAAGGGTCAAAACCAGGAGGGCGAGAAAAAGGGAGACTGGGAAAAGCAGGAGCTGAGAACAAAAACGCTGGTTGACTTGACAAACAAGACACACTGGCACAGACAGACAGAAAACAACAAATCAGGGCATGACAATAAGAGAGTCAGTAATCACTCAAATCCTCATCATCCAACAAACCTCCAACCACTCAATACCCTGTGAAAGTGACGGCCACTTCCGCATTGCTTCCTTATCGTTTCCGCGCTTGAAGACCATTGCTACCATTTACACATTTTTTAAATTTTTTTTTTACCTTTATTTAACCAGGTAGGCAAGTTGAGAACAAGTTCTCATTTACAATTGCGACCTGGCCAAGATAAAGCAAAGCAGTTCGACAGATAAAACGACACAGAGTTACACATGGAGTAAAAACAAACATACAGTCAATAATGCAGTATAAACAAGTCTATATACAATGTGAGCAAATGAGGTGAGAAGGGAGGTAAAGGCAAAAAAGGCCAAGATGGCAAAGTAAATACAATATAGCAAGTAAAATACTGGAATGGTAGTTTTGCAATGGAAGAATGTGCAAAGTAGAAATAAAAAAATAATGGGGTGCAAAGGAGCAAAATAAATAAATAAATTAAAATTAAATACAGTTGGGAAAGAGGTAGTTGTTTGGGCTAAATTATAGGTGGGCTATGTACAGGTGCAGTAATCTGTGAGCTGCTCTGACAGTTGGTGCTTAAAGCTAGTGAGGGAGATAAGTGTTTCCAGTTTCAGAGATTTTTGTAGTTCGTTCCAGTCATTGGCAGCAGAGAACTGGAAGGAGAGGCGGCCAAAGAAAGAATTGGTTTTGGGGGTGACTAGAGAGATATACCTGCTGGAGCGTGTGCTACAGGTGGGAGATGCTATGGTGACCAGCGAGCTGAGATAAGGGGGGACTTTACCTAGCAGGGTCTTGTAGATGACATGGAGCCAGTGGGTTTGGCGACGAGTATGAAGCGAGGGCCAGCCAACGAGAGCGTACAGGTCGCAATGGTGGGTAGTATATGGGGCTTTGGTGATAAAACGGATTGCACTGTGATAGACTGCATCCAATTTGTTGAGTAGGGTATTGGAGGCTATTTTGTAAATGACATCGCCAAAGTCGAGGATTGGTAGGATGGTCAGTTTTACAAGGGTATGTTTGGCAGCATGAGTGAAGGATGCTTTGTTGCGAAATAGGAAGCCAATTCTAGATTTAACTTTGGATTGGAGATGTTTGATATGGGTCTGGAAGGAGAGTTTACAATCTAACCAGACACCTAAGTATTTGTAGTTGTCCACGTATTCTAAGTCAGAGCCGTCCAGAGTAGTGATGTTGGACAGGCGGGTAGGTGCAGGTAGCGATCGGTTGAAGAGCATGCATTTAGTTTTACTTGTATTTAAGAGCAATTGGAGGCCACGGAAGGAGAGTTGTATGGCATTGAAGCTTGCCTGGAGGGTTGTTAACACAGTGTCCAAAGAAGGGCCGGAAGTATACAGAATGGTGTCGTCTGCGTAGAGGTGGATCAGGGACTCACCAGCAGCAAGAGCGACCTCATTGATGTATACAGAGAAGAGAGTCGGTCCAAGAATTGAACCCTGTGGCACCCCCATAGAGACTGCCAGAGGTCCGGACAGCAGACCCTCCGATTTGACACACTGAACTCTATCAGAGAAGTAGTTGGTGAACCAGGCGAGGCAATCATTTGAGAAACCAAGGCTGTCGAGTCTGCCGATGAGGATATGGTGATTGACAGAGTCGAAAGCCTTGGCCAGATCAATGAATACGGCTGCACAGTAATGTTTCTTATCGATGGCGGTTAAGATATCGTTTAGGACCTTGAGCGTGGCTGAGGTGCACCCATGACCAGCTCTGAAACCAGATTGCATAGCAGAGAAGGTATGGTGAGATTCGAAATGGTCGGTAATCTGTTTGTTGACTTGGCTTTCGAAGACCTTAGAAAGGCACGGTAGGATAGATATAGGTCTGTAGCAGTTTGGGTCAAGAGTGTCCCCCCCTTTGAAGAGGGGGATGACCGCAGCTGCTTTCCAATCTTTGGGAATCTCAGATGACACGAAAGAGAGGTTGAACAGGCTAGTAATAGGGGTGGCAACAATTTCGGCAGATAATTTTAGAAAGAAAGGGTCCAGATTGTCTAGCCCGGCTGATTTGTAGGGGTCCAGATTTTGCAGCTCTTTCAGAACATCAGCTGAATGGATTTGGGAGAAGGAGAAATGGGGAAGGCTTGGGCGAGTTGCTGTTGGGGGTGCAGTGCTGTTGTCCGGGGTAGGAGTAGCCAGGTGGAAAGCATGGCCAGCCGTAGAAAAATGCTTATTGAAATTCTCAATTATGGTGGATTTATCAGTGGTGACAGTGTTTCCTATCTTCAGTGCAGTGGGCAGCTGGGAGGAGGTGTTCTTATTCTCCATGGACTTTACAGTGTCCCAGAACTTTTTTGAGTTAGTGTTGCAGGAAGCAAATTTCTGCTTGAAAAAGCTAGCCTTGGCTTTTCTAACTGCCTGTGTATAATGATTTCTAGCTTCCCTGAACAGCTGCATATCACGGGGGCTGTTCGATGCTAATGCAGAACGCCATAGGATGTTTTTGTGTTGGTTAAGGGCAGTCAGGTCTGGGGAGAACCAAGGGCTATATCTGTTCCTGGTTCTACATTTCTTGAATGGGGCATGTTTATTTAGGATGGTTAGGAAGGCATTTAAAAAAAATATCCAGGCATCCTCTACTGACGGGATGAGATCAATATCCTTCCAGGATACCCCGGCCAGGTCGATTAGAAAGGCCTGCTCGCAGAAGTGTTTCAGGGAGCGTTTTACAGTGATGAGTGGCGGTCGTTTGACCGCTGACCCATTACGGATGCAGGCAATGAGGCAGTGATCGCTGAGATCTTGGTTGAAGACAGCAGAGGTGTATTTAGAGGGGAAGTTGGTTAGGATGATATCTATGAGGGTGCCCGTGTTTAAGGTTTTGGGGAGGTACCTGGTAGGTTCATTGATAATTTGTGTGAGATTGAGGGCATCAAGTTTAGATTGTAGGATGGCTGGGGTGTTAAGCATGTTCCAGTTTAGGTCGCCTAGCAGCACGAACTCTGAAGATAGATGGGGGGCAATCAGTTCACATATGGTGTCCAGAGCACAGCTGGGGGCAGAGGGTGGTCTATAGCAGGCGGCAACGGTGAGAGACTTGTTTTTAGAGAGGTGGATTTTTAAAAGTAGAAGTTCAAATTGTTTGGGTACAGACCTGGATAGTAGGACAGAACTCTGCAGGCTATCTTTGCAGTAGATTGCAACACCGCCCCCTTTGGCAGTTCTATCTTGTCTGAAAATGTTGTAGTTTGGAATTAAAATGTCTGAGTTTTTGGTGGTCTTCCTAAGCCAGGATTCAGACACAGCTAGAACATCCGGGTTGGCAGAGTGTGCCAAAGCAGTGAATAGAACAAACTTAGGGAGGAGGCTTCTAATGTTAACATGCATGAAACCAAGGCTATTACGGTTACAGAAGTCGTCAAAAGAGAGCGCCTGGGGAATAGGAGTGGAGCTAGGCACTGCAGGGCCTGGATTCACCTCTACATCGCCAGAGGAACATAGGAGGAGTAGAATAAGGGTACGGCTAAAAGCTATGAGAATTGGTCGTCTAGAACGACCAATTGGATACCATTAAAAAAACTACAAAAGTTGAAAAACTACAAGGCTGAGGAGGCAGTCACTTCCTTGTTGCTTTCACAGCACATTGAAAAAAAAATTAACAATGGCCGAACCTTAACAAAAAGCAACGAAATCAACCCCCCCCCCCTTAAAACCTGACAAACTCCCCACACCCACTATCATACCACCAACTCACCAACCCCCAGTCCCAGTGGTGTTGTCCTGCCTGTAGTGCTGAGAGATTAGTGCTTTTTGAGGTCAGTTCGGTTTCGGTTCGATTATTAAAAAAGAATCACTCATATTTTTTTCATGAAATGCACTATGCATTATGTTGGTTGAATACTATAACAACAAAGAATAAAACCAGTAATACAAGTACCATGATGGTAGTGACTGTCCATTAGTGCTTATTACTTATTAACCATCATTTCATCACATTACGTCACGTTAATAAAATATTTCAGTTGTTATTACATTTGTTTTATTTGATGACTTTATTATTTCATCCCAAGTCATCATCTCATCTCTATAGAGCTGCTGCTTAAAGCTGTCTGACAAAATCACTATTTTAGCAGTTCTTCAAAGTAAATAAGGCATACTTTATGACTGCTGAATACCAACTATCAATCACTTAGGTCATGTATTTTCAGGTAGAGATACCTCACAAAGCAACTGCGCATTCTTCTGTCTCTTACATAGCAGGCATAACAGAAACACGTAGGCCTGTAATGGATTATGGTCTTTGTAGTTAATTATCACTTTTTCTGCGTTAAACTATGTAGAACATTGGCCTGTTGGAAAATACAACTCTCTACTATATTGTACAGTTCAGGCTTGATCTGATTTATCTCTAGAGAAACTGCAGCACAGTGTGCGCATTGAGCTCACAGGAAATACCTGAATGAAATGGAATGGAAGGCCGGTCAATTAGTTGTTTTAAAAAAACTAAAAATAACTGACATTTCGGTTAATTGCTCAGCACTACCTGCCTGGTTCACCTAGTACCTCTCCCGCTTCTCACTTCTTGTTCTTCAGTTGGTTGGCCAGCCAGTTCAGTCCCTTGTAGAGGCTGTACCCACTGGTGGTGCATGTGGCCTGGATGTACCAATTACGGTGGCGCAGGGAGTGCAGGCCCATCTTGTCTGTGATCTCAGCCGCGTTCATGGCATTGGGAAGGTTCTGTCAGGGGTCAAAGGTAAAATGTTAGCAAAAGCAGACATGTTGACCCCACAGTCATGACAGTTATGGTGACAAGGGGGTGATTGATGGGTTGAGTTCAATTTTCTAGTTTGGATTAAGGTAATCTTTCATTAAAATGTTCCAAAATCGAGTAGCTGATTCGTTTCTGTGTGCCAAGATTAGGGTAAAGGAGATAGGGTGCAAGCCAGGCAGCAGGCTGTTTGTCAGCCTGCCAGCTTAGTGGAGTCTGCCACTTGCACAGTCAGTGTAGTCAGCTCAGCTTTCCCTATTGAGACCGTGTCTGTGCCTCGACCTAGGTTGGGCAAAACTAAACATTGCGGTGTTCGCCTTAGCAATCTCACTGGAATAAAGACCTCCTCTATTCCTGCCATTATTGAAAGAGATTGTGATACCTCACATCTCAAAATAGGGCTACTTAATGTTAGATCCCTCACTTCCAAGGCAGTTATAGTCAATGAACTAATCACTGATCATAATCTTGATGTGATTGGCCTGACTGAAACATTGCTTAAGCCTGATGAATTTACTGTGTTAATCTTGGATCTACCCATCCCGGATCCGGGAGAATTGTCATCAACTGACACTAATTAGCATAACGCAACGGACATAAATATTACTAGAAAATATTCATATTCATGAAATCACAAGTGATATATATTGAAACACAGCTTAGCCTTTTGTTAATCACCCTGTCATCTCAGATTTGGAAATTATGCTTTACAGCCAAAGCAAGACAAGCGTTTGTGTAAGTTTATCGATAGCCTAGCATAGCATTATGCCTAGCAACCTGGTCATGAAAATCAGAAAAGCAATCAAATTAAATTGTTTACCTTTGATGAGCTTCGGATGTTTTCACTCACGAGACTCCCAGTTAGATAGCAAATGTTCAAATGTTCCAGAAACGTGGCAAGCGTTGGTTATAATCAATCCTCAAATATCAATTTGATAATATATCAACCGGGACAGGTGGCTTCTTAGTAGGAAAGAGAGGAAAGAGAGAAAACAATGGCCGCATTTGTCTTTTACGCACAAAACACTCTGAGAGCCTCCAGCTGACCACTGATACAATGTTGACGTTCAGGCTCATTTTTCAAAATAAAAGCCTGAAACTATGTATTGTGACACTAGACACATTAGGGACCCCATAGAAAAAGGAATCTGGTTGATATCTCATTCACTGCTCAATAGGGACACATAGGAACGCAGAGCTTTCTAAATAAGAGTCCCTTCCTGATTGGATTTTTCTCAGGCTTTCGCCTGCAATATCAGTTCTGTTATACTCACAGACAATATTTTTACAATTTTGGAAACTTTAGTGTTTTCTATCCTAAGCTGTCAATTATATTCTAGCATCTTGTCCTGACAAAACAGCCCGTTTACTTTGGGAACGTTATTTTTCCAAAAATGAAAATAGTGCCCCCTAGATTCAACAGGTTATTAAATGAGGCCTCACCTCCTGGTTACACTAGTGACCATATCCCCCCCGCATCCCACAAAGGCGGAGGTGTTGCTAACATTTACTATAGCAAATTTAAATTTACAACAAAAAAAACTACATTTTCATATTTTGAGCTTCTAGCCATGAAATCTATGCAGCCTACTCAATCACTTTTTATAGCTACTGTTTACAGGCCTCATGGTCCATATACAGTGTTCCTCACTGAGTTCCCTGAATTCCTCGGATTCCTCGGACCTTGTGGTCATGGCAGATAATATTAACATTTTTGGTGACTTTAATATTCACATGGAAAAGTCCACAGACCCACTCCAAAAGGCTTTCGGAGCCATCATCGACTCAGTGGGTTTTGTCCAACATGACTCCGGACCTACTCACTGCCACAGTCATACTCTGGACCTAGTTTTGTCCCGTGGAATAAATGTTGTGGATCTTAATGTTTTTCCTCATAATCCTGGACTATCGGACCACCATTTTATTAAGTTTGCAATCGCAACAAATAATCTGCTCAGACCCCAACCAAGTATCATCAAAAGTCGTGCTATAAATTCTCGGACAACCCAAAGATTCCTAGATGCCCTTCCAGACTCCCTCCGCCTACCCAAGGATGTCAGCGTTCAAAAATCAGTTAACCACCTAACTGAGGAACTCAATTTAACCTTGCTCAATACCGTAGATGCAGTCGCACCCCTAAAAAGTAAAAACATTTGTCATAAGACACTAGCTCCCTGGTATACAGAAAATACCCGAGCTCTGAAGCAAGCTTCCAGAAAATTGGAACGGAGCTACACCAAACTGGAAATCTTACGACTAGCTTGGAAAGACAGTACCGTGCAGTATCGAAGAGCCCTCACTGCTGCTCGATCATCCTATTTTTCCAACTTAATTGAGGAAAATAAGAACAATCCCAAATACATTTTTGATACTGTCGCAAAGCTAACTAAAAAGCAGCATTCCCCAAGAGAGGATGGCTTTCACTTCAGCAGTGATAAATTCATGAACCTCTTTGGAGGAAAAAATGACAGATTCCTCTTTAAATCTGCGTATTCCTCCGAAGCTCAGCTGTCCTGAGACTGCACAACTCTGCCAGGACCTGGGATCAAGGGAGACATAAATGTATCAGTACTATATCTCTTGACACATTGATGAAAATAATCATGGCCTCTAAACCTTCAAGCTGCATTCTGGACCCTATTCCAACTAAACTACTGAAAGAGCTGCTTCCTGTGCTTGGCCCTCCTATGTTGAACATAATAAACGTCTCTCTATCCACCGGATGTGTACCAAACTCACTAAAAGTGGCAGTAATAAAGCCTCTCTTGAAAAAGCAAAACCTTGACCCAGAAAATATAAAAAACTATCGGCCAATATCGAATCTCCCATTCCTCTCTAAATGTTTTGAAAAGCTGTTGCACAGCAACTCACTGGCTTCCTGAAGACAAACAATGTATACGAAAAGCTTCAGTCTGGTTTTAGACCCCATCATAGCACTGAGACTGCACTTGTGAAGGTGGTAAATTACCTTTTAATGGCGTCAGACCAAGGCTCTGCATCTGTCCTCGTGTCCCCCAACCGTCCTGTCTCAGCCTCCAGTATTTATGCTGCAGTAGTTTATGTGTCGGGGGGCTAGGGTCAGTCTGTTATATCTGGAGTATTTCTCCTGTTTTACCCAGTGTCCTGTGTGAATTTAAGTATGCTCTCTCTAATTCTCTTTCTCTCTTTCTTTTTCTCTCTCAGAGGACCTGAGCCCTAGGACCATGCCTCAGGACTACCTGACCTGGCTTCTTATTGGCCCTTTGAGTACATCAACATTTGCTAGTGGATTCAGCATCCTGCTGCTCACAGACTTGATCAGGCTAACCAAGCTATCAAGTAGCTTAAGAGGATCTACTTGTTCTCCCTCAAAAGCCTTGATGGCCAACTGTACCTCACCCAGCACTGACTTCAAAAAAGTCAGATACAATAATGTTTTGAGGATCACTGTACATGGAATATAAACCCTCAGCCATGTAGCAGTGTTCACTGGACTTGGTGACTGCGAAATGCAGCCTAAGCTCCTCCCACTGGTCCAAAATGCGTGAAACCGCGGGTTCAATGGAGAGCCAACATGTGGCACACACCTTGGTTATCTGTAAAGGTTTCCCCCCACAGTTGATGGTCTCATATATGGCCTTGTAGGCCTCCCTGTACTTTGGAGACACTGAAAAACAGTTATAAGTCTCTCGTACCAAGTACTCCACACTACGGGGGATGGTGTCATTGGAAGCATGACTTACAGCGAGCTGCAGAGAGTGGCACACACAGTGAATCAGATATTTGAGGCCATACTCCTCCTTCAGCACTTTATGGACCCCATTGTTAATCCCCGTCATAACAGAGGCATTGTCAGTCCCTATCCCCAGGAGTTTCTCTTTCTTAAGACAACACTTCTCGAGGAAAGCCACAACAGCACGGGCTATAGATTTGGCATCTCCTCCCTCCAACTCAACAAGCCACAGAACTGTTGATACAATTGTCTGCTTGGTGTCACTAAAGTACCTTATCACAACCCCCAGGTACTTAGAAACACTTACATCCGTAGACTCATCGAGGAGGCTGAAACGCTGGTCACCCACATCCGTGGACTCATCGAGGAGGAGGCTGAAACGCAGGTCACCCACATCTGAGACCAACTTTTTCAGAAAGTAGGGTGCTAGAACACCATTAATCATTTCTGTTTACTTTGTTCTGTGCATTTTGAAGTGGGTAGCAGCAGTGGAGTCTGAGAAAGCAGCTCTACATGCTTCTCCAATGTGATCACATGCCAGCATGGAACAGTGTTCAGCGATAGCTAATGCCATGGTGGCCTCAACCTTTTTTGCAGAGTCAATTTTTTAAACCATAAATGGCAGCTTGTTTTGGGTGGAACTGTTAGAAGGCTTTGCCTTTTGAGTATGTTTTTGAGTTGTCATGTGTTTTTTTTACATCACTAAGTTTGGCGTAGAAATCGGCCTTACAATACAGGATGCCCGTGTATCATCTCCAATAAACAGCTTCAACCAGCCTTTGAATTCAGGGTTTGATTCCCACTCCTTTCTGTATTTTTGAGTGTACTGTTAAGACTGAGACGTGATGAGCTAGCCAGCTAGATGTTTAGCTTATGTCACAGAGAGGCACACACACAGTGGCAAGGTGAGTAAATGACAGGCTGTGGGAGTCAAATGCAGTGATTTATTTTAGACAAAGAACATTTTACATTTACATCCCGCCCTGAATGTAAGCCAGGGCGGGATCAGCCAGCGTCGGCTTTCCGCTTGCGCGATTCATTTGCAGTCTGGACGCGGAGGGGTGAACATCTCCTGCACTGACTGCAGCTGGGAGGGACTGCTGCGCGAGGACTGGGCTGCCTGTGAGTGCTTTGTGACGGGATTGGGCCCACGGCAGCACCCGCTGCTCGTTGAGAAGAGTAAGAACGATACGTGCTTTCACGTCAGACTCCAAAAGTCTCCAATAACACCAGATAAAGTCGCTAGATTTGTCGCTAGTCGATAAAAAAAAAACATGTGTTGCTAGAGGCAACACCTACTGTACTGGAGCGCCCCCGCCTCCAGACTGTGTACGTACGGGAGTGCTATTTTAAAAATGGACCAACAGAAGTATATATAGTGGGGTTCCTGCCAATGCCCAAATGCAGGAACGCTGCAATTGCGGGCAACAATCGCACCCTTCTCTTTTAAAGAGCTACATTTTAGCTAATGATTCATAAATACACTAGATGACTAATATGGGGTGCTGTGTTGAAACCAACGTGCCTCCATCTTGTAAAAAATATTTTGGAAGCTATAGAAATGCATTTATTAGTGTCTATATTTGTTTTGCCACATGTGTTATATTACAGACACCTTAATGAATATTTTTAAATGATATCATCGTGAGATAAACTAATTTTTTAAAATTCTTAAGCTATAATTCTTTTGAGATTTCTAACGTTACTAAATACAACAACAAAAATGCTTTAATACATGTACTTTTGTCCTTGAAACATTTAATTGAAATACTGTATAATTCCATTAATTCCTATGGAGGGCTGCTTATATTTTCTTAAAATCTGTGCCACTCCATTTAGTATGAATTGTTACTTTATGTTACGTTACATTACATGGGGCGGCAGGGTAGCCTAGTGGTTAGAGCGTTGGTTAGGCATTAAGGTTAGGGCTAGGGGTTAGGTTAAAGGGTTAGCTACCATGTTAAGTAGTTGCAACTGGAAGGTTGTGAGTTCAAACCCCCGAGCCCCGAGCTGACAAGGTACAAATCTGTTGTTCTGCCCCTGAACAGGCAGTTAACCCACTGTTCCCAGGCCATCATTGAAAATAAGAATGTGTTCTTAACTGACTTGCCTGGTTAAATAAAGGTTAAATTTTTTTTTTTTTTTTTTACATTGGTCTATGTAAATCCAGGACACTGAAATTAGTATGATATGTTAAGTAATCTAATGTCAGACCAAACATAAGACAAAAATGAAAGAAGCGTGGTTGGATGTATAATGCGAAAATATAGCATCCCAAAGGTTGCGTGTTTGAATCTCATCACAGACAACTATAGCATTTTAGCAACTTTGAAATTACTTACTACTTTTTAGCTACATTGCAACTACTTAACATGGTAGCTAACCCTTTAACCTAACCCCTAGCCCTAACCTTAATGCCTAACCTAACGTAGCGTATCATGCTAAAGCAGTCAAACTTATCATACTAAAGGAGTCGAATGTAGCATATCATACTAAAGCAGTCAAACAAAATATGTCATACTAAATTATCAAGACGTAGGATACTATACATCTTGCAATTCATATGATATTGGACGACCGCTACAACATTAATTGGTCAATGTAATGTAACATATCACACTAAATGGAGGTTCTGGATTGTAGTAGAATATAATACGTTTTGCTCTGAGACCAGGTTGCACTGGGGAGTGCCAATATGGCGGACCGATGGCTTCAAAGCCTCTATGATCAACCATAACATCAACAATCTAGGGTTTATGTATACATAATTGAGTCCAGCTGGCACACAGGTCAGTACAGACGGTGGTGACTGTCATGTGAGGTATGGAAAGTAAACAAACAAACAAGCAAATAGGCTATAGCGCTAATCAGATACAGCACAACGGGCAGCAACCATGGGAATCCCCATGATCTGAGGTTTCAGATCGCGATGAAAGTAGCCTGGTCCTAGGCCAGTTGAAAGGACATATCCTAACTGCTGGGGCTTTTATCAGACTCACAACTACCCTCAACCGACACGAAGAATGTAACTGCACCGTTACCCATCAGCAAGGGACTTCTGGGTTGCTGGCGGAATGTTTAAGGCGGGCACTTCGGCGACCCAGGTGTTTTAGGACAACGTCCGCGGTTCGGCTGCCCTGTTATCGCCATAGCCTAATATAACAACACATCAGCCTTAACCGGCGTCTAGCCTGTTTTACCTTCGATAGTCAATCGTCGGCGCTTGCATGCTCTACTGAAGTTAGTTGGATAGTTTTCCAAAAGGTCGGATTTACAATGAAAGCCAAGCCTGGGGTCATCCTAGTCATGCTTGCTGCTTTCGTTTATGTTGCAGCACAGGATGCTGAAGCCGAGCAAAATGTTGTGGAAGAGTTATTTGTGGAAACCTTGGTGAGTTCTGTCTATTTTCTCCAAAGCAGCGATAGGAAATTTGCGACTCTTGCACGTGCCGAATACAATGCATTGCAACATTCAGACCAAATTGAAAGCATGTAGGCCTATCAGCTTGTTATTGTTAACATTGATAATGTATCGCTTATTTATGTAATAAAACTATTTTATTTATTTGGAATACAAATTACTTGATTTTTTTCCCTTCTCTCCCTTCATAAGGTGAAACCCGAAACTTGCTCTATAATGTCAGAAATGGGAGACACGCTACAAATCCACTATACGGTAAGAAAAAAGTGTAAATTAATAGCCTAACTAACATTTCAATTTCAAAGGTAGGCTAGGCACCGCCCTGTTTGACATAAGCCTACATGCTTATTGAGACAAAAAGTGTTCTCTGCAATTTGAAGTGGTGCTGATTCATTGCACCTCGATACATTTGACTCGATACGACGTTGCCTATGTGGCACGGTGTGAAGTAGCAAGTTCATTTTTGACTAAAGACGGGGAAATTCGTGTGCCAATCAAAGATTGTCATAAAAGCAACTTTCAGTTTTGCATTACACTTAGTTTGTAATCATATCTGGGATGGCAAGTAAATTGCGTGTTTTACCCCATGTGCAATGGACACGTTTTCAGCGTGCCAAACATTCTACTCGGTAGGTAGTGTGATGGGGGAGCTGCAACACGTCAGCACTCCTGCTCATTACCAGATTTCTATAACATGTGGTTTTGATAAGTAAAATACCTAACCAGGCGTTGTACGATCTGTCATGTCTGAGCAGGAGAACATGACCAAACCAGAAAGGATGATGCATAACTGGGCCTAAAATCTGTCTTCAGCAGTAGGTGGCGTTTTCTAATCTTAACCACACTGCCAACCTTACATTAAAACCAAAAAGCACATTTTGTTTTCATTTTTACGATAAAGCCATTTTTGACTGTGGCTATTAACTTGTGAAAACCGTTGTGCTGGTTGTTCACCGGTGTGTCTGCCATCATTGGCTAGAATGGTCCCATGTGACTTAATTGACAGACGAGGTCATTGATTCAACCAGTGTGCCCAGTGCAGCCACTCCTGTAAAGAACGTTAAACAGTATGTCAAGTGTTTCACAATTTGCTGTGACTTGAACGGGATGTGCATCTTAACCTTCTATTTAGATTAGAATCACAGCTTAGGTGCAAAATCTCTTAACATGCACCTACCATATTGTTCCAATGCTCTGAACAGGGTAAACTGCTGGCAGGTGGCAAGGTGATTGACTCATCACTGTCCCGGGACCCCCTTGTTGTTGTGCTGGGAAAGAGGACAGTTATCCCTGGTAAAATCACAACCATTCAAAAAGACAGTTTGACAATATATTCATCACACAAAACAGGAACACTAGCTTAAGTTAACAGTATTCTAAACTGGGTGGTTCTAGCCCTGATTGCATGGCAGCTGTGGTATATCAGACCTTATACCACAGGTATGACAACATTTATTTTTACTGTTCTAATTAGGTTGGTAACCAGTTCATAATAACAATAATGCACCTGGGGGGTTTGTGGTATGTGGGCTGTATCCAGCCCTTAGTGGTATATTGGCCATATACCACACCCCTTCGTGCCTTATTGTTTAAATATACCTTTAAATATAGCTCACACTTGCAGTGCAGTGTTTGTTATTGCATCATTCACTGGGATACTGTATCTCCAACAGGTCTGGAACAGAGCTTGGTAGGAGTTTGTGAAGGGTAAGTAAACAGTCAAGGTCTGCCAATACAACATTTTGAAGTGGACTACGTTCATTTAGAACCACTTCCACTAGGAATTCAATATGACTTGGCTAAGCAAGGACAATGTTTCAAATATCGATATTACCACTGTGAAGCAAATCAAAGATCCTGTCTCAAGTTACTTTGGTAAAATGTCACAAATAGTGGATAACATAAATCTATGAGAATAACCTTGTTCTGTCTTATGGTCCTCTAGACAAAAAATCAAGACCACTATTCCACCACACCTTGCCTATGGAAAGCGAGGATACCCTCCCACCATCCCAGGTACTTAAACACATCTGCATACACACACAATAATAAATACAGCAATAAATGTCTCACCTTGATAACTGTCTAGCTAGTCCAGCACCTTTTCAAAGGTCTGGCTGAGCACAGCAACACACACACAACTCAGTAGTTGATCCTCTCTCACTCTTCTTCCCTCTGTCCTGTTAGCTGATGCTGCCCTAGAGTTTGAAGTGGAGGTGATGTCACTGATCCAGGTAACCCCATGGCAGAAGATGGGGAACGATGTCTTCCCTCTAGTGTGTCTGGGCCTGGTTCCCACTCTGCTGGGCATGGTGGGCCTCTACCTCTATAACAAGGCCAATGCCCAGCGGCCAGGCAAGAAGGCCAAGAAGAGAAAGAATAAATAAAGGAAACTCACAGAACTATTTAAATAATAAAATGTAAAAACAACAAGGGAACGTTGTTATTATCGGATGGAATAGTCCTCTTTTATTTGATGGATATTGTAAGACACCTGGTAGAAAGAAGTAACACAAATAGAATAAGGAATTGAGTTCTGTCAGGAGTGCATTCTGGCAGTTTGAAGTTAATCTAGGAGTGATGGTGTGTGATGTGAGCCTGTTATTGAGTCTACAGCGTGCGCTGCACAACATGTGCTGCCTCAATGACAGTGTGGCGCTTGCGTTGGGCATCAGCAGTGGGTTGAACAGCGAGGGTGGGCCGTGACACCATCAGCAGGGGGTTGCGATGGCGGAGGATCTCATCACTAACGGAGATGCCATCCAGGTACTGGCGCAGTAAGATCCGCAGTTGCTGGTTCTCCTGGGTCAGAGCTCCTCTCTCCCGTTCCAAACACAGCCGCTCCAGCAGAACCTTGTTATAACGCTGCCAGAACCGCTCCAGAACCAGGTAGTCTAGCATGGCCTGAGCACACCGGGTTACAAATGAGAAGTTTGGTGGGAGTCACAGGTCAGATCAGTGTGTGTATAATACAGTACTACCAATACCTGTGCCAGCTCCTCAGATGGAGGCTCCATAGTATTAGCTCTCTCCTGGCTCTCTTCCTCAGCAGTGAGAGATGAGGTGTAGAAGGGCAGGACTTTCTCATATTCTGTCTCCAGTTTACGACACATCTCAGCCAGACGCAGCAGCCTCTCCCCCTGATCCACAACATCACAGGACAGGGTGTGAGAATTCATAGGAAGTGAATGTGAGTCAGTACACATGCATAAGTGTGCTGTGTATGTTTGGTTGCTAAATGTACATACTGTATGTGTCTACATGCATTAACACCTTAGTGATGATGCCCTGTAGGTTCTTGGCAGCGGCGTTGCTGTGCACGGTGAGGTTGGTGAGCTGGTTCCTCTCGGCTGCTCGGGCACGGCTCAGCTGTGCCTTGAGCTGGCGAGCCTGCAGGGTCACCTCCTCCCTGGCCGCCCTCAGGCCCCGTGCTGCCCCCTCACTCTCCTTCTGGCTGGAGTTCAGCCTAGAGCGCAGAGCAGATATGGAGTCCTGGAGGGGAGAGACACCAATACAGTGGGAAACGAGCACTCATGCTGACATACACAGAGGGCATGCATGAATACTGTATTCAAATAAAGTTAATACAATCACATATAACAGATGAGCAATATAAGCATTCTATTTTCATATGGCAGACTGTTGCTCAGAGTAGTCCTCTTGACCCTGTATTCTACATAGGAGGAATTCAGACCTGAATTACGTGCCTGTAAATGGAACTTAATTCCCTTTTTATGCATTTTTCTCTGCGTATTCTGACCTTGATCTTAAACGCATGTGACAGCCAGATATTAGTTTGGGGAGGTGATCACAGAAATGGAGGTGTGTCTACAGATTCATCTATTCTGACCTTGACTTAATTCCCTCATAATTTCACCACCTTTACTCGCGAGGAAACCATGAATAAGGTCAAGCAACCCGTCGGTTCCAAGTAAAAAAAAAAAAACTACTTTATTTTTACCCGATAGTAATAACGCCATTCTCCAACGCACTGTAATTTATAAATTAATAAAGAGCTAGGTAAATGAGTAATCCGTTTGGATAAGGGGATTGTAAATATAAATAACAATTGGTTTTGGTTTATTTTAATTTATGATCGCTGGAGACAAATTTGAAATCAGTAATATGGCTGCAAACTGAAAAGCTTATCAACATGACAGGTATTTATGCTCCTTTCCCACAGTACGAAATGTTGTGCCGCTATGCATAATTTAAATCGTATGGCCTTATAACTTTTAAGGATAAATCTTGGAAATGCATAGCCGAGCAGAATGACAGTCATGCCAAATTGTACCTTTGTGCGCTCTAGAATGTTTTAGTCATATTCCCCAACTTTTCCTGTTTCCTATAATTTTCTATTGGTAGCGACCTTAAGTAATAACCACACATATTTAACTGACAACTTAGGGTTAATTCCCTTCATTCCATTGTTTGATTTGGCCGACCTTTATTTGTTTCCTCTAAACGCTGTCCTGTCCATGTGGTTGTTGCGGAGGGTCGCTAGCAGTAGTAAAACATTTTTATTTACAAGTTGTCCAATATTTTGGGACATGTAGCCTATTTGAATAATTATGGAAGGCAGACCAAATGTGGCAGTTTAAACCTGGAGCTTGGCGCACGGTTCACGACAACTGGACTGTTGTCATCACAGTTCCATCATCAGTGAGGATTAAGGTAGATTTATAGGACTACACTTTTCTCCCCTTCCAATATTTCATGGATTGAACAACTGAATATGGTAACTTTCAGGATGAACCAAACCTATGTATTTTTGATTAATCAATATGCGTTGTGCATAAAGGCACTCCAAACCATTTTTAAAAAATGTATTAATTATGTAGATTCATAAATACTTTAGTAATCCTAAATAATCGACAGACTTTTAAATCTACTAAACGGAGACTAATATGATTAACATATTTTGATTGCTTTCTTCATTGATTTCTAATACTCAGAACCCGTTCTCTCAATATATTCTAGTGAGTCTTGAGAAAATTATAATCAAAAGGTACACTGTATTTAACGGGATGGCTTTTGATAAATGTACTGAAAACACTATTAAATGAAAACTCCATGAGAAAATCTGTTGGCCAACAAGTGGGAGGGTTTTCAGCAGTTTAATTAAATGTATTCAGTGCGGATATTGGAGGCACACCCACAGAGTTTGTTGCACACCTGCATACGGTAAGTCTGAATACCAAATACTGAGACGTGTTTCAATCAAAACATGTTAAAAGGGCATAGATTTCTGAAGTCTGAATCGGCCCCCCATTGGAAAAGTAGTCTCTGTAGCCCTACACTGACCTGCATCTTCTGCAGCCTCCTCATCTGCGTGTCGATCTCCTGGGCACTGCGCTGGTCGCGGGTCCTCAACGCCTCAAAGGCGATGTGACGGTCCTCTGTAGCCTCATTGTAGCTGCGTAGGGCCTGTTGAAACTGACGCCACAGGCCCTCCACCGTCCCCTCTAACTGGATCCTCAACGCATGTTTCTCCTCTATGTTCTAATGGGAGTGGTGAAAGGAGATCACAGATCACAGACAGGGAATGTAAGCCAGCTCACACAACATCCCCTAACAGCTGGTTCAAGGCTTGTTTTGTTCTGTTCATAATGATTAAGGTTAAAGGGATACTTCGGGATTTTGGCAAAGAGGCCCTTTATCTACTTCCCCAAATGATGAACTCAGATGAACTCGTGGATACCATTTTTATGTCTGTGTCCAGTATGAAGGAAGTTAGAGGTAGTTTTGTAAGACAATGCTAACTAGCGTTAGCCCAATGGCTGGAAGTCTATGGGTATCTGCTAGCCCGCTAAAGAGGAGAAATTATCCTAGACCAATTGCGAGGATCTGCAAATGGAGGGAGGGGAAATGAAAGAGGCCCACCAGAGGGAAAAACAACTAATGCTGGTTGTCTGAGCCAGACCCCTACCCTGTTCTTGATGTCGTCTCTGGTGCTCTGGTAGTCCTGGCGAGCCTCCCCGTCTACCTCCATGTAGAACTGCTCCATGGCAAAGGTCACATCCTCCAGGTAAGCACACTCCTGCTGGTGCTGGGACAGGATCTGCTCCCTGGGAAACACACACACATTTAAGTAATTTAGCAGACACTCTTATCCAGAGCGATTTATAGTTAGTGCATTCATCTTAAGACAGCTAGGTGAGACAACCACATATCTTAGTGATAGTAAGTACAATTTTCCACAAAAAAAGCTATCAACAAAGTCAGTACTAGTAGGAAAAAGTCAAGTGTGAGTGTTAGTTCACGAAAGGTAAAGTTTTTTTTTTTTTTTTGGGGGGGGGGGGGGGGGTGGAATTATTTAAGATACACACTCTCTCACACACACACACACACAACAGGAGGCTGCTGAGGGGAGGACTGCTCATAACAATGTCTGGAATGGTGTGTAATGGCTGGAATGGACTGAATGGTATCAAACACATGGAAATGATGTGTTCCACACCATTCCATTTACTCCGTTACATCCAATTAAGGTGCCACAGGTCGCCTGTGACACACACGCAGCTGTCAATTCACATACAACACAGAGCATATCTAGTAAATATCAAACTTGCATCTATATCAAAGCTTTTCATCTAAATAGGTTAGTGCAGCATAATTCAGTTATTAATTGTTGTGCAGAACTGTGTATAGTGTCTCTGGCTGTCTATTAGAGAACTGGACGGATAGGTCTATCTGTCATGGTGTGTGTCAGAAGGTTTTACACACACCTCTCAGAATTGAATTCGTAGCTCAGTCCCTCCAGGCCGCTGTTCCACTGCTGCTCCAGGGATGTCAGCCTACCCTTCTGCAGGGCCAGCAGGCAGTCCACACACTCCAGGTGAGAGCGCAGGGCCTGGGCTGACTGCTGCTCTGCCTCACTCAGGTCACACACCAAACACTACAGCAGAGAGAGAGATATAGACTGTCACACCATAGGCGGCCGGTGATACCTAAATTTGGGAGGACATAATGGCTGGAACAGAATTCATGGAATGGTTTCGAAGACATCAAGCACATGGTTTCCATGTGTTTGAAACCACTCCATTCCAGCCATTATTATGAGCCGTCCTCCCCTCAGCAGCCTTCTGAGTCTCTCACACACACCAAGAAGAAGTCTCTCACAGATGCTTGTGGAAATAAATAAATACCTAACCTTGATGACACTGTCCTTCCGGTCCAGCACCCTCTCAAAGGTCTGGCTGAGCACAACAATGTCACTGCGCAGTTCAGCTGCCCGTGTCTGGCGGAGAACTGCTCGCCACTGCTGCGTCAACTTGTGCAGGTTCACTGCACTGTTGCGCTCCTCCTTCTGCAGCTTATCCTGGTTGCATTACGGGTAGAGATGATGGGGACAGTACTTAGAGGTCATGCAAGGACATTTTGAGAATAGAATAGGCTTAACAAGTTGCATCAGGCTGTGTGACTTTTCATTGGGTTACATTCTTGAACGTACCTTGAGAAATTGAGTTAGCATGTCTTCCTTCCTTTTGGCCATCTCGTCCTCTGCCTGGGCCCTCTGCTGCATGTACAAGAGTCTCTCTTCCTCCGTCATCCCTGCCTGCTTCCCTGCTCCCCCCTTTTTTGCACCCTTCTTTGGCATGGTTCCTCTCTCAAGCTCCTCCTGGGGTGCTGTTTTGGTGTCACTCGGCCCACGTCGCTCTCTTCATTCAGAATGGGAAGCCAAGACTTAAGAGGTAAGACAGACATACTTTTAGAAAATGAGGAACCCACACAAAACAGCCTAAACATTTAATTAACATCAAGTTGGTTGTCATCCAATAACCAAGCAAACGCATAGTAAAGAAAACTCATGACCAATGCCTAGCTACTGTCCAGAGCCTGCCATGTCCGTGCAGTTTACAAACAACCTGTAATTGTATTTGCGACAACTAACATGATGCGATGTCTTACCTGTGTGAATTCTAGAGATATGATAGCGGGATCTCCACAAAATGAGTTTGTGTTTGGTCTCCTAGCAACATTCTAGGAGTTAAACCCACCCAGGGGGCGCGCCAGACTGCACATACCGCGCCGCCAATGTGCCAAAAATAAAGTGCTAGGAAAAATGCTATGCATCGACAAAGCAATCATTATCAATGAATGAACAATATCATAAAATGAATTAATTTAGTAACTTGTGATAATGTGCAAAGTAGGTTTATCAATACCCAGTTGCAGAAACGATACATTATGCAAATAAAGCAAGCGTAATTTGCGTAACATAATGGCAAATGTGCCCTTTCTTGGGAGACATTTCTCGCTGTCCAGGACAGACAGGAAAACGTAAACGCATGCTTTTACTCTCTAGCAAATTGAAATAATTTACAATTAGCATTTAAAGGAAAGTATTGGAATGCCGAAGCGAAGCACCAGTCAATTTGTAAGATCAACAGAGAAACTTCGATTGTACAAACAAATGTTTGTAAATTGCGGATTAATGGAAATGCATAATGGGAAATGACGTCTATTACTAGCAAAGATGCCACATACATATCCTTCCGCAGAAAAATAGTATTGTTATTTTGTAGAACTAAAATTATTTGATTTATTTGATAATAGCATAATTATGCAAACTATATATTAAAAACAATACATATGAGTGCTTTCATATGAGTGCTTTCTGTGTCGTTCACAACATTCACAACATCCAGGGTTGCTAGAGAGATATAATTCGGTCGGCACCCATCCCTCAGGTCCTGTTCAAAATTGTGAGTGCTTAGCTGAATTGCCCATGATTTTGAAAACGAATTAGTTTTCTAAAAACTCTCATTGTTGGGAAATGTACGGTCGGCACCCATGCTTCCGGTCCAGTTCGTTTATATTCTGATGCAGAAAAAATGGAACGTAGTCGCCAGCGAGTTCGTTGCAATAGTGTTTCTATTTCCGGCAACATTCGCGTGACGCTAGCGCATGCAAAAGGGGTACTTTCCTTTGAGAGCTTGAAAGTTTTACACTGACAGTACCGCACAAAATCTTAAAATCAATCACCCTGACAATCATTATATGTTCAGTACGAGGCTGTCACAATTTGATGAAGGAGGCAGTTTTTACAACAGCCATGTTTAGAACACCAACCGCTACGTCGATCTGTGGAGTCCCATATGACCTGCATCCACCTCCTAAAGACACAGTCTTTGCGGCTCTGGCTCAAAGCGTTTAATCTAAAGAAACGTCCCTTTGTATGCTCCTACCAATTCTTTGACAATAAGTTTACAGTCGAGCATCCACACCCAGAAAAATGGCTTGGCTACGATACTCCACTCGTGAAGACGCGTCGGGTGTTGGTCAGGCAGTCATCAGTGACAGGTAACGTTAAGCCAAACGCTTGAGCAGTTTCATGCTCTCATTTTGTGTCTCCCTCTTGCTCTTGTAGCTAAGCAGTCTCATAATAGCACAATTTATTTCCTCTACAACTCAATAATAAAAAAATATATATACTTAATTATTATGATTATTACATATTATTAGGAGCATCCATGCAGTATGGTGTTTTGTTATAAATTGTCCATTGACTTGTTTAACAAGCCATCCTGATTTCTTAACAGATGACACAACAGGTTCAAGTTTTCACCAAATTGAAAATGGGGATTGGCCAACACGAATAGAAAGAATTGATTTACCTTCAGAGAAGGATGCCCAAACCCAATGGGAAGACCCATCTCTAAGTGATCACAACTATAGCTCAGGTGATCATGTAAAGCTCACTACCTGTGAGGCAGGGATACAGTGCCCAGCAGCACCACTCTACAAAACCCTGCTGAGGAATGAAGCACTCTGTTGACTGCATACAGGCTTGTCTCTTGCTACCCTTTCTACCCTCCTGGTAGAACATCTTCTACCCTTCTACAAAGGCAGCTTTCAATTAGACCTGACAGACCAACTTCTGATGACACTGATGAAGCTCAAATTGCTGCTGCAGTACCTAGCAGAAAGGTTTGGTGTTTTCCAGGGTATTGTCATTTGAGTGATTAGTTATTGGATTGACATGATGGAAGAGAGTCTGAGGGAGTACATTCCATGGTTGCCAAGGGAGTTCATCCGTGCTACAATGCCACAATGTTTTAAGGACTACTACCAAGGACCAACCTGGATTATCGTCTGCTCAGAAATTGCTTTACAGAATGCAAGAATCTGGATTCAAGGGGGGAGTCATTCAACCATTACTACACCCAGAACACTATCAAGTACCTTGTGGTCGGTCTGGTGATGTTAATTTCTTCAGCATATGGAGGTAGATGTAGCAACAAATATATAACGTTGGATTCTAGGTTCTTGGAGAACCTCTGTCCAGATGATGAGGTCATGGCTGACCGGGGCTTCACAATCCATGAACTGGTGTATAAGAGGAAGGTTAAATGAACAATTCCAGCCTTCACAAAAAGAGGCGCACAGCTGTCAGTGGAGGACACCACATGTACAAGATTGATAGCCAACGTGAGGGTCCATGTGGAACGCGTAATTCAAAGGCTCAAACGGTTTAGAATCATCTCACAGTCAGTGCCAATCGACCTCTCATCGAAAATGAAATACTTTGAAATACTTTGTATCTGTGCTGCCCTGTGTAACCTGTGTGGTGATATCATTCATGAAGATGTTGAATCAACTGATCAGTCAAATGCAATTCACAGGGTTGATTTCCCATTATGAATTAAAGTTGTCTAAAGTTACGTTAATACGTTAATACATTTCAATTAATTATATAACAACTCAACTGAATTATTTGTTTTACATACTCATTAATATTAATAAAAAACAGCCATAAAAATAATTTCTACAGTACTGTGACTGTTGATGCAGTAAGTTAGGCTTTTTAATTGAATATTGTATAACTGTGGACCAGCTAGCTAACTAGATTGCTAATTTGCCGGTACGGTATGGTTGGTTAGCTAGTTTCTTGCATATTCTGGCAAAGACCACTGCACTAATAGGAAACTCTTTGGCAACAATTATGAACATTTTCTCTTTTTGTATGTGGAATAGGGCTTAAATTGAGGAAACTGAACTTGAGCCTGCTTGAAACTTGGGTTTTGTTTTGGTTGACCAAGAGTCGGTATGTCGCAGGTTGGTTCTTTGTATGCACTGTATGTTTGTGATAAACAAATTATTCTACCTATATTAATTATACTGTAATTACTGATGCAGCATTTGTGATGTTTTTAGATCAGTTGATTGAGCCTTGCTAATGGGAGTAGCTAATTGGCTGAAATGAACCTACACAAAGGACTGGAGTTGAGGAACACTTGTGAATAACTCGACAGTGAGCCTCTGCTGATGTTTCAAGATATTCATTATGTCTTTGTTTATAGACTAAGAAGAGACGGAACTGTGGTCGTGCCAAGAAGGGCTGTGGGCATGTGCAGGGACAAGGCCATAAAAAAAGTTTGTCATCCCGAACATTGTTGAGGCTGCTGCTGTAGATATCTCAGAGGCTAGCGTGTTTGAATGTGAGTAGATTGTTGAATGGTCTGAGGGCAACTAGTCATGTGATGCTAGCATTGAATGGCACTGGAGCATGTATTTTGTTTGATTAGATCCACCAGATCCTTGGTTTATTACACTTCATACTCAAACATCCTTTCTTCTGGCAAGCCTGTTTTGCCCAAGCTCTATGTGAAACTGCACTACTGCGTGAGCTGTGCCATCCACTGTAAGGTGGTCAGGAACCACAGAGGCCAGGAAGGACCGCACACCACCATCCCGCTTCAGGCCCAGTTGTGAATACTCAAGCACCAAGCTCTGCCATGGCCATTAAATGGTGATCATGAATGTCGAACTCATTCCATGGAGGGCTGAGTATGTGCTAGTTTTCTTTATTTCCTTTCAATTTGTCCAATTAAGACCTACACAACCAGGTGAGGGGGAGTTCCTAAATAATCAGTGACCGTAATGGATCAATCAAGTACAAGGGAGGAGCGAAAACCCATGGAATGAGTTTGACACCTGTGGCCTGCACAAATCCTCATGTCTGGGATACCTGCTTGGATTGAGAGAATCCTCAGTCAAATACAGAAACTGACATTTCCATTCTTGCCTTTCCTCTAACGTTGGCTGTTATTGCATGATGTGATTGTGGAATACTGTTCTGATGGAATGTGTTCTCTTTCTACAGGGTGGCCCACCCAGAGTTCCTCCACAGCCCATGTAAAACAGATTGATTTGAATATATTTTTCACTTGCAAAACATTTATATACATCTTTATAAATATGAATGTCTTATCATTGTAGAAAATATCAGCCAGTCAAGTGTATTTATTTGGAATACTCTCCTTCAATACAGTACAAAATTTACAGTAGTTTAATCTTGATACACAAATACTTAATTACATTATGGTACATGAAAAAAGGCTCTGCAGTTCAAGCGAATCCACACAATTCACAGGGGCAGGAGTAAAGGTAACAGAGCAGATAGTCAAGTCAAAGGGAACACAAACACAGTGCAATCAAGAAACCTTGAAAGGGAAAGGAACATTGAAACTAGGGCAAAAACAAGCACACATCAGTAACAAAATATTTTTCTCTGAAGCTGGGGTGACTTAAGGGGAAATACAAAATAAGCTTGACTCATTTGTCCTTTAGATTTTTGTGAAATCTTTTAAGGTTTAGGAGACCACATTGTTACCACATGCACCAGGTTTTGAAACCATAACGGCAATCCAGTGTAGTACACCAAATAATAAAATCCAGGATCACCTCCTTTACTTTTTTTCAAGGATTTGCTTACCTTCTGGTCAAAATGGATTTCATGTAAGAGAAACTGCACTGGACACTGCCAGGGCAAGTATGAGACAACCTAACTAGACAAGGATAATAGGACAGGATAACTGAATTGGCATTTTCACACTTACCAAAGCCCAGACATCTCTGCTAGTATTTCCGTTGACAAGCTCTTTTATATAGCTCTGTTAGAACAAGCCATCTATCTACTCTGGGACAGGCAGAATTCATTCTTATAAAGACCCGTAATATCATACATAGATCATGCCATCTCAAACTTCAATCTTTGGCAGTTAATGTACATTATTGTGTACATGCCATTTGGTTTACAGAAAAAACTGTTTTTGCATCATAACACATGAGTCACATGAGTCACAGGCACATTTGTAAATGGAAGCTATTGTGAGATGAGTCAGAAGCTAGAGTTTTGTGCTGTGCCATCAGCCTGATTTGTGGAACGACAAGGTCATGTCAATGTAGCTAGGTGTCGGATTGGTGACTGATGTGAAACAGCTATAATTAACACTCATTAAAGTCCCCCCCCCCCCCCCCTAATATCTGTCACATACATTTGTTACTTCTTCTTGAGATTGACCCTGGACCAAGTGTTCTGTCCTCAAATCTATGTTGAGCCAACATCCTCAAACAGTGAACATCAGGGAGTAAGGCACAATAGACCGATTTTTAAAGAGAAACAACAGATCTGGAGAGATCCTGCCCTTTGAATTAGTGTGAAACGATGCACAACTTCCACATCAGTTCAATAATCAAACAATTTTTTATTTACATTCTAAATATGATCTAATTTGAAGAGTAATTACATATCCGTTCATAAGGCATTACATTTAGAACCGCAGTACAGATTAACATTAATGCAACTATGCCCTGTAATTAAATAGTTTAAGATCTTTTCTGATATTTTCTTGTACTCCACTTCAAAGCCACATTCCTTCTTTTTTGGTAAAATGTATTAACATATCAAATAGTGAAGATACAGAGCTGTCACTGTCAAAACATAAAAGGTCAAATTAACCACCAAAATAAATAAACATTCACCAAACCGTTATCCCCCCCAGAGGCAATTATGAGGTAAAGTTTCATTTATTTTATAAAGAAATCCCATGGCAGATTTTCCAGTCTGTCATACTTCATCTGTGTCATAAGTAGGGCCAGTAGTTTCGCTTGACCATAGAAAATTCTGGGGCCCTAATCAAGAGCTATAAACCCCACGGGCTTCCAAGTTCATTCACTGTGAAGACAAAGAGATTAGGTAAACAAGTAAGGCAACTGCCAAAACCAATCAGGACCTAACTGACCCCTTAGCCTCAGTTTCCTAATCTCTCAATGTAAGTGCTTTTTTAAATTCACAAGTGCGTATTCATCAAGTTCCTTTGAGCAAAGCATTGTTGTGGAAAATAACATACAAACTATACATCTTGGTAGTCAAAGTTGACCAAAGGGATCTAGGAGTCATGATTCCAAGGAAAATGTTTACCAACATCAGTGCTCTATAAAAACAAGTCCAATGAGAAAAAAGGAAAATCATTGAACAAGAATAAGCATTTCAACGTCACTTCGGAAGAACCACGTCTCAACCACAGAGGACTGTGGACAACCACACACACTACTCATTTATGCCTTAGCAGCAGGTGACAATCTTCTGGACATGTACTTATCAACTGAATATTTTAAAATCTTTTATATGCCCGAGTGCTTTTTTAAAACATGTTTATTTCCTTTTTGGACGATGTAATACAATTTACATCAACATGATTAGGCTACTTAAGAAATGAGTGACTGTGCAAATCAAAGTGACTAGTGAAGGGCAATCTAGAATTCAGCATGGGCAGGCTACTTAGCATCATCAAAATAACTACATCTTCTCATCCATAAAGATATATGTTGGCAAGACAAGGCTGTTAATACATGTCCCCCAGGTCAACGTCATGAAAGGCACAGTACAATGAATATACAATTGTTTTAAGTCTCACTTGTAAATAATAATCATGTTTAGGTTTGTTTTGTAGTACACAAAGCAGTGGGATATCAAGGACCTAAAATGACCAAAAATCTTATCCCAGCCCTTTGTTGACGTCAACTCCAAAATAGTGGCAGTGGCTCTCTTCTTTTGTGGAATGACTTTTAAAAACGCTTTATTTCTTTCAACATGCTGCACAGAGAAAGTTGCAGGCCATTAATGTAATCTTCTTTAAATATAAATTCTCTGCAGGTATCTCAGTGCAACAAAAGCAATTAAACAAAACAAACATACTGCACCCCATTCCACGACATTCACACTGCTAAAAGCCTAAAACTCTCATTTAACTTAACTTCCAAAATAAACAAACATACACACATATACACAAACTGAAATTCAAAAGTGCACTCCTCATTGAGGCCAACCCCTCAAATCTCTTATGAACATTTAACTTGGGATCCTGGGTCCAGTCTGCACCGCAACTTATTAAAATAAATGACCAACAGTAATATATACCATCTACACAATCTTAAACAACACTGTCTGCCACACCCCCAGGGACTAGGTGTGTTACGGAATGGAATAGATCCGTTAAGTGCTTTTCAAATAGAGCTTTGACAAATTCCAAGGAAGCCTGACTGTTCTTGTTTTTAATCTTGGTTAAAATATTGATTACAGTGCAGTCGACGAAACAACTCAAAATGTCACATATAAATCACATTGTCTAGATGGTAGCATCGCTGTTTTGTGCACCAAGTTTTTACCAGGATAAGAGAGGAAAGGTAGACCACAGCAGAGAAAGGCACTGAGGATAAAAAATAAGTGCATTCACTCCCTTTACTTCAGAATAAAATCTATTTGAAAGTGCATTTTCTCATTAAGAATTCATGCATTTTGAAAAGTGCATTCAGAGTGGTGAGGATTCTCTTTCCTTTTTTAAAAGTGATGCAATTGACCTAATGTGCCTATTTGAAGTCAAGGTTTATGTGGTAACAGTATCAACGCCTTTGCACAAATAATTTACTCAAAGCAGTTTCGAACTACCCTTACCCCCTATTGTGATGCAGACCAAACCCAAGCAGGCCCTTCTCTCAGAGTAAAAAAACAAACAAAACCTAAGTACAGAGGCCTGCCCAGCCATCCCTCAGCCTAGCAGGTGCTCCCCGCGGACAATGTGCGAGGAGAACTCGTAGCGGTCCTGGCTGCGATGGCCACAGATGTTGCACTCAAAGGGCTGGCGGAAGCCGTGGCAGCCCATGTGGATGGTGAACATGACGTGGTCCAGGAAGAGCACGCGGCAGTGCTCGCAGCGGAAGGAACGCAACACGTGCCCCTCTCCGTCCACCACTCGAAACGCCTCCCTGGAGGTGGGGGAGCCTGGGGCCGGGGGGGTGGCAGAGTTGCCATCCTCTTCCCTCTCCCTGGCGTGGCTTGGGCTGTGTCTGTCCCTACCCCTGTGGTGCAGTAGGGGCAGAGGGGGTGGGTGGTGGTTGGAGTGGAGGTGGTGATTGTTGTTGTGGAGAGGCAGGGCAGGCGCCACATTGCTTAACACTTCATCCGGCATGCTCTCAGTGTCTGTGGAGTCCTGGCAAACGTTGCTAGGCGAAGGGGCGTGGCTGCGGCCAAGAGGTAGGTCCTCGTGACCCTCTGCAGCCTCCCTGCCCCCCACTCCTGTGGACCCCAGGCCAGCCCCGGCCCCCATGCAGTCCAGCCTCGGCCCCAGCGGCGCCATGGGGGTGTGAGCCGAGCTGATGACTGGCCGGAGCTCTGACAGGCAGGAGGGGTGAGGGGGTGGCAGCCATAGGGGTCGGAGGCCTTCAGATCCACCAGCTCCTGGCACCCCCAGGTAGCCTCCTCCCAGGACGGTGTAGTGTGGCTGGTCCAGACCGTGGTGTTTCTCCCCGTCCTTGTCAAAGGCAGCGCTGAGCTCGAAAGGCGTGTCAGCTAGACTCTGGCGCATGTGCTTCTGTCCTGCAGGGCAGATGGAAGGCAGGGAATCACACTGTACCACAACTCAGAGAAACTAGTGAGGTGAAGGTAGGTCTTTTTCTTTAAAACAGACACCTGATCTCATCAATGATGTTGTACCCTTTGTGTTACCTGTGTGTGTGTGAGAGAGTGGTGCCTTTGCTCACCCCACCCCTTTACACATTCCAATTATGTGCTGACCTACAAATTTCTGTGGTGTGAATCTCTTGCGTTTGGTGATGCTGTTGGCCAGCCGATCGATGAACGTAATCTTGTCTGAGGAAGGTTGCAGCAGGTTGTCAGGCATGAATTCCAGGTCCCTCAGCTCCTCTACTATAGAAGACATGACCACACCGTAGATAAAAGCAGTAACATGCAGTGTTTGTGTATGTATGAATGTGATTTAAATGTCAAAGTTATCAAGGCTCTATAGGTTGCTCTGTGTGCGTTTGTTTGCCACTACCTTGAGTGTGAGCACTGGCTGGCTTCTGTGTCTCCAGGCTCTGCAGGTAGCTGTGGCAGCATTCGCGGTGCTCTTCCAGGGTGCTCTGCTGCTTGTAGCTGCGTCCACAGTAACTACACTTATAGGGCTTTCCCACTGTGGGAGACGACACTGGGGAAAAAGTCAACGTACCATAAATACAGTACATACAGAATGTGTGTGTGTGTGTACTTTGCACAGGAACTGACAGGCTCAACTCAGACCCTATTTTCTTCACCCAAGTGTGTGCGATAATGTGTGTACAATAAGTGTATCCCTCTCACCCGAGTGAGTGCGGACGTGGCCGGTGAGAGCGTCCCGTCTGCGGCATGCATAGCTGCAGAAGGGACATTTAAAGGGCTTCTCCCCTGAGTGCAGCTTAATGTGACGCAGCAGGTTCCCCTTCTGTGTAAAGGAGGCCCCACACTGATTGCACTGGAATGGCCGCTCACCTGGGGGAGGCACATACCCGTTTACACACCCCGAACAAACCAAATTTCAAACCAGTTTGAGTAATTTGAAATCAGTTTCACTCCCAGTCACGTGCCCAAATCACAATGTCAACCTGGTTTCGGGGCAGATCTGCTCCACAAACTAATCTTATCGTATAAAGGACTAATCACTCAATTAATTGGTCAGTCACCTGTGTGGCTGCGTTTGTGCACCATGAGGACATTGGGCCCAATGCAGATCATCCCACAGACGTCACACTTGAGTTTCCCATTGGGCAGCCGGGTGGCACCGCCTGGTGACATGGGCTCCGGACTGGCCAGCTCCCTGTAGCCGCCTCCTGCCTCTCCTCCCTGCTCAGAATCCCCCTCCTCCACCTTGTCCCCTTTCTCATCCTCTGGTCCTGTGCCACGGCCCACCTCCTCGTCACTGTACAGTTCCACTTTGATGGAGTTAGCTGGAGAGAGACAGTGAATAGACCATGAGAGTGACATACGATGAGAGCAGACACAGCTGTGCTTGCTAAAGTTGAATAAAAACATCTGAGCCACAAAACCAACTACCATACGCTCCCTTAGGAATAATAAAGTTCCCTACTGCTACAACAAAGGAATTGACTAACTGGAACTGACCACTAAGAGAACGGCTGGGGGAAGTGTGCTGGCTGTTGGGGGTGCTCACTGTGCGGCCTCCCACGGCCCCTGAAAACTCCCTTGAAGAGTCTCCACTGCCTGCAGTCCACACACACAGACAGACACACCACACAGGCCTACTGACAATCTATTCAGTCATCTCAATAATGTCACAACCATAAGGTCAGTAAGTCAGCTAATACAAAGGACTGTCCATGCCCTGCCCTCCATACCTGACATGTAGGGATGGCCATTGCAGTCTTCATCCATTCTATCACCAGCGAACTGAAGGAAAAAACTAACAGGTAGAGAAGAGCCTCTAAATTATTACAGTTGTTCTTCTGTACAAACATTCACAGTTCCAGGAAATGCATAGTAGATGAAAATTCCTGAAGTGCAACTGGCCCTCATTGAGCCAAGCCCAGCAATTTCAGGGGACATGAAATGGAGCTAGATACAATGGCCTTTTGTTGAACACTTAGCTATCAATTTCTTCAAGACTATGGACTAGGCCTATACTGTCTGTAATATTAGGATAGTTGGTTGGTAGAGCTAGATTGCAATACAAGCAAATATGCTACCAGCCATGTACATAACAATTAAAGACTAACTGGGCAAAACCAAGATACATTTGGCTAAGTTTATGTACGGAAGAAAGTCACTAACACTCAGTCAATGTGTATCGAAACATCTAGTTAGCTACTTTACTTGTTTACAGTGCGACAGCCTAAAAAGCTACATTGGTTATGCAAGTTATTATAACCACCAAACAGACTTTATTCTTGCTGGGTAACGTTACCCGTTTTTGTTCACTTTGGTGGGGGTTGTAACCTGTACTACCTTAGCAAAAATAATATTGTGTTAGCACAGATGAAAGGGTTAGCTAGCTAGTTATGATATTTGACGTTAGTCAGATGGCTCATTTAGTTGGCTAGTTTGTTAGCACATGCTAGCTAACTGAGCTCAGCCACCACTAGCTAGCTGTCTGGCCAGCCTGCCAACTGATAAAGTTGTTAACGAACGTTACTACTGTAACTAGCCAATTGCTTTCAGATACCTAACATTGGCTAGCTAGCTACCGATGTCAGAAAGACCGACAGTGACAGTTCGATATAACAATAACAAAATAGTAAAGAAAAGATTACTCTTAATGATGCCTAGCTAAATCATATCGATTGCAAACATTGTATATACAAGTGTTTACTCTCAATTCCACGTTTTAGCATGTCTGGCTGGCTGGCTGGCTAGTTACATTAATAATGTTTCTTAAGCGGTTGCTATGGTACCCACTGCCCAGAAACATTCACTATTGCTACAGCTAATCAGTCGGCTAGCCTATCTGGCTGATGGCATCGTCAGCTATACACTTAGTTAAAACCATTTAAACAAAACATCTGTAGAAACAGCATCTACACAAATCTTTTTTTCGAAAATCTCCCGTACCTGTCACGATAGGCCTCGATTCTGTGATTTTATTTTTCTGGTTCTCCGCTTGTTTTCTCTTGCGGCGACAGCATCTCCCGGCAGCATTTACCTCAAATCCTAAACAATTTCCGGGATACAGACCGGTTTAATCCAACTCCCATGGATTCTCATCAACAGAATGTCGTGTATCGAGTTTGTGGCTCCGCTAAGGACTGCCATCTTCCCCCACTGACCCACATGTTGCACATTAAATGTCACATAGGACCTAGGACTTACAAAGTCCCGTTTTTTAATTCAGAGGAAAATTTGATATTTTTTTATTCCCTGTAGGGTGTCTTTCTTTCATGCAATGATTTGTTGCACACTCTTGGCAATTCCCTTTTCACCAGTGTTGTATTTTTACTAAACTAGGCTGCCCTTGTATTCATCAAAGATGGTTTCATTTAGGCTGCAGCCCACTAGCAGTATAATTTTTGTTCCCTAAAGATTTTGATGAGTGGAGGGTTTATGAAAATCAAGTGGTTGGGAAGAAGAAGTGTAGTAAAATCGTTTGAAGGATAAAATAGCAATCATAAGACTGCGAAAGAGTCGGGTACAGTCACTGATCATGTCTAAAATAATGCAGATTGACTTCAAACATTTATACTGACCTGGGTGAAAAACAAGCTCAATCACATATTCGTATTCCTAAAACTAGAACTTTGGCAGTGGTAGTAATGTTAAAGACAGTATACGAAACAGTTTAGATCGGCCGTTTACTTATCTTCCACAGGGTGGCACTACTGCTGTACAGGGTGTGTGTGTTTCTGTGTCCAAAAGAGAAAATGTGATTGCATGGTACATCCAAATAAGGCCATGTAGAGCCTGAGAACTATCGGAATAGGTTTCCGTTGATTTAATTACATGATATCAGTTGAAATGTGGCATTCTGGTGTCTCTTGATGCGTCTTGATTCTTGACTCTTGATTGTGTACGTTTGTGTATTCCATGTGTAACTGTGTTGTTTGTGTCGCACTGCTTTGCTTTATCTTGGCCAGGTCGCAGTTGTAAATGAGAACTTGTTCAACTGGCCTACCTGGTTAAATAAAGGAGAAATACATTTTATAAAGTCTCTCACATACAGTGCATTCGGAAAGTGTTTTTCCACTTTTTTTTTAACGTTACAGCCTTATTCTAAATGGATGAAATTGTTTTTTCCCCCTCATCAATCTACACACAATACCCCATAATGACCAAGCAAAAACTGATTTTTAGAAATCTTTGCAAATGTATATCACATTTACATAAGTGTTCAAACCCTTTGCTCAGCACTTTGTTGAAGCACCTTTGGCAGCGATTACAGCCTCGAGTCTTCTTGGATATGACACTACAAGCTTGGCACACCTGTATTTGGGGAGTTTCTCCCATTCTTCTCTGCAGATTCTCTCAAACACTCATCAGGTTGGATGGGGAGCGTTGCTGCACAGCTATTTTCAGGTTTCTCCAGACATGTTAGATCGGGTTCAAGTCCAGGCTCTGGCTGGGCCACTGAAGCAATTCAAAGACTTGTCCTGAAGGTGAACACCTTTGCCCCAGTCTGAGGTTCCGAAGCACTCTGTAGCAGTTTTTCATCAAGGATCTCTCTGTATTTTGCTCCGTTCATCTTTCCCTCGATCCTGACTAGTCTCACAGTCCCTGCCGCTGAAAAACATTCCCACAGCATGATGCTGGCACTATGCTTGACCATAGGGATGGTGCCAGGTTTCCTCCAGACGCAACGCTTGGCATTCAGGCCACAGAGTTCAATCTTGGTTTCATCAGACCAGAGAATCTTGTTTCTCATGGTCTGGGGGTCCTTTAGGTGCCTTTTGTCAAACTCCAAGCGGGCTGACGTGCTTTTTACTGAGGAGTGGCTTCTGTCTGGCCACTCTACCATAAAGGCCTGATTGGTGGAGTGCTGCAGAGATGGTTGTCCTTCTGGAAGGTTCTCCCATCTCCACAGAGGAACTCTGGAGCTCTGTCAGAGTAACCATCAGGTTCTTGGTCATCTCCCTGACCAAGGCCAGAGTCATCTCCCCCGATTGTTCAGTTTGGCCGGGCGGCCAACTCTAGGGAGAGTCTCGATGGTTCCAAACTTCTTCCATTTAAGAATGATGGAGGCCACTTTGTTCTTGGGGACCTTTGATGCTGCAGACATTTTTTGGTACCCTTCCCCAGATCTGTGCCTCGACACAATCCTGTCTTGGAGCTCTAAGGACAATTCCTTCAACCTCGTGCCTTGGTTTTTTCTCTGACATGCACTGTCAACTGTGGGACGTTTTATAGACAGGTGTGTTCCTTTCCAAATCTTGTTCAATCAATTGAATATACCACAGGTGGACTCCAATCTGTCACACCCTGATCTGTTTCACCTGTGTTTGTGCTAGTCACCATCCCCTCCAGGTGTCGCCCATCTTCCCCATTATCCCCAGTGTACTTATACCTGTGTTCTCGGTTTGTCTGTTGCCAGTTCGTTTTGTCCGTCAAGCCTAAAAGCGGGTTTACCCTTGCTCCTGTCTTTTTCTATAGTTCCTGTTTACTAGTTTTCCTGGTTTTGACCATTCTGCCTGCCCTGACGCTGCCTGCCGTTCTGTACCTTTTGACTCTGATTTGGATTATTGACGTCTGCCTGCCCTTGACCCGTCGTTTTGCCTGTCCCTGTTCTAGTAATAAACTTTTGTTACTTCGACACTGTCTGCATCTGGGTCTTCCCTAAAACGTGATACAATCAAGTTGTAGAATCATTTCAAAGATGATCAATGGAAACAGGATGCACCTGAGCTCAATTTCAAGTCTCATAGTAAAGGGTCAGAATTTTTGCTCTTATACACTTTTACAATATAGCCAATTCTGACTTTGCAGTTGGCACATCTAGCGGAAATTGGACAACTAATTACCCTAATCTGTTGTTTTTTTATGTATTTTTATTTTGGAGTCATGGATGACTGATTGGGCTCATTGCTTCGAGTTGAAAAATAAATGCTGCTTTAGAGAATCGCCAATGCTATAAATGCTTTTGCTTTTACTACAGGCATTGCAGTGTTTTTCGTAGTTACCCAATTGAAAGTGCACATTTACTTCCATGACATTTGTTTTAGGCTACCAGCATGTAAGATAAACATGCACAATTATACAGGATACCCTTACAAAAATGCACTGCTGTTAAAATGCACTATAACTGCAGTTCAATTAAATAATGGTTGTTTAATTAATTATATCTGGTAGCTTGCTGTGTGTGTTGGCTTCTAATGGTAATCCTTTTTTTCTTAGCTAATAGCAGTGTTTATTGGGCTGCACATTTTCTTCTGTTCCACTGAATTATGTTTTGAAGTTCTATTATGACTAACTACATTTGTTGTCAGAACTTAACAAAGAACACGTAGGCCTATGTATTTTATTTCAACATCATACTACAATCCACCAGGATTTACAAAACCCAATTTGTATTGCATTCATTTTAGCTAGGTAATGTTAGCTCTCTGGCTAATCGTCCATGGACATGGTACGTTTTAATTTCTACTTGTTGTAGGCGTTGGTTGTAGCTAGCTAGCTAACATTTTGACATTTTAATATCTGTTTAGTCAATGATAGTAGATGTGTGTTTGTTCTCTGCGTGTGTGTGTGTTAGAGAGATGAGGTTCACAATAACTTTAGAAAATGTCAGGTCAACGTTGTCATGCTAGCTATGTGTGTGTGTTCTGTGTGAGAGAGAGATGAGGTTCACAATAACTTTAGAACACGTCAGGTCAACGTTGTCGTGCTAGCTATGTGTGTGTGTTCTGTGTGAGAGAGAGGAGGGGCGAGAGATGATGATTATGATCACAATAACTTATAGAAATGATTGTCATCATGTCAATATTGTCATGCTAGCTGTGTGTGTGTATGAGAGAGAGAGAGAGAGAGAGAGAGAGAGATGGTACATAAATACACATATACGAAACATTGATCGTGTGTGTGAGACAGTAAACTAGCCTAATTCTTGAAACGTGTACCCCCGAAAATGGATGTGAAGATTTTCTTGATTAATCAGAGATCCCTGTATTTTTATGCATTTTGTATTTGACAATAGGATACATTTAGCCTATCCCTGTTCCCCCTCAACACTCAATCTGACATTGCACCTCTCAACTGCCTTTTCAATTCTTGATTCTCTTAACTTACAGGAATCTTCTGGCTTGGATGGAAGGGTGGAGGAGGAACAAACGGAAGGAGTACAGAAGTTATCCAGCCTGCTGACTAATACATTTAAATAGCCTGTTTTGCTGTCTATATTGCTCTCTATCTCTCTCCGTCTGTCTGCCTGACTGCCAGATTGCTCAGGGAAACATAGTCAATGTACTTGCTAGGCTAAGTCTAACTTAGTGAAGACCTTTGGTAATTGTTAATCATGAATTGTCTCAGTCTTTACAGTTCCTGAAACATGTCAATGACCTGATGCATGGCTTCTACAGCAGTGCTTGGCCCTTTCAACAGAGAATTCTACATGGAATCCAAAAGGGTTCTCCTAAGGGGACAGCAGAATAACCCTTTTTTCTAAGATTGTAGTGTAAGTAGATCCAATTGAAATACCGCTGCTTCTAATAATTCACATTTGTAACGCACATTTTTTTCATTTTAACTTGCCTTTTTATCCAGTTATACAACCCTTGTATCCTGATTCAACAGACAACTCCCTTGGTGACTCATGTAAAGTTTCTCCCATTTCTCTCATTCTCCCTGTCGCTCACACAAACATGTGCGCAGTTGCAGAGAGGAGGAAAATATTTGCCAATTACCCCAATTTCTAACACTGTTTGTTGCAGGAATCATATGACAGACATATAACTTTTGAACAAGAGAATATTTAATTGGCCTTTATTGCCTCTACACATACTTACATTTAGCTTTCTTTATTTAAGAGTGCCAAGCTGTCTTCAATTGGGAGAACCTCTGTCCAGGACAATGTCCTCAGGATTATGGAGCGGTGTGTTAATAAAAAGTTGTTTGAAAATTACAGCATGTATTAGGTTTAAACTAAACTTGACCGCCGGGGTGGAGAAGGACGCAAAGTATGTATATGAGCAAGTTACTCTTTTTTGAAGACAGCTACAGTTAAAGTCGGAAGTTTACATACACTTAGGTTGGAGTCATTAAAACTCGTTTTTCAACCACTCCACAAATTTCTTGTTAACAAACTATAGTTTTGGCAAGTCGGTTAGGACATCTACATCTAATTTTCCAACAATTGTTTACAGACAGATTATTTCAGTAAAACTTACTGTATCACAATTCCAGTGGGTGAGAAGTTTGCATACACTAAGTAGACTGTGCCTTTAAAAAGCTTAGAAAATTCCTGAAAATTATGTAATGTCTTTGGAAGCTTTTGATAGGCTAATTGACATAATTTGAGTCCATTGGAGGTGTACCTGTGGATCTATTTCAAGGCCTACCTTCAAACTCAGTTCCTCTTTGCTTGACATCATGGGAAAATCAAAAGAAATCAGCCAAGACCTCAGAATTTTTTTTTATCCTTGGGAGCAATTTCCAAATGCCTGAAGGTACCACGTTCATCTGTACAAACAACAAACAATAGTATGCAAGTATAAACACCTCCGTCATACCACTCAGGAATACCATTCTGTCTCCTAGAGATGAACGTACTTTGCTCTAGCAGGGCAGAAATTTGAGAAACTGACTTGTTGGAAAGGTGGCATCCTATGACGGTGCCCTGTTGAAAGTCACTGAGCTATTCAGTAAGGCCATTCTACTGCCAATGTTTGTCTATGGAGATTGCATGGCTAGGTGATTAATTTTATACACCTGTCAGCACCAGGTGTGGCTGAAATAGCCCGAAACCACAAATTTGAAGGGGTGTCCACATACTTTTGTATATATAGTGTAGGTGGGGACAGACAGACGGATAGGGAAGTGAGTGTGCATCAGAGCTGAGACAGGGAACGCTGTAGTCCTCTGGACTAGAGCAGGTGAAGGTGCTCTCAGTGGGGCTCTGTCTGTCTGTCATGGACTGGAGCAGATAGGAAAGTGAAGGATAATCAGGACAGGCGAAGAATAACTATATAAAGGCCTGTGGTGTTTTGTCTTTCACAAAGGACTGTCTTGTTCTGACTGAACATGATGACTGTTTGTTGGGATGGGAGGCTCAACTTTAAGCCCTGAAACTAGGCCATAGATTTTTCAGTAGATGCTGCTTATACACGCTGTGAACCCTCCATGGTTCTCCCTTTTCTCTGACTGTCATTTGTTGGCAGTTCTCTCATACAGAGTAGAGCTTTTGTTTGGGTTATTAGTGTGCTGTGCATTAGCTGTTTGGGCTGTGTGCGTGTTAGGCATTAGATGGTTAGGCATTGTGAAATGGACTTTGTCCTCTCCCCCACACTCCCACCTCTCCATCAAGTCCTCATAGACCTAACAGCTTTATAGTCTGTGGATTGAAAACCCCTTCTCCACGAATCCTCACACTGCCAAGCATGCACCCCATTCTCTTTGAGCTGCCTGAAAGCCTAGGGCTGTTTCAAACCAGCTATCGTACACTATTCTTCAGCCTGTATCTGAGTACTGGCTAAGTACTGATTTTAGATGTCTTGCGTTTTTACAGAGGAATTTTTTTGTCATATGTTATGTATTAAAGGTTCTGAAAGTCTTAGTTGGCTATTTGGGAGCACTGTGTCACTGTGGCATTGTCTTTCAGTTTGGGAAATTAAGTTGTTATTAGGTACTTACTACAGTTACATACTATATTGTGATCCATTGCTATAACAAAGCTCTTACTTACAACTAAGCCTGCAACTCAACTCTGGTATAATTGCAGTGACATCAACACATTGTTTCTGTCAGAAGATTTATTGGACTCCAAAAATGATGTCAAATAAAATAAAATAGTATTTGTCACCGAATACAGTGAAATGCTTACTTACAAGTCCTTAACCAACAATGCAGTTAAGAAAATACATGTGTTAAGAAAGTATTTACTAAATAAACTGAAGTAAGCAATAAATAAAAAAAAAACAATAATTTAAGAGCAACAATAAAATAACAACGAGGCTGTTGTCAAGGGGTGCGTAACTGATGGCATGGAAGTCAAACGCAGTAGAGCAGAATTTGGTAAATGGCCGGAGCCGTTTAATGCACATAACTACCGGCTTACAAAAATAACAAAAAACACATGGGCACAAAACCCATCTCGCACCAGTCACAAAAGGCACACGTACTTACAATGAACAATTCCTGACAAGGACATGGGGGAAACAGAGGGAACATATACAACATGTAATTAGGGAATTGAAACCAGGTGAGTGTGACAATCAGACAAAACAAATTAAACATGAAAAATGGATCGGTGATGGCTAGAAGACCGGTGACGTCGACCGCCGAACACCGCCTGAACAAGGAGAGGAACCGACTTCGGCAGAAGTCGTGACAGCTATATACTGGGGGTACCGGTACAGAGTCAATGTGCGTGGGCACAGGTTAGTCGAGGTAATTGAGGTAATATGTACATGTTGGTAGAGGTAAAGTGACTATACATAGATAATAAACAGAGTAACAGCAGCGTAAAAAAGGGGGGTGGGGTCAATGCAAACAGTTTGGGTAGCCATTTGGTTAGCTGTTCAGGAGTCAAATGGCTTGGTGGTAGAAGCTGTTAAGAAGCCTTTTGTACCTAGACTTGGCGAACCAGTACCGCTTGCCGTGCGGTAGCAGAGAGAATAGCCTATGACCAGGGTGGATGGAGTCTTTGGCAATTTTTAGGGCCTTCCTCTGACACCGCCTGGTATAGAGGTCCTAGATGGCAGGAAGCTTGGTCCCAGTGATGTATTTATTGGGCTGTACGCACTACCCTCTGTTAGGGCTGGGCGATATATCAAGTTTATGTTTTAGCGCGATATGGAAAATGCCTGTATCGCAAGAATCGACGTTCTGTTATAATGTAACGTTTTACAAATGCAGATTGTCTCCACCTCCTCCAGGTGTCAGTGTCACTTATTTCCCCCAGTGTATTTATCCCTGTGTTTCCTGTCTCTCTGTGCCAGTTCGTCTTGTATGTTTTCAAGTCAACCAGCGTGTTTTCCGTGCTCCTGTTTTCTATTCTCTTTTTCTAGTCTCCCCGTTTATGACCCTTGCCTGTTTTTTCTGGACTCTGTACCCGCCTTCCTGACCCTTCTTCCTGCCCTGACATCCAGCCTGTCTGCCACTCTTTACCTCTTGGACTCAGAATCTGGTTTTGACCTTTTGCCTGTCCACAACCATTCTCTTGCCAACTCCTTTTGGATTATAAATAAACTACAAAGACTCTAACCATCTGCCCTCTGTGTCTGCATCTGGGCCTCACCTTGTGCCCTTATATCCACAAGAACTTCAGCTCTGTGTACTTCTCTAGATATCGCTGTCTTTTCATCTCTCCTTTTTTGCCTATTGCGCTCGTGCACTTATTACCTTGTGTATTATTCAAAAGATTTATTCTGCTGTGTCATCTTGTGAACATAATTTCCCTTCTTTCTGTTGTCCTTTAATGGAATGTTTAGGAAAGAAGCAGATGTCTGCATGGGGTCAAAGAATTAGAGTAAATCAGTTAACAGTAATTAAAGTACATTAACTCTACTTCAATGCATATGGCCAATTGTACTATATTACTCCTTTTAGTATATCATTCTCATTTACATATTTGTATCACAACCTCATTTAATAAGGACATTTTATTGTTGGATTGAAAAGTTGGACAACAGACTTTTATGAAGAGAACAGCAACAAACACTGGAAACAATGGTCTAGAACTTAAGACCACGTTAAACTGTGACCCTGTGTCTCACAGGGGTAAAAACACTCCTCAACCTCTCCTGAATCATACAAATGGCCAAATGTGTTGTCATATCAATGCCAGAACAGTCAGCTACTACATGTTCAATTATCTGTATGTCCTGTTAAACTGTATTCTTTACGATGATGTATGATTGTTAGCTAGCTATAAAAGTGAACTCTGGTTAAAAATATATGAAGATTGTTTAAAACTGTGAATATCTAAACTGAAGAGTTTTGTAAGGGCTCCTCTACTGGAACAATACATGTTTTTTTTCAGTCTGTTTCTTACACCGTTGCTGCTTGTTTTGATTTGAGCATAGCATACCCACTGAGAAAATATATTGATTTGGCAACCCTGTTTCACTCCAATCTGTAAGTTTGCCAGAAGTTTTTAGAGCCTCAAAAGTAGGCTAGTCTTTATATACAAATCCCTTCTCCCACACCATCTGTTATGTGTCTAGTACCAAATGGTATGGTAAAAATAAGTCTGTCACCTGACCCCTCCTGTCTCAGCCTCCAGTATTTATGCTGCAGTAGTTTATGTGTCAGGGGGCTAGGGTCAGTTTGTTATATCTGGAGTACTTCTCCTGTCCTATTCGGTGTCCTGTGTGAATCTAAGTGTGCGTTCTCTAATTCTCTCCTTGTCTCTTTCTCTCTCTCTCGGAGGACCTGAGCCCTAGGACCATGCCCCAGGACTACCTGACATGATGACTCCTTGCTGTCCCCAGTCCACCTGGCCGTGCTGCTGCTCCAGTTTCAACTGTTCTGCCTTATTATTATTCGACCATGCTGGTCATTTATGAACATTTGAACATCTTGGCCATGTTCTGTTATAATCTCCACCCGGCACAGCCAGAAGAGGACTGGCCACCCCACATAGCCTGGTTTCTTCCTAGGTTTTGGCCTTTCTAGGGAGTTTTTCCTAGCCACCGTGCTTCTACACCTGCATTGCTTGCTGTTTGGGGTTTTAGGCTGGGTTTCTGTACAGCACTTTGAGATATCAGCTGATGTACGAAGGGCTATATAAATTAATTTGATTTGATTTGTCATCATTTTAAATCGTTTCTATCTTCTTCAATTGTGTAATTAAGGGGCTACTGGGGGCTACACAAAGATGGCATAAGTGTACTCAACCTAACTTGCTTAACTTTTTAAGCAGCTATTTAACAGATTTTGATTTTGATTTTGTTGTGGAGTGATCACTTTCCACATAACAAGGATCACTGTACACATTCATGGTTGATAGGGCCTGGGCCATAAAATAAGCATAGGCCTATTTTAAACTGATAAAAGGTTCTCTGTGTGGTCCTCTGTAGCTGAGGCTCTGAGCTGTCGGATCAGGTTCATTGTCTACTTGCTTGCTCTGTAGCTCAATTGGTACTACTGGCGCTTGCAACGCCAGGATACTGGGTTAGATTCCAGTGCTTGACTTGGGCGGAAGCTCACCGGAGCTGAGTAGCGGCACCTCAAATGTTATCCTGCTTAAGCTCCTGTTCCTGTTTTAGAATATTAGCTCAAACGTATTGTGGAACTCCTGCACCTAAATATAAACAGTACCAACACCCAAAATGAGTACCGGCGCCTATTTCAGTCCAAGTCAAGTATTGGGGACCATCCATACATAGAATGTATGCACGCGTGAATGTAAATCGTTTTTGGTAAAAGCGTCTGCTAAATGGCACATATTACTATTTATAAAAAAATATATGTTTCTGTAAAAGGATGTATATGTTAATATTGTACGGTCATTGAGCATTTAATAATGAAAACTGCTGAACGTGTTTTACTATTTGAATGTAGGTGAGAGTGACCTCTGCTGTACAAAATAGGGCACCCTCGTGTCAAGCTCTGACGTGAGGGTATCAAGCGCATGAAGCGAGATGGTGGATGGTGGTTGGAAGAGCGCGCTTGTTTGAAATGGAAAAGCGTTGCGGTAGCTTTTTATAAAGAACATCAAGAAGAAGCAGCTGCTTTATAAATGGGATGCACTGTTGAGCGCAACATCCGGAGGGGTCCGTGCTGATTGTACGGAGATTGTGACAGCCGGTTAAATGGCTTCCCTTGCGAAGGCAAGAACAAGATGTATGTCAGGAGAAGTGCAGTATTATCAGAAGGAGACGTAAACTTGGAATAAAGAGGAAAAAAAGAGAGGCAGATTATTTCGAAGAGAGAGGGAGGAAGAGGGTGAGTTTGAGTCGTTAAAAATTGCAGAACAAGGGAGATGGTTTGTTCAAGAAGAATGGTAGAAAGTGTAAGCAGAGTGAGCTGAAATAGGAGAAGTGGAAGTGAATGAGGGCGAAGTATCTGATGTGTTGAAGTTCTCGAAGCCTGAGGCTTGCACCGAGGGTCAGGATAAAGACAATAGGAGTGAAGTTTTTGGTAAAAGTGGACCCTTGCCTTTTGACTGATTCATTTGTGGTTTCAGGGCAGAAGTTGTCATATGCTGAGGCAGTGAAGAAAGTAGAGGACACATCAAGACAGTTGTGAAGAGGGCACGACAAAACCTTTCCCCCCTCAGGAGACTGAAAAGATTTGGCATAGGTCCCCAGATCCTCAAAAAGGAGGGTAGTGCTACAGAGGGTAGTGCGTACGGCCCAGTGCATGACTGGGGCCACGCTTCCCGCCATCCAGGAGGACCTATATAATAGGCGGTGTCAGAGGAAAGCCCATAAATTGTCAGAGACTCCAGCCACCCAAGTCATAGACTGTTTTCTCTGCTACCGCACGGTAAGCTGTACCGGAGCTGTACTTAACAGCTTCTACCTCCAAGCTATAAGACTGCTGAACAATTAATCAAATGGCCACCGGACTATTACATTGACCCCCCCCATTTGTTATGTACACTGCTGCTACTCGCTGTTTATTGTCTCTGCATAGTCACTTCACCCCTACCTACATGTACAAATGACCTCTAACCTGTACCCCCGCACACTGACTCAGTTCCCGGTTCCCCCTGTATATAGCCTCTTTATTGTTTTTTATTGTGTTACTTTTTATTATTTTTGACTTTAGATGATTTGGTAAATATTTTCTTAACTCTTCTTGAACTGCACTGTTGTAAGCACTTCACGGTAAGGTCTACACTTGTTGTATTCAGCGTATGTGATAAATAAAGTTTGATTTGATTTGAAGATGAGTCAAGGGGGAGGGATCCTGGGAGGAGTGGTGTGAGTAGTAGATCTGTACCAGTAAAGAGGGAAATGCCAACAAGTGATATGTTTCAGTAAGATTGGAATTTTTGCATTTATAGCAATGGTTATCAACTGTACTGCAGGGATGGAAGGTATGTTGCAGAAAATTGAGGTTGTGTGAATTTGGGTGTATGAGACTTTACATCAGAAGATTTACAGGGTGTCTTAAGTGGTGGGGTCCCTTCCTTTCAAGTTGTTGGCCTGAGGTAGGACTAAATAGATGTAAATAGTGGAGTAGGGTAGTGTTATTTATATATATTTTTTGTGAGTGTTTTGTTAGATGGTAGGGTATTTGTTTATTTATTCTAAGTATTAGGGAGTTGTACTCCAGTCTAGTAGGTGGCGATAATGCAACATTTACTGGATGCCAACCGCCGTTAAACCTCATCGAAGAACAAGCTCTGACGTATGTAGTTTTACGACGGTGTGCGTTTACCAGTTTCCGACAGTGTTACTCGGGAAGCGCAGCTCTTGTGAATAATCCGTTTTGGTTTCCTGTTTTAAGTTCTGAAAACTAATATTTAGATATTTCAAACTAATTATCGCTATACATAACTATATCGATAACCGATATAGTGCAAGTATCAGTCGAAATACGTGTTCTATCAGCTTCAGTTCAGTTCTGAAGTTGCAACTCGAAGCCCAGCGGCTTTGAAAAGTTTGTTGTTGTCACGTGACGTGATACGAATGCGGTGATATAAAGTTTTTGTTTGTTTATTAAAACGACCATAGATACAAAAACAACATTCTATATTACGTTACTATTTTAAAACAATGCCTCAACCAAAATACAGGAAGATTGCTGTGATTGGGTACAGATCTGTTGGTGAGTGAAATAAGAAGCTAAGTTACTTAGCCATCCTTTGTTTTTGTTTTCATAGTTAACGTTGCTGGTAGATGGTTAGCTAGCAATAGCGTAGTTATGATAAAAAACAAACAAAGGCTAGCAAGCTTCTAGTACCAAAAAATAATCAAACACATAATTTAATGTCATAGCTCTGTAATTGTGTAGTGTGTTAATGTATAAACGTTGTAGTTGATAACCTTCTGCTTACTCTAGTCACCATGCCAAAGTTGTGCGCTAGCAACTTAAGCCAAGTCCCACGATGTGTTAACGCGGCCAACAAACGTTACTAACGTTAGCTCATAGACCTAGCTAGCTAGATATTTTCATTGTGAAACCGCTGCAGTCATAACTAACACAGCCAATCACAATGTATAACTGTTGCTCAGAGTCGGGTAACAAATGGTCATTTTGTTTTCCTATGATTTTGGAAATTGCTGCTCATCGGCCTCAACAATGCCATTTTTCTCTACCTCTACAGGAAAGTCTTCTCTCACAATACAGTTCGTGGAAGGACAGTTTGTAGATTCATATGACCCTACCATTGAAAACAGTAAGTATTTTTATTTCGTTTTTTCGTTGGATCAGTTTTGTTATTCTAAGTTATTGCAGCCACTATTAAGGTGTCATTGAGGGTCAAATAATATGCATGGGTGAAAAGCAGAACATATGCTCCTTTTTATGATCATGCTATATCCAGCAATTACCATGTGCTCACCTTATGTGGCATAGCCTGGACTTGACAACTTCCTCTTCAACTCTTTCCAGCCTTCAACAAAATGGTGTCTGTCAACGGTCAAGATTTCAATCTTCAGTTGGTCGATACTGCTGGTCAGGTATGTATGCTTTACATTACTCATCTTCTTTCTTTACCTCTGTTTCTCTGCTCTCTGAAATAACACAAAATAAATGTTCTGGAGATTAGTGACCATTTGTGCCGATGCAACATATAAAATGGTTGGGATATGAAGGAAAACAACAGACAATATTATTTTCAGAAGCACTTGTCCGTCCTTGTGTTTTCTCTCTTTAACCGATTTCTCGCCTTATCTCTACAGGACGAGTACTCTATTTTCCCTCAGTCTCATTCAATGGACATCCATGGTTATGTCTTGGTCTACGCAGTAACCTCCATGAAAAGGTGAGTAGTCACGGGTACATTTAATTTGCAGTTCATTTTTTGTCCTGGGCCTCTGATCTTGTGACACTACTGTGTGTATAGATAGTTGTCTGTCCATCAATACACACTGGTAACCTGTCTCTTTTTGTCTTTCACTTTTTGCAGTTTTGAAGTTGTTCAGGTTCTTCATGACAAGCTGCTAGATATGGTTGGGAAAATACAGTAAGTTAACCAAAGTTATGAAAGGTTAGTGATGCTGCTTTTGATGATCTGTTTGGATTGTAAAACATTGGTTTTCCAAGTACACTTTTTAAAATGTAGGTGTGTTCTTTTAGGGTGCCAACTGTTCTTGTTGGAAATAAAAAAGATCTCCACATGGAAAGGTAAACCTACTTGAGCTGAATGAAGGAGGAGCACATTGGTGCTCCCACTCACATGCATGGCTGGTACATTATGTATAGAACCATGCCACTACCATCCCATTTTAAAAACTGGCATATGGTTTCACCTTGGTTTTCCATCTAAGGTCTTAGACCTTGTGGTCTTATAGGTACATTAATGCTATCTGACCTATAAAAAGGTGTGATTTCATTACATCATGCTCAATGTGTCCCTCCTCCCCTCAGGGTGATCAAACCAGAGGAAGGGAAGAAGCTGGCCCACTCATGGGGAGCAGCATTCATGGAGTCTTCTGCCAAGGAAAACGAGGTAGACAAAGATATCTTCTCTGCAGACAGAGCTACTCATAAAAATGTGTCTCTTCAAAAGCATGAACTTATTTATTGATTTGTTTTTCTACTTTCAACTCTATGCATTGCAGACCGCTGTAGAGGTATTCAAGCGGATCATTCTGGAGATGGAGAAGGCGGATGGGAACGTTCCCTCAGAGGATAAAAAGTGTGCCGTGATGTAAGAGGGTCTCACCAGGACAGCAGTAAGCTCATTGGATGAAGCCAGGAGACACAACGTCACCAGCCTGCCAATCATGACTTCCCTAGCACCAAGGAGCTGCAGTCGCAATGTGGCCACTTTATAATTCAACAGTGTTTTACACTAAGGCACCCAATCACACTCGAGGCTAACTAAAAATAACTCTGACAGGTGTCACACAAGGGTTTCACTGTCAGTTTTACTGAAGTCTATCAAGTTTGGTTGGCATAAACCAAACCTCATGAAAATACCAAATGTAATGTAAGAGCAACAAGCCTAAACTTCACAACAAAACAGCTCCCTGATAATTGCAATCAAATAGCTAGCCATGTATCAACAGATGGAGTGGTGACTGGCTAGTGTCCCCAACTCTCACTGGCTAGCTTCACCTTGTACATAATAAGGGCTGACCTTGATGCCTAAAAAACATGCCTGACTTTTTTTTCTCAGGTCATTGTTTGGAAAGTCACTATAATTCACAACTGATTAATGTATTGGTTACAGTATCTTGGAATGAGTTCTCTTTCACACAAGATGTGTATTGCAGAAATACATTTCCTCTAGCATTGGTCTTGGCTAACATTTTTTCACTGTAAAACTTTCAGCAAGTCAACTTCAGGTTACACTTCACTCTTGAACTGTAAATCATTTATTTTAGGAAACATGTCAATTTGTATTTTCTAGAATACAGTTTTATGTTCTTCTGGTTGGTAGATTGATCCTCGCTCCTTTCCGCTATGATCTACCATCTGACTTTAATAATTAAGCTGTAATTATCCAGTGGATGAGGCACCCTTGAATGATGTTTAGAAAAGAATGGAATGGATCTGTTGTATAAAAAAAAAGTTGTGGCCTTTTGATCCTAGAGAACTAGGATCGTAGACACAGGTTTGATAGTGTTGTTAGTTTTATTCTGAGATAATACAAGTGTGTTCATTCAGCAGCATATTGAATGAAATGTCTGCATATAATCATACTATAATTAAGAAGATGGGGTTGCAGTTAAGGGCATTCACTGATAATTCCTTACCACTGTGGACTGTTAACCAGTTCATGGGGATCACAGGATCTGCTGGTTTAGTTTTCATTTTGGGGTTTTGATTCCAGAAGTGATGTAGGGCTCCATCAAGCCAAGCAAGGATGCCTTATGACACATGATCACTTATGAATTTATGTTGAGTCGGGGACTCCCAGCAGACACAGTGCTCACCATAACCTGATTTTCGTGTCCACAAAAGATCAATTCGATGCCCAATGGTTTTTACTGACATTACTTACATTTATCCAGACGGTCCAACCCCTAGTGTCGATTATTTGTTGTTTCGAATTTTTTTATAGAGTGCTTCTCTTTGAATAAGTAGTAGATTGATTGATAGGTGATTGATGATGCAGTCTAAGGCTGAGTTTACACAGGCAGCCCAATTCTAAGCTTTTTTTCACTACTTGGTCCTCTGACCAATCAGATTTGTGCTGAAAAAGATCTGATGTGATTGGTCAAAATATCAGAATTGGGCTGCCTGTGTAAACTCAGCCTAAGAGAAGCTGGAGATGCTGTGTCTTGTGCCTTACCCTTCAACCCCCCTCCTCAGAAATATTGCTGTAAACTGTTTTGTATATATAAATATTTTACTCCTTTAAAAGTCTATTTTTTAAAATTGATTAGTTGTGTCATGGCTGCTCAATAACTATCTTCAGCTAAGAATTTGAATTCCATCTCTGAAACAGAGACATGCAGCCACTATAACACCACACCACTTGGAGACAAATCTGTTAGTAAATTAGTAATTATTTATTTGACAAAACCGAATTATGATGCTTACAATTATGCAGATGTATTTTGAAATTGTCCCTGTACTAAGTCTAAGTTGTCATTGATGGTCTTTACTGACTTTTCACAAAAAAATATGAATTGATCATGAGGGGCCGCAGTGGCTTGTGGGTCTGCGTACCCACATCCATACCCACACATGCAGTCAACTGATTTATGGAATCAATCCATTTGTGCAGTTAAGTTAACTCTTAATTGCATTACAAGTAGCCAGGGCTGGCCCTAAACTTTTGGGGGTCCTTAGTGAGATTTGGTTGGGGTTCCCCCCACCTCGGGGGAAAAGCATTTTACTGGCCCTGTCTTGACAGCAGAGAGAAAAATGTAGGTTTTAAAGTACATTTCCTGCTATCCTAAACATTTTGGTATAGGGCAGAGAAAAAAATGTGCAGTTTAACAGCACATTTCCTGCAATTCTATCAATTTTGCCATGGGGTGGAGAGACACATTTGCAGTTTTAACACTAGCGGTGTGTGGGTCAAATCAGTGGGGAAGCCAAGCCAGGAAAATAATGCCATGTTACATCGGTCCGGTGAAGTCCATTCTGTGTTGTGATAATTGCGTTTTTTGCACTAACCTGTTAGTTGTTGGGTTCCCGAGTGGCGCAGCGGCCTAAGGCGTCACTACAGAACCTAGTTAGATTCCAGGCTATATCACAACCGGCCGTGATTGGGAGTTCCATAGGGCAGCGCACAATTGGCCCGGGGTAGGCCGTCATTGTAAAGGTTAAATAAAAAATCAAAGAAGTTCTAATGAGATAAGAAAAAATATGCAATTTAACAGCTAATTTCCTGCAATTCTATCTATAGGGTTTGGCCAGGGTAGGCCGTCATTGTAAATAATAATTTGTTCTTAACTGACTTGCCTAATTAAATAAAGGTTAAAAATATATCATTTAAAAAAATGGAGTTGGTCCCCCTTTGCTGCCATAACAGCCTCCACACTTCTGGGAAGGCTTTCCACTAGATGTTGGAACATTGCCGTGGGGACTTTCTTCCATTCACCCACAAGAGCATTAGTGAGGTCGGCACTGATGTTGGGCGAGTAGGACTGGCTCGCAGTCGGCGTTCCAATTCATCCCAAAGGTGTTTGATGGGGTTGAGGTCAGGGCTCTGTGCAGGGCTTCCACACCGATCTCGACAGACCATTTCTGTATGGACCTCACTTTGTGCACGTTGTCATGCTGAAACAGGAAAGGGCCTTCCCCAAACTGTTGCCACAAAGTTGGACACAGAATCGTCTAGAATGTCATTGTATGCTGTAGCAGTAAGATTTTCCTTCTCTGGAACTAAGGGGTCTAGCCCAAACCATGAAAAACAGCCCCAGAACATTACTTCTCCTCCACCAATCTTTACAGTTGGTACTACGCATTCTGACAGGTAGCATTCTTCTGGCATCCGCCATACCCAGATTCGTCCTGTTGGACTGTCAGACATGAAGCGTGATTCATCACTCCAGAAAGCGTGTTTCCATTCTTGATTATTATTATTATTTTTTTAACCCTTTTTCTCCCCAATTTCATGATATCCAGTCTTGTCCAGCCATATGCATCCTCCGAAACACGACCCTGTCAAGCAGCACTGCTTCTTGACACATTGCTCACTGAACCCGGAAGCTAACCCCACCAATGTGTCAGAGGAAACACCGCCCAGCTTGCAGGTGCCCGGCCCGCCACAAGGAGTCACTAGAGCGCGATGGGACAAGGAAATCCCGGCCGGCCAAAACCTCTCCTAGCCCGGACGACGCCTCATGGGTCTCCCGGTCACGGCCAGCTGTGAAACAGCCTGGGATTGGTCTGTAGTGACACCTCAAGCATTGCGATGCAGTGCCTTAGGCCGCTGCACCACTCGGGAGGCCAGCAAAACCGTTCTACTGTCAATGTTTGTCTATGGAGATTGCATGGCTGTGAGCTCGATTTTATACACCTGTCAGCAACGGGTGTGGCTGAAATAGCTGAATCCACTCATTTGAAGGGATGTCCACATACTTTTGCATATATAGTGTATATAAGCCTAAAGCCAAGACAATAAGAAAACACAGTGGCAGTGGCATCCATGAATACATGCCACTGAGTTTTAAAATGAATTCCCAGCATTTTGCCATGACTTATGCCATTTTAATTTGGTACCTGAATGAGAGTGACAAACAAAATCAATGGCGCTCCCCGGAGGTCATGGCCCCTGTGCAGGTACCTTGCGTGCCCGGTCAGTATTCGGCAATGATTAGTACAAGTATAGATAGCTGGCTAGACTAACTTATCTAATCAAAAAATGATTTGCTGACATGGCTAATTGAGTGAGTAGCTAGGCTTCCATCCAATTGGCGACAGATTTTCATGTGAATATTCTCAAATCTGCATTAAGAAAATATGCGCATTTCCCCACCAGTGGTGTTTCCAACAAACGATTTGTTGCAGATAAAAATCAGTGTGTGATGACGTAGCGCACACAAAATGTACTTTTTCAATCAAATTTCCATGTACCAAATAAAAATGTTTTTCCATCGCATTTTCAACTCTACTGATTGTTTTTTCACATAAACTGTTGCGTTAAATAGTACATGTAACTACACTGGACTTGGAACAAGCTTTCGCCAACAGCTCCCAGAGATGATATTGTTATGGATAAGAATTTTTATAGAGAATCTTTTTATTTGTCAAATGGCAGTCAAGCATCGATCATCATGTCACCAGAATAAGACCCTCGATTATTTTTTGGAAAGGAGCATCAAGATCACTGGGCACTTTCACCACCCTGTGAAGTTCATCATTACTTATTGAAACTGTAGCCTAATAGAGTACAACAGTATGAGTCATAATACCCCTAAAACCTAGCGGTCAAACAAAGAAATGGTTCCACTCATTTTCTTACCCATTCATTTTTCATAGGGGATTTTAGAAATACTTAAAATAAAGGCTGTGTTTTGTGTAGGCTTATCCTAGCCTGTTGTTTTGAGAACTGTGCAAATCTCTCTAGGAGGTGATTTTTAAAATCAATATATTCCCCCAAAATTAAATGCTAATTAGGCTATCATAAAGAACTACAAATGCCATGATGATTTGGATGAGACTGCTGAATAAAGGTAAAACTCTCTGGATTAACCAACTAATGTTAGCTAAATGTAGAAATAAATGAATAAATTGGCTACCTTTCTTGAAATGGACAATTCTGTGAACTGTGTTGTGCAAGTTTTAAATTGACACAATACCTGTTAGCAAAGGTGTCAGCTGGAGATGATGTGCAGGAGTTTGCAAGGATTAGTAGTCTTGAATGATGTCTACTTTGATACTAATTAGCGTTTTCGAATCTGAGATTAAATAGAGCTGAATTATTGATAAGTCACCTTGTCTGAGAGACATTTACATGGTTATCAAAAAGTCACGCCAGGGTAAGCCTACACAAAACACAGCCGTTATTTTAAATGTTTCTAAAACTACCTATGGGAAAAATGAATTGTGAAAAAATGATTGGAACCATTTCCATTTTTGACCGCTAGTTTATATGGCTATTATGACACCTCCACTGTGGGGCTCTATTAACTGCATGATTTCTCTAGTCATAGTGGGAGGACTACACACCACGTCATTGCCACTCCACATTTACACAAAAAGATCCCACCATGTCCAACGAACAAATGATCTCTTGGCATTTAAAAAATTGTACCGAAAGTACTGTTTCCATGGATGGAAATGTGGTTATTATCAGTGACAGACGTAAAAAGAGAAAAACTGCTGATGCACAAACAAATTAAGAAATTGCACCTATTGTGTATTTCTACTAACTCTCAACAAATTGCCTACCCCAAATTAGACCATAGATATTACAATGTTTTTAGATCAGAGGTTTGATACCACACACCTACAAATTCATAAACCTCGCCCATTTCTACAATGTATCTTCTTAAAGTCAGATTTTAAACGTAACCTTAACCACACTGCTAACCTTATATGAAGACCCAAAAGCAAATTTTTGTTTTCATGATAGTAGCCAATTTTGACTTTGAGGCTGGGATTTCTCAAGCACCCCAACTCAAACTACTTTGCAGTCATGTGTATTCGGAAGTCAAGTTGAGAGGGCAATCTTTTATTTCCTTTATTTAACTCGGCAAGTCAGTTAAGAACAGATTCTTATTTTCAATGACTTCCTAGGAATAGTGCGTTAACTGCCTGTTCAGGGGCAGAACGACAGATATGTACCTTGTCAGCTCGGGGATTTGAACTTGCAACCTTCCGGTTACTAGTCCAACGCTCTAACCACTAGGCTACCCTGCCGCCCCAAATCTCTCGCGCTTCCGGGGAGTTTCAATGCTTGTCTCTCGTTGTTTAGCTCCTGTTTAACAAATAACGTAGATACCTCGGAAAGAAGTCCGTCGTGAGAAACAGTGGTTACGTCGCTACCTTACAGGATCAAGCAAGGGCGGGAATATGGAGTGTGTAAGTAGCTCAGCTACACCGCCAGCAAGGCTAAACTAGCTATCTAGTAACGTTAGCCTACCCTAGCTAGCCAATCACAGTACTTGATGTTTGCTAGTTACATTCAAGATGATACATGAGTAGCTAGCAAGATCAACTTGGTTCTCTGTGGTTGTGTGGCATAACTACTGGTAGCCTGCGTAACTAGTTAGCTAACATTGTTAGTTTGCTGCATCTGTTGTGTTCACATGCCAGCCAGTAACCTTAGCTAGTTAACGTTGCAGTACTAGTTTACATCATGACCTCTTACAATACCAAATTGGAGGCCATCATTAGCTGTTGACATTGTCAAGCCCTAGTTATCATTTCAGAGATGTTAAGATGCTTTGTCTTCTACATGGCGAACTAGGTGAGATAACATTACCTCTCGTGAAAATCCACTCGAACTATATAGTTTTAATTAGTCCACTGTTGATACAGTCCCACAATGTTTTGCATGCCAGCAGTCAAATTGTCAAGATATTAGACTTTCAGGAAGCAAAGTGACACTTGATCGAAAATGCATCTTATGATGATGTGGCACATTGCTTCTTGAATGTCCAATATCTTGAAAAGTTGACTGCTGTCACACAAAACTGAGACTGTATCAACAGTGGACTAATTGAAAAATGACCTAAATACTAGTTGTTTTTTTGTGCAGATTTTTCCTTTAAGGTTACATTGACTGCATGAACTGTCTAATATCCAGCTAAGCTTGTTGGCTACCTTTTCTGTCCAAAGGTTCTTATATCTAAATGTGACAAGGACAGTCAGACAATGACTCCCATTCCTCAGTAGTGGCTAAATAATGCCATTTGTGTTGGTGCAGTGCACCTGTGCCCTGCAAAGTGTTTGTTGCTGCTTAGGAGGAGTGATCAAACACTGAACCACTTTCAAACAGCAGTATGTTGGCTACTTTATATTCCTGATATAACTATGCGATGATTAGCCATGACTAACACATTGGTGGTAATGAATATAAAAGGCCTTGGATTCTTGAAGAGAACATAAACTATTTAATTTCCTTGGAATTCTGCCTTGCCTGGGGGAAATGAGTCAATGAACCTATACTCTCTTTCAGATTCCACTTGCTGTTGATGATGTGGATTGTAAAAAGGAGCCACTTCTAGGAGGTAAATAGCCTCCTTTTACTGTTAATGCATAGTGTAATAAACAGCAATGAAAGGATAAATAGCTATGCATGATGAGGTAATCTTAATCCTATGCATGATGAGGTAATCTTAATCCTATGCATGATGAGGTAATCTTAATCCTATGCATGATGAGGTAATCTTAATCCTATGCATGATGAGGTAATCTTAATCCTATGCATGATGAGGTAATCTTAATCCTATGCATGGTGAGGTAATCTTAATCCTATGCATGATGAGGTAATCTTAATCCTATGCATGATGAGGTAATCTTAATCCTATGCATGGTGAGGTAATCTTAATCCTATGCATGATGAGGTAATCTTAATCCTATGCATGGTGAGGTAATCTTAATCCTATGCATGATGAGGTAATCTTAATCCTATGCATGGTGAGGTAATCTTAATCCTATGCATGGTGAGGTAATCTTAATCCTATGCATGATGAGGTAATCTTAATCCTATGCATGGTGAGGTAATCTTAATCCTATGCATGATGAGGTAATCTTAATCCTATGCATGATGAGGTAATCTTAATCCTATGCATGATGAGGTAATCTTAATCCTATGCATGATGAGGTAATCTTAATCCTATGCATGATGAGGTAATCTTAATCCTATGCATGATGAGGTAATCTTAATCCTATGCATGATGAGGTAATCTTAATCCTATGCATGGTGAGGTAATCTTAATCCTATGCATGATGAGGTAATCTTAATCCTATGCATGATGAGGTAATCTTAATCCTATGCATGGTGAGGTAATCTTAATCCTATGCATGATGAGGTAATCTTAATCCTATGCATGGTGAGGTAATCTTAATCCTATGCATGATGAGGTAATCTTAATCCTATGCATGATGAGGTAATCTTAATCCTATGCATGGTGAGGTAATCTTAATCCTATGCATGGTGAGGTAATCTTAATCCTATGCATGATGAGGTAATCTTAATCCTATGCATGGTGAGGTAATCTTAATCCTATGCATGGTGAGGTAATCTTAATCCTATGCATGGTGAGGTAATCTTAATCCTATGCATGATGAGGTAATCTTAATCCTATGCATGGTGAGGTAATCTTAATCCTATGCATGGTGAGATTGTTTATGTGCTTTTTTTTTTACATATGTTTTTAAAAAGCATTATTTTGCTTGTGTTGGAAGGAATTGTGACATTGTGATAAATTCTGGAGTCTATTGAGGCAGCTCTTTTTAAATACAAAAATATTACAATTGTAAATGCATATAAGGAATGGACAGTAAGTTGAACCCTTTCCTCATTCTCCTCAGACCCAGATTATAATGTCTACACCCGGTTTATGAAGTCTCATCGGTGCTATGACTTGGTCCCTACCAGCTCCAAGTTGGTGGTGTTCGATACTTCACTGCAGGCAAGACCACGTCCTTCTTTTAACTCCTTCCTGTCAATTAAATCTGGACCAAAGATGCTGCGTTGTGTTTGTGTGTGTATAACTGTGTTCAGATCTCCATAGGTAAAGAAGGCGTTTTTCGCTCTGGTGTCCAATGGGGTGAGAGCCGCGCCACTCTGGGACAGTAAGAAGCAGTGTTTTGTAGGTAAGAATAGAGTAAAAAACAAATTTTGCTGGCTGGGCTTTTGGCAGATTTCGAAATGCACAATGAGTAGAGTCCCGTTGGATTCTGGTGACCCTGTTCTCCTGCTGATCTCTCACTGCAGGTATGCTGACCATCACAGACTTTATCAACATCCTCCATCGCTACTACAAGTCTCCTTTGGTAAGGCCTGCCCTCGACGTCCACTGTTTCTGCTTGTTTATAGCATACCCTATCTCAATTTCACATTTTGAATCATAGTGGTGGTAGAGGGTGAAAAGGCACGACACCTGATTTGCAGCACACATCCTTCTGTCTATTGAACAGTTGACCTTCATGCCTCTCACCCCCCTTGTTATGTTAGTCAGCACTTTCTCCTGTTCTAATGTTTCAGGTGCAGATATATGAGCTGGAGGAGCACAAGATAGAGACATGGAGAGGTAAGAGCATTCATTAACTGTAATAATAAGTGACTGATAGCCTTCTGGAGCGCCAGTGAATTAACTAGTGCCTATTCTGTTCTCCTTCACCATAGAAGTCTACCTTCAAGACTCCTTCAAGCCCCTCGTCAGCATATCCCCTAACGCAAGGTAGGTCTACTGCCATGGCGAGATGTTGAGGGTTGTCACTGGACAGTTGGTTCAAGCAGCTTGAGATCAATTCGGTGATTTACTGGCACTGTTTGATACTGACACATGTGTATCAATTTCCGCTTCCTCCCTGTTTCAGTCTGTATGATGCTGTATCATCTCTGCTGAAGAATAAGATCCATAGACTGCCTGTGGTCGACCCTCTGACAGGGAACACCCTATACATCCTCACGCACAAGAGGATCCTGAAGTTCCTCAAGCTCTTTGTGAGTCTTTCTTGTGATCCTCTCTTTCTTACACTCTTCTCCGTTCATCTCTTTTACCACATTTTATCATCTGCTGTTCCTTGACATCTCAATGTCTCATTCTCGGCAGTAGATAAGGTAGGACAAGAGCACTGTTACAACTGTAGGCCTGTTAATGAAGTCTACACCAAACTGTTTATTCATGCTTTTGAGGTAATATACCGTGTTTAATTTCTATGTATTTTTCAAGCCACTTGCATTAGTGGAACATTGTGTGTTATTTTCTTCCCAGATATCGGAGATGGCAAAACCTGCCTTCTTAGGCCAGACTCTAGAAGAGCTTGGCATCGGAACATTCCATAAGATTGCAGTGGTGCGTTCTGACACACCCCTCTACACAGCACTGGGAATCTTTGTGGACCAGAGAGTGTCTGCCTTGCCTGTCGTCGATGACAACGGTAAGTGAGGGAGTCAAGGGGACAGTTGGTTAAACATGGCTGACCCAGACACTCTCATGTTGTAAATGGTAGGTAGTTCTCATGTACCCATGTTTCTCTCTCACACACAGGACGAGTGGTGGACATTTACTCCAAATTTGATGTCATTGTAAGTACTGGACAGCTGTGCTACCAATGGGCGGTATTTAAACAGAATAGTCACTGGTTATCAGAAAATATTGTTTGTGAGAGACCGACAATGAGACGAAACAGAAAGACCGTAACCAAAATTGTCTGTATCCTTGTGCTGTAAGAGTATTTTATAAAGGCAAAGCATTCAGTGCAGACCAAAGTAAGTCTCTCCTGTTCTAGATCAATGGGTCTCTTACCCAGTGGGCAGGCAGTATATAGAGCCTGTGGGTTGTTATCGACCAGCGGACTGGCTGGGGTTTATTAGCCTTTAGCCTGGGGAAACAAGAGAAAGTGGGCTCACACTGCACTGGACTCCACTAACCCCTAGATGACAGTATGTGTCTGTCTGTGTGTTTTCATCTCTGCTATCCAAATACAGTACCGAACATAAGCAGCATTGAGAAGTAATAATGTCCCCCACACAGAACCTAGCAGCAGAGAAGATGTACAACAACCTGGATGTGACTGTGACCAAAGCTTTACAGCACCGCTCTCAGTATTTTGAGGGAGTGCTCACCTGCAACACACACGACACACTGGAGTCCATCATCAACAGACTGGTGGAGGCAGAGGTGAGAGAGCTGGAGACACCTGTGTATACACTATAATTGTTTGGGTCGACAATTTAAACCGTTTCCTGGGCGTTTATCAAGGTCAATAGAAGTAGTACATACAATCATAATGTAATACACACAGGTGCTGAGATCTGGCCTTGGCTTTTAGTTTGTAACTTCTGGTTTTGTTTTTCTGTCTCCATCTTCTCTCTCAGGTGCACAGGCTGGTGGTGGTTGATGAGCAGGAGGTGGTGAAGGGCATCGTCTCTCTCTCAGACATCCTCCAGGCACTGGTTCTCACTAATGAAGAAACAGACTAAGGTAAACACAAACCTTCTCTATTCACTGACCTTGAGAAATAAAATGAAAACAATGTGAATGTAATTTAGCTTCAACTCAGTTCCTGAGAGGCAATGTCTTACCTGTAAATTGTTTTGTGATTTTTAAAGGATTTAAATAATTGTCAAGTTGAACTAAAGATTCATCTGGTGTTTTGCATTTCAGGAACTGCTTGAGGGAGTGATAAAGGAAATATTCCTCCAGAAGATGAGGAAGGATAGAGAAAATTAGGATCCTGGAAGAGGAGAAAGAGGAGTGACGCGAGAGTGGGAAAGATAGGTCTTCTACATCCCCTCATGTACAAATGTACGGCTACAGCACAGGAGGACATCTCTTTCTCTCTGCATACAAATGTGAAGTCCCATTGACTTTCTCAATCCAGCAATATAGACACAAGGGAGTAACAAGGGACATACAGGAACACTGTAAATCAAGCCAAAACCCAAGCAACCAAAAAGACCCAAACAAGATGCAGTACCAGAAGTAGCCAATGGAGTAGAGCTGTATGTCCGTTCTGGGCAGCCCAACACAACCTAGTGTCTCTCCTCTGTAAATGCAGGTGGTGGACCTGTACAGTACAGGAATGATGTGTAGTTATATGAAGGGGATCAATTTGCCACTTCTCAGACAAATCCATTCCCCACCTATTCTCTTCCATTTGGTCTGTAGATACACTGGAGAGAGGAGTCAGTAACTTCCCACCCTGGCCCTAAACTGAGCAGCATTCCTTTACCCATCATCCTTATAGGTCTGGTATCTCTAAAGCACAACTAGCCAGCCAATCATGGATCGCAGGTTAAAGAATGTCACAGTGTAACTTGAAGATATACAAATCTACAACGGCAACTCCGCTGCCTTGGTTACAGTAGGTGTGGATTGTCGGAGATGGAACTGCTGTAGAATATGTCATTTTTGAGTTTTACTCATTTATATATTGATGCACAACCAATTAATATTTATGTAAATATAACAATGTTTTATTTTGGTTATTTCTCTTTCTAAAGTGCTCTTAATTTCTTTGGGGGGGGGGGGGGTTAGTCAGTGTGTCCTTGTTTGTCTTGACATGCATTCAGTTTGACTCTGAAGACTGCAGAAAGTGCTCCACCGTGAACCATAACATAAGGCTGCTGTTAGGGCTTGCCTAGCCTTGTTCTTCAAAGTCATTCTAGAGCTACATGAGAAATGATTTGCCTTTTTTAAGTTTTACTAATTTCACAATCCCAACAATATTTCTTTAGACAGTTTTTTCAACAACATGTAGTGTGAGTGTGGATTGATCATGATGGATTCGTTCACTTTTGCTTGTGAGCCTTTTCTAGTCCTCCTTATTGGATGTTAAGTGCTTCTGAGCTATCCATCATGATTTTATTGGGGGTATATCAGTGAAGCATTAGACGTTATCTTTTTGCTGTGTCTATTCCATTTTATTTCATCCTTGTAATAGGATTAAATTTTAGTCTTCCATTACTGCCACCATTTTCTCCTTTTCTCCTTTTTACATTCCGAGGGCAAACCAATCTCGACCTATGAAAAGGACTTCCTTGGGCCATTGAGTCAGTAAATTTAAAATTTTACTTTTCAAAATTGACTTTTGGTATGAATAAGATGCGTACAAGTATGTAAATGCCGTCTTTTTTCTACTACTCATGTGAAGTTCTAATTTAATGCATGAACAATAAATATGATTTCTCTTACATGGGGTTGGTTTTGACATGTATGCACTTTTGAATGTGTTTTGTCTTGGTGAAGCAGTAGGGTTGATGTGTAACTGAGTGGGTGTAGGTCAGTCGGAGGTTGTGGGACGAGCAGGATGTGATGTAACACTATGGCCTAGCGATAGATGTGTTGGCGGTGTAACACCGTTGGCGCGTTCAAATGTTCAAGTCGGTGAGCAGCTGCTTGTGTGATCATTGTCAAAAAGCCACACCCTTCTCACTCATTTTAATTACCAAACGAGAAAGTGTAGGCTATATAGAAATGTCTGCTTTAGGTATAATGCCTGGAGTCGCTTGTGGATTTGACGGCTCTAAAGCAGTTGCACCGCCGACCTCAAATTACTGCTATGCGGGTGTAGGCTAGTGCAGATCTGATACAATCTAGCCCTAAGTCTGGGTAATGAGACTGCTGACCACACGAATCAGGAACTGTGGACGAAGCATTATTACAGGGAATAGAGACATTAAACTAGAACTTTCCTTTTGATTTGAATGAGGGGTCGGAAGACATTAAGTTTGTATCTGAAAAACATTGGAAGATGCATACGCCAAAATGCAGTATTATAAACCGTTTTTGTATTGATGTACATACTGGTGTGAGCAAATAAAGACAATCCATGTAGGAAAACAGTTGTATTTATTACTATAGGCTATATAATATTACCGATATACATGATTGGATACTAGTCCTGAAAAGGTTTTCACTTGGTTTTAAAAGCTTATTTTGATTTCTTTGTCCAGATGTCTGGACAGAGACCTGGGCGTTCTCATCATTCGTCACTTCATTAACTGGGTGGTTCGAGCACTGAATGCAGATTGGCCGACAGCCGTGGTATATCAAACCGTATGACAAAATATTTATTTTCACTGCTCTATGTTGGTAACCAGTTTATAATTGCAATAAGGCACCTCGGAGGTTTGTGGTATATTGCCAATATATCAGGGCTAAGGGCTGTATCCAGGAACTCTGCGTTGCATCGTGCATAAGAACAGCACTTAGCCGTGGTATATTGGCCATATTGGCCATATACCACACCTCCTCGTGCCTTATTGCTTAAACACTCCATAGTGTAATACAACAGCATACAACAGTTCATCTTGTCATAATTCCCCTTAACAGTATGTGATGTAGAGACACAAGGCCAGAGACACATCCCATCCATGGCCTATGATGTTTACATAGGATCACTTCCCAACCAAGGACAGAAAATCTGAACTCACCTAACAGTACGCAGACAACACCCAGGCCCCGTCTACCACTCACAGCCAAAACCATAAGCAACCACATTTTCAGGAAAAATATGCACATGTACGCACGTCCTCTTGGCCATCACCCAAGAACTATAAACAAATAATATACAGTACAGACGAGCGTGACATGGTCATAAACTAACACATTAAATCAAATAAATGCATCCAGGCCATATATATTTCCTGTGGAACAGCATTGATAAGTATCAGTAGTATTAATTTTACCACAAACAACAATCTTTTTGTGCTACAGCCACACTGAATAAGCACTCTTTACAGAGGGTCTGGGGACTCTTCACTTCACTGTTACTTAGCTTTATGAAAATGTGAAGAAATCTGTGAGCGGTATTTACCAATCACCAAATCTGAATAACTGATTAAAATGCTTAATTAATATATTATAAACACCCTCTGTTGTCACTGGTGTGATCTGCAGTAAAACAGTGATGGGTGTTGAGAACAGTTTGGTTGAGGTGCTGTGAGTGAGTAGTGCACACATTGGCCCTGCAGAGACTTTTCTAGGAACTCGCAATAAACTGGCAGGATTAGGAACACAAGGAAGAAGACTTCACGTCAGCAGTACCTTTTGAGTTTGTGCTCAACGAAAAATAAAATAAAGCGACAAAATTAACAGTACATATTATTTTCCTGAAAACAGAATACATGGTGAAAACAAGATTTGACAGATAAATCATCATCCATCATACAAACTATTTACAATTTGCATATCAAAGAGGTAATGTAGGTGGGGTATAATTTATGAATATGGAGTGGAATAGACAAAAAAATCAAATACTGTTCTATAGTAATGGGAGACATCAAATAGGAGGGACTCAGTATGTGCTTTCAATGACTCAGTATACAGTAGTGTTGCTTTGTAGATATTCCATTGGTTTATCAGTGGTTGATTGACAGCACATATAAGCCTCTCCAATTGTCTCCCATCCAAGACCAGTAACCAGTGTAACTGTTGGTAAACATTCCAAAACATTATTAAAATATCAATGGAAACTCAAATTTAAAAAAAGGGTCATATATAGTCACACCTAAAAAAGTTATTGTATGTACAGTGATAATACTCGGTCAGGGAGAATATAACATGAGGGGAAACATACATGGAGGTATTGTGAGAAAGAAAAAAGAAAAAAAAATCATCATAACAGCAATTGATGTGAGTGTTTACAAAATGGCTACAATACAGTCCTTCGTCATGAAATACCATAGAGCCAGGTGTTTGTATGGACCATTCCTGCCTCTAAGTGGGCAATAGGAGTTCCATTACAACAATGGATGTAGTAATGGGAAACTTAGATTTAAAGAAACTATGTAAGCTGATCTCTCAGTGACTCACAGTCCACTGCTACCATAAATGATAGATAACATGACCCGATAAATGAGGAAGACTTGGTCCTCATTGATTTAAAAAACAATTTCTTAGTTTATATGTACAACAGAGAGATCAGTCTACAACTTGATCATTTCCACAAATGAGTGCCTTTTGCTTCCCTTTGATATTTTAAATAGAAATTGTGCACCAATAATTGAATTTTAAAAGACTGTTATATTCAATGAAGTACCCTTTAATATAGACCACAGGGAGAATTCAATCAATCAGATTTTCTGTTAAAGTGCCAGCATTTTGAATTGTCCCTCCATGCACCCTCTGACTTCCAGGAAGATTTTTACCCACTTAAAACCTCTTAAGGATCGTTCCCTTTTTCCCTTCCAATTTTCACCTAAAATGACATACCCAAATCTAACTGCCTATAGCTCAGGACCTGAAGCAATGATGTGCATATACTTGATACCATTTGAAAGGAAACACTTTGAAGTTTGTGGAAATGTGAAATTAGTGTAGGAGAATAACACATTAGATATGGTAAAAGATAATACGAACAGAAAAACATGCAATTTCTATTTTTTCTCACACCATCTTTGAAATGCAAGAGAAAGGCCATAATATAATATTGCAGTTTAGGTGCAATTTAGCAGTGTGTGTGCAAAGTTTGAGATTGATCCATTGAAGCATACCAATACTGGACAATATTTTGTATCAAGTTTGCCCAAATGTGCCGAACTGGTCAATTGATACATTTTCAAGTACATAACAATAGAGAACATACAAAAATATGGTAATACAACATTTAAGTTGACACACTCCCAGGAATGTCATACATGATGGATCATTAGTGTATAACCTAACTTTCACACATCTAGATGGCCGGGCGGGGTGGGTGTGGAGCAGAGACAGTAAGGGTTCAAACTGTACAACCCAGTTCCTACATTTTTATCTCTGGGACCCTCAGGGTGACAAATCAGAGCAAGATTACTGAATGTAAGTACATTATTTACCTTCAGAGGTGAATGTATCAAAACAGTTGCTGTGATAAAAGTTTGTTGTGCACTCTCCTCAAACAATAGCATAGTATTTTTTTGCTCTAATAGCTACTGTAAATTGGACAGTGCAGTTAGATTAACAAGAATTTAAACTTCCTGCCTATATAAAGACATGTCTATGTCCTGGAAAGTTTACTGTTACTAACCCTAACCTGTAGAGGTTTTTAACATCAACATTGCTCCAAGTTTTCACCATAATTGCAAAGCACCATAAATTTTTTTGCTCTGATAATCCCATTTTACAATATATAATCTTCAGAAATGACTATTCATTTTAAGGACCCCCCCCCGTTACGTTACGTTAATTGAACTCTCGTTTTAATATGGTGGAACTCTGAACATCTAATAGTCAAATCATAGTGTAAAAGTAAGTGAGCAGGTTCTACTCTTTCTGGACATTTTCTGGTGTTTTGTGGTGGAAAACTGAGTGGGTCAAGTCAACCATGTTACTCATAGATAGACAGGCTAGAATCTTTTAAAATATTTGTTGTGAAGCTTGCATTCAATTTCCCCTCCCTGTTGCACACAATAAGCTTCCATTTCCAGTCACAAGAGGATTCATGGCTGATTAAAGAAGAAATCGTCAACCTATATACACTTTACTTAATTAGGCACATACTATAGTCTTTTTAAATTTGATTTAACCTCGAGATGGGAAAACATGTTTTTTTATTAAGTTGAACATGTGCTCTTTATGACAGAATGTAAAAATGAGGTGAAATCAAATGTTTTTCCCCCACCAAGTTTGATATCTCAAAAGGCACTGAATTGGTGGAATGACCCCTAACACAGAATTAATAGAAAGACTGTACCTTCCCCTTATATACTCCCTGACAAAGAAAACACCGAAAGCAGTCAGACCTCTCCCAACATCGAGTCAACATGGCATGAATACAGTATAAAGATAAAGAGAACAAAAATAAATTAATGTATAGGATAAAACCATTAGTGTCCTTTGATAAGTCTTGTGGAAAGTTACTAAGAAAAAAAATGGTTTAGAATTAAATTACACATTCTGTTAATAAATACACAGTTGTATACAGTATATATCCTGCCATTGAGATTAACATGGGCATTGTCAGGGGCAGTAGTAGTAGTAGTAGCAGTAATTGTTGGCAGCCATTTTAGTAGGAACAGAACGGGGAAGGGGGGCTGCAGGGACAGAAGGGTGGGGTAGGTTGCGGACAGGGAAGGACAGGGGTTGTCAGTAGTTTTGGCTGAATAGGCGAGGTAGGGCTGGTCACAACTCAAACAGTGGTGGCTTTAAAAAGACTGGCAGGAAAGTTTTTATATCATGTTCTTTTTACATTTTGCTTTTGTCATTTCATTCTTTTCTTTTGTTAACTTGTGCGTTCATTGGAAAAGACACTGTCCCCCGCTCTTTCTCTCTCAGTATACTTTAGTGCGGGACAGAGTCCCTAGCGCTCTCCTCAGGTCTTTGGGACAGAAACCTCTCAGACTTTGATGTCCTCCTGGACACTCAGCTGGGACAGGGTCTTCTTGATGCGCAGGGCGGTGAGGCGGGCGGCTCCGTTGGCGTACCAACACTCCCTCATGATCTTCCCCATTACACGCAGGGCCTGGGGGGAGGGGGAGGGAGGCAAAGAAGGAGAGAAAGTAGACCGTTATCTAAAGCTCTGGGGTAATGTAGTGTGTTATCTAGAGCTCAGGGATAATGTAGAGTGTTATCTAGAGCTCTGGGATAATGTAGCGTGTTATCTAGAGCTCTGGGATAATGTAGGATTGAGCGAACATGAAGAAAATTAGAGTAGATAAAGTCATACATGCAAATATGGTGCAGATATGCACAGGGATAAACAAGCTTATCAAAACCACCAATGCATCCCCAGAGAACAAGCCCCGGCAAAATAACATACTTAATTTAAAATACACAAGTATACAACGTAATACTTATAAGAAACCAGTGACACTTTCATATTAGTGAGCAACTGCTGTGCTATCATAATAGGACTGTTTGATTGACCTTAAAATAGCATGCATATCTATCTACATGTGTCTGTCCCTACCTCGTAGCTCTGCCACCAGTTGGGCACGTTGGGCCGTAGTTTCTGGTCACAAACCACCTTCCTCATCTCCTCTATGGAGGGGTCAGAGGGCACCAGATCATAGTAGGGCAGCTGGTACTCCTCATGGATACCTACGGGCAGAGGTCAAAGGTCAGGTAAGGCCCAGTTGATGATGAATTAAACTTTTAACTACATTAAGATAGAGATACTGTATGCGTCGCAAATGACACCCATTTCCCTATATCGTGCACTACTATAGGGGGTCATATGGGCAATAAATAGGGCAGGGTTCCCAACTGGCGTGCCGAATTCGGCGCACAGGGGATTTTATTTGGTCCCAGGTTTTTGTATTTTTTTATTGTTGGACATAAAAGACTGAAAACACCAGCAAATCAGCTTCAAGTTATTTTAATATTGGAAATCGGTTCCAAAGCATTTCTATGCATAATAGAGAGATATACACAGAGTGTACAAAACATTAAGAACAGCTCTTGACCCCACACTTGTGTCAAGTTGTCCGGGTGTCCTTTGGGTGGTGGACCATTCTTGATACACACAGGAAACTGATGAGCATGAAAAACTCAGTGTTGCAGTTCTTGACACAAACCGGTGCGCCTGTCAACTACTACCAAATCCCGTTCAAAGGCACTCAAATCTTTTGTCTTGCACATTCACCCTCTGAATGGCACACATACACAATCCATGCCTCAATTTTTTTTTTAATCATTATTTTACCTGTCTCCTCCCCTTCATCTACACTGACTGATGTGGATTTAACAAGTTAAATCAATAAGGGATCATAGCTTTCACGTGGATTCACCTGGTCAGTCTATGTCATGTTTTGTACATTCAGTGTATGTTATTGTATACAAATATAAGGAAGGTTTGCAAAGATTGTTTTAATCAAATATTATATATCTCTTTGGGCTTCTTGGGTCAATTTGTAGTCTACAAATGATTTGTAATTATGTTCTGGCCCCCTGGTCATCCCCTCAAGAAGAAAAACATCCAGAGGCTGAATCTAGTTGATGATCCCTGATATAGCCAATAGGGTGCCAGTTGGAACCCAGCCAGAGTGTGCTGAGGGGGAGCCTGTCTGACCTCCAGCGTTGCAGCGGCGTGTGATCTCCCAGTACACCAGGCCCAGAGCGTAGATGTCTGCACACTTAAACGAATCAAAATGCCTCATGTTGATGCTCTCATCCAGAACCTCAGGGGCCATGTACCTGACACAGAGAAAAATAGGTATTTGTAAGCTGGTCTATATCCCTGATAGGTGGTGGTATGTGGGAGAGGGGGGGGGTCAGTAGGTGAAGTTGGGAAATCAAGTACTTCTTAAGGTTGATGGCATGTGTGTGTTTGTACCTCTTGGTGCCCACTCTCTGGTTGGGAGCGATGTCTATGGTGTCAGTGGTGGACTCGTGGCGCACTGCCAGCCCAAGGTCAGCGATGGCACATGTACTGTTCTTCTTCACCAGGATGTTCTTAGACTTGAGGTCCCGGTGGGCAATACCAGGCTTACCTAGAGGAAGGCAGAGAGAGTTAGACTACCTGACAATCACTGCCTTCCTGGCAATCAATGGAACTTATGAAACATGTTCGTGTGAAACAGGTGTTTTATGATTTCCAATTCATTTAAATCAAACATTGATCATGGTCATCTGCAGTATACCACTGGCTTCCAATGACAGTCAACAACATTTAAAAAAAACGTTGAATGATGTTAATAACTGAACTATCAATAGATGCTTTACTTTAGAGGGGCTGCTATGCAAATCAAACTAGGCAGATCAATAACCCTGGAGTTTCCTATCAGCTAGTAAAGCATGGCCTACAGGAAAAGGTAGAGTAGGGAACAAATCGAAGAGCCCAGAAGAATTGACACAAACAGCAACATGCAATCCAGTTTGCACATGGGCACAAGTACAACACACTCACCCTGCGTGCCCAGGATCTCCATGTGCAGGTGTGCCAGGCCGCTGGCAGCCGACAGTGCCAGTTTGATCATGCCCTCGATGGTCACAGAGTAGCGGTTCAGGTAGTCAAACAGAGAGCCGTACTCGTGGTAGTCTGACACCAGCCACAGCTGGGTCCATGTGCCATTATCTATGAGAGACAGAGAGACTAAGTTTAGAGACCAATTGTTAGACACCACCCAATACGATAAACGGACCTGAACACCAGATAGCTACAAGAAGTGCTCTTCGAAGGGGAATATCTTTTATGTGATGTCACACGACGACGGCCAATGATTACCTTTGTTGTCTGCGGCGATGAATCCCAGGATGTTCTCGTGGCGCAGCATGACGGTCTGGTAGATCTCAGCCTCCCGGAACCAGGAGCGCTCCTCTCTGGATGAGAAGATCTTCACCGCCACGTCTCCTCCTCTCCAGCGGCCGCGCCATACCTCTCCGAAACGCCCCTTCCCTATGATCTCCTGCAGCACGATGGTCCTGGCTACCGTCCGCTGGACAAACAGAGGGAGGCCTACACAGAGACAGAGGACGGAGAGGACCGAGACATACGGACACAGAGACAAGGCAAAAAAAGAGAGGAATATTCAGTCAGACAATGAATCACATTGCCTAATATCAACCACATTTCCCCCTATGGAACTTCTTTATCTATGGAAGACATCATTAAAGCTACAGTCACATTTATTGAGATAGATCAGAGCCCTAGAGAGCCCCAGCTGTGCTGTACTGACCAGATCCTGATCCAGAGGTGGACATGTCATAGATGAGGTCCTGCAGGGTCTTGTCCTTGGCCATGTAGAGGTGGTCACAGGAGGGGTCCTCCACCTCCAGCCTCTGCCTGTGGCTGTAGGCCCTCTGGTGGTACTGGAACAGGAACACAGCCATGATTAGCAGCACACACAGCAGGCAGACGGGCCCTGCGACCACTGCCACCAGCTCCACTGGACCCCATGTACCATCAGGGCCAAAGCCGCCCCCCAGGCCCGGCCGCAAAGTCACTGAGAAAGAGGGAAGAGAGACAATGAGAATAAATACATAATTCACATGTAATTTACACTGAACAAAAATATTAAAAACACAACACATTACAATTTCAAAGATTTTACTGAGTTACAGTTCATATAAGGAAATCATTTTAAATAAATAAATTAGGCCCTAATCTATGGATTTCACATGACTGGGAATACAGATAAGTATCTGTGACCAACAGATGCATAAAAAAAAGCTAGCAGTGTGGATCAGAAAACCAATCAGTATTTGTTATGACCACCATTTACCTCAAGCAGCACAATACATCTCCTTCGTATAGAGTTTATCAGGCTGTTGATTGTGGCCTGTGAAATGTTGTCACACTCCGCTTCAATGGCAGTGCGAAGTTGCTGGAACACGATGTCGTACACATCGATCCAGAGCATCCCTAACAATGGATGACATGTCTGGTGATTATGCAGGCCATGGAAGAACTGGGACATGTTCAGCTTACAGGAATTGTGTGCAGATCCTTGTGACATGGGTGATATGCATTATCATGCTGAAACATGAGGTGATGGCGGCGGAAGAATGGCAGGACAATGGCCCTCATGATCTCGTCACGGCATCTCTGTGCATTCAAATTGTCATCAATAAAATGCAATTGTGTTAGTTGTCCGCATCTTGTGCCTGCCCATACACCATAACCCCTCCTCCACCATGGGGCACTCTGTTCACAACGTTGAAGTCGGCAAAGTGCTCGCCCACACGACGCCATACAAGACCGTGTTGACCACGCAGATGAGCTTCCCTGAGACGGTTTCTGACAGTCTGTGTAGAAATTCTTTGGTTGTGCAAACTCACAGTTTTACAAACTGTCTGATCTCAGACCATCCGGATGTGGAGGTCCTGGGCTGGTGTGGTTACACGTGGTCTGTGGTTGTGAGGCCGGTTGGATGTGCTGCCAAATTCTCTAAAACTACATTTTAGGCGGCTTATTCTCTGGCAACAGCTCTGGTGAACATTCCTGTAGTCAGCATGCCAATTGCCCACTCCCTCAAAACTTGGGACATCTGTGGCATTGTGTTGTGTAACAAAACTGCACATTGTACTGGGGAAATGTTATTTTCCCCAGCACAAGTTGCACCTGTGTAATGATCATGCTGTTTAGTCAGCTTATTGATATGCCACACCTGTCAGGTGGATGAATTAGATTGGCAAAGGAGAAATGCTCACTAACGGGGATGTAAACAAATTTGTGCACAACATTTTAGAGAAATAAGCAGTTGGTGCATATGGAACATTTTTGGGATCTTTTATTTCATTTCAGCTCATGAAACATGGGACCAACACTTTACATGTTGCATTTATATTTTTGTTCAGTATATATTTAATGAGTAAACATAACAACCCAAACGCAACTCTGAACTGTTTGAGACCCATGTCTTCTATGGCAGCAGATAGCCTGTGGAATGTGTGGAGCTCACCAGAGGGAACTTTGAGGTTGAGGCTGTTGCAGTAGTTAGTGTAGCAGCAGTGTGTGTTGAGGAGGCCCTCAGCACTCAGGCAGTAGAAGGGCTGGCCCGGGGGTACCAGCTTGTCCCGGGTGATGCAGATACGAATGTGCTGCTCTTGGCCGTCGATGAAGGACGTGGAGGCCATGCAGGCCCCATCAGTCTCACACTGGGAGCCAGTCTTCTGACACTGGGCCGTGGTGCAGTTACACCACAAAGCTGCAAACAGAGAGACAGGGAGTATTTCAATATTTTGTAATTGCTTATGAAGTTGTGTCCGGCATTGACACATAAGTGACATTTTTTCACTTCTCCACTGTATGAGAATGAAGTTCATATCCAGCAGAGGGCTCTCAAAGACAGCAGCAGTGCCACCAAGCATAGGACTATAGACAAACAGATTAACGGTGTGTTTATTACATTTTTCCTCCAAATTAAAAAAACACCACGACAGCGTAACACCCCTACTCTACAGAGGTGGTTCATCCCAAAAAACAGTATATGAACTTATCAACTGTAAAACAAACTGCATGACATCTTCAAAAGACGCGGTCGGTGGCAGGCCACAAAACAATTGTGGCCATTTTAAATGTCTCTGCCACTTATATTATTGGATGGAGGGGCCTCGCGAGTGGCGTAGCGGTCTAAGGCACTGCATTTCAGTGCTTGAGGCGTCACTACAGACCCGTGTTCGATCCCAGTCTCTGTCACAACTGGCCGTGACCGGGTGTCCCATAGGGCAGTGCACAGTTGGCCCAGCGTCGTTTGGGTTAGGGGACGGTTTGGCCGGCAGGGGGCTTTACCTGGCTCATCGCGCTCTTACAGCAGACTGGGTTCCTGCAGGCGGACTTCGGTCATCAGTTGAACAGTGTTTCCTCCGACACATTGGTGCAGCTGGCGGGCGGGTGTTAAGGAGCGTGGCTTGGCCGGTTTCAAAGGACGCATGACTCAATCTGCGCCACTCCCAAGCCCATTTGGGCAGGCCGCGTAAGAGTTCTATTTTTGTCTCCTTGTTTTTCGGGTCCTCTAACAGCGTAAAAAAAGTATATACACACACACGCACCTAATATTGAGCTGCACCCCCTTTTGCCCTCAGAACAGCCTCAATTCATCAAGCCATGGTGACTCCAATGCTTCCCACAGTTGTCAAGTTGGCTGGATGTCATTTGGGTGGTGGACCATTCTTGATACACACATGAAAAACCCAACAGCAGTGCAGTTCTTGACACACTCAAAGCTACTACCATACCCCGTTCAAAGGCACTCAAAATCTTTGTATTGCCCTTTAACCCTCAATAACACATACACAATCCATGTCTCAATTGTTTCAAGGCTTTAAAAATCGTTATTTAACCTGTCTCCTCCCCTTCATCTATACTGATTTAAAGTGGATTTAACAAGTGAAATCAATAAGGGGTGATATCCTAAACTGACCAAGTGAAAGCTAAGGCAGGTGTTCGTAATGTTTTGTACACTCAGTGTATCTTGATTAGATAAGTATTCAACCCACGGAGTCCATATGTGTTTTTGGATAAGTCTAAGAGGTTTGCATACCTGGATAGTACATGATTTGCACATTATTATTTTTGTTAATTCTTCCAAGATCTGCCAAGTTGGTTGTTGATCATTGCTAGACAGCAATTTTCAAGTCTTGCCATAGATTTTCATGCCGATTTTAGTGAAATCTGTAACTAGGACCCTTAGGAACATTCAATGTAGTCTTGGTAAGCAACTCCAGTGTATATTTGGCCTTGTGATTTAGGCTTTTGTTCTGCTGAAAGGTGAATTTGTCTCCTGTTGGAAAGCAGACAGAGCCCTAGAGGAAAACCTGGTTCTATCAGGCAACATTTATTTTAATCCTAAATAACTCCCCAGTCCATGTCGATGACAAGCATACCCATAACATGATGCAGCCACCACGCTTGAAAATACTGTATGAAGAGTGGTACTTAGTGACGTGTTGTGTATTCCCCAAACATAATGCTTTATATTCAGGACAAAAAGTTCATTCCTTTGCCACGTTTTTTTTTGCAGTATTACTTTAGTGCCTAATTGCAAACAGGATGCATGATTTGGAATAATTTCACCATGCTCAAAGGGATATTCAGTGCCAGCTTATTTTTTTTTACCCCTCTATCAATAGGTGCCCTTTGTGAGGCATTGGGCAACCTCCCTGGTCTTTGATGTTGAACAACCATTATTGGCCACAGACTTACATTTTTACTCCCATACTTATTTAGGCTTGCCATTACAAAGGGGTTGAATACTTGACTCAAGCCATTTCAGTTTTGTAAAAAAAAAATCTAAAAACTGGTACTGTATGTATGTATGTATGTATGTATGTATGTATGTATGTATGTACAGTACCAGTCAAGTTAACACTCATTCAAGCGTTTTTCTTAATGTTTTACTATATTGTAGAATAATAGTGAAGACATCAAAACTATGAAACAACACATGGAACCATGTTGTAACCAAAGCGTTAAACAAATCAGAATATATATACCCGATGAAACGGATGGCACTGTGATACTTTACTCAGCAAACTGGATGCTATTTTGTAAATGACATCGCCGAAGTCAAGGATCGGTAGGATAGTCAGTTTTACGAGGGCATGTTAAGGCATGAGTGAAGGAGGCTTTGTTGCGAAATAGGAAGCCAATTCTAGATTTAATTTTGGATTGCTTAAAGTGAGTCGAAGGAGAGTTTACAGTCTAACCAGAAACCTAGGAATTTGTAGTTGTCCACATATTCTAGGTCAGAACCATCCAGAGTAGTGATGCCAGTTGGGCGGGAGGGTGCGAGCAGCGATCGGTTGAAAAGCATGCACTTAGTTTTACTAGCATTTAAAAGCAGTTGGAGGCCACGGAAGGAGTGTTGTATGGCGTTGAAGCTCGTTTGGAGGTTTGTTAGCACAGTGTCCAAAGAAGGGCCAGAAGTATACAGAATAGTGTCGTCTGTGTAGAGGTGGATCTGAGAATCACCTGCAGCATGAGCGACATCATTGATATATACAGAGAAGAGAGTCGGCCCGAGAATAGAAGCCTGTGGCACTCCCATAGAGACTGCCAGAGGTCCGGACAACATGCCCTCCGATTTGGCACACTGAACTCTATCTGAGAAGTAGTTAGTGAACCAGGCGAGGCAGTCATTTGAGAAGCCAAGGCTATTGAGTCTGCCAATAAGAATGTGGTGATTGACAGAGTCGAAAGCCTTGGCCAGGTCGATGAAGACGGCTGCTCTTTTATCAATGGCGGTTATGATATCGTTTAGGACCTTGAGCGTGGTTGAGGTGTACCAATGACCTGCTCGGAAACCAGATTGCATAGTGCAGAAGGTACGGTGGGATTCAAAAATGGTCGGTGATCTGTTTATTAACTTGGCTTTCGAAGATTTTAGAAAGGCAGGGCAGGATGGATATAGGTTTATAACAGTTCGGGTTCCCCTTTGAAGAGGAGGATGACCACGGCAGCTTCCCAATCTTTGGGAATCTCAGACGATACAAAAGAGATTGAATTGGCTAGTAATACAGGGTGCAACAATTGCGGCAGATAATTTTAGGAAGAGAAGGTCCACATTGTCTAGCCCAGCTGATTTGTAGGGATCCAGATGTTGCAGTTTTTTCAGAACATCAGCTGTCTTGATTTGGGTGAAGGAGAATGTTTTTGTGCTGGTCAAGGGCAGTCAAGTCTGGGGTGAAACAAGGGCTATATCTGTTCTTAGTTGTACATTTTTTGAAAGGGGCATGCTTATTTAGGAGGAAAGCGCTATTGAAGAGAAACCAGGCATCCTCTACTGACGGGATGAGGTCAATATCCTTACAGGATACCCGGGCCAGGTCAATTAGAAAGGCCTGCTCGCTGAAGTGTTTTAGGGAGCGTTTGACAGTGATGAGAGGCGGTCGTTTGACTGCGGACCCAGGACGCACGCAGGCAATGAGGCAGTGATCACTGAGATCGTGATTGAAGACAGCAGAGGTGTATTTATAGGGCAGGTTGGTCAGAATGATATCTAAGAGGGTGCCCATGGTTACAGATTTAGGGTTGTACCTGGTAGGTTCCTTAATGATTGTGTTAGATTGAGGGCATCTAGCTTAGATTGTAGGACGGCCTGGGTGTTAAGCATGTCCCAGTTTAGGTGAAGAAAAACAATATATACACAAGGGACGGGAGGAGACAATCAAAATGATATCCCCACTGCAACACCATCTTGGATATGATGACAGCTTTGCACACCCTTAGCATTCTGTCAACCAGCTTCACCTGGAATGCTTTCCAATAGTCTTGAAGGACTTTCCATATATGCTGAGCACTTGTTGGCTGCTTTTCCTTCACTCTGCAGTACAACTCATCCCAAACCATCTCAATAGGGTTGAGGTCAGGTGATTGTGGAGGCCAGGTCATCTGATGCAGCACTCCGTCACTCGCCTTCTTGGTCAAATAGCCCTTACACAGCCTGGAGGTGTGTTGGGTCAGTGTCCTGTTGAAAAACAAATTACAGTCTCACTAAGCGCAAACAAGATGGGATGGCGTATCGCTGCAGAATGCAAAATGACTGTAGTCCTAAGAGTAGGCTGCTATGGTTCTTTTGCTCCTGCATGCGTTGGAGCATGTGCAGGAGTTCCTTCCAGTAGATCACACCTGCAGAATTGTGTGGTCTGGTAGACCATACTCCTCCTGAATGCCTTCGAGTCTCTGCTTGGCTGGGGTGGTGTGTCCGAAGTAGGTGACAACCTACAACCCTCTGACTCCAGGCCATCATGCACAACAAGTTGCAGTGTGTGTGCGCTTCAATTGAGATCTGGCATCTCCACTAGCCGCATCCCTTTACCATGTTTGCACCACTGTCGTGTAGCACCAGTAGCACAGGCTCACCGTCAATAGCCCACACCTGTAACATCTAAAGGAAGAGGTTGCCGATGTATTCTCCTGTGTGGGATCTGGTCATGGCTTTGACATTAAGGACTACCTGGACTCTGTTTCAGTCCTTGAAGTGAACAGTTAAACTCAGAGCTTCTGTGGACTCCAACCAGCAATCTGTTGTGAATGCCATACTGTTGCCATCATTTTCAAAAATGGACAGAACTTGTTTTAATCTTCTCCACTACCTTGCTATGTACTTGAATCAGCTTTTCTGTGTGATAAAATATTTTTGACTTTAGAGTGTATCTGGGTTCTGCTTCAGTCAGCAGCCACCGAAATCAAACACCTTCAACCACGTTGAATGATTGGACATCTATGGCTATCATCTCCTTCACCTTTTTGTCATGTTTTTTGCCCTAGGATCTGAAGGCCCCCCCCTATTTTCTGTGTTTTGTCAAATATTTGTAGCAGGGTGAGCTGCAGTGTTGCTGGGGAAGAAGTTATTCTCTGTGCATTTGTCCCTGTGCCTCTTCGTAGGCATCGTTGTGTCTCAGTTTCAGGTGAGCCCACAAATTGCTTGTGTTCTTGGCGGTGTCGTGTTTCACATTTACCTAGGCTCTGAAGAATGAGCTGCCTCATGCTAGCCAGCTGGACATCAACATACATGTACTTAGCTATGTTTTCATCAATTGCAGGGTTGCAGCCACTGATTTCTGGTAGTTGTCACTTGAAAGGAAAAAAAATCTAAATCACAAAATTAGCTGCTGGCACAACGTTGCCTTCTCGCCTTCAAGCATTGCCTGAGTGAAAGGCATCAAGTACCTCTACACAACTAGCTAGCTGGCTAGCACTCGTCATGGAAATGGGGATGCCAAAACGTGAATTTGGACCAGTCTCTGGCCTGAGAAATGACAACCCATACATCAACATGTAGCAATGAAGCGCTACTTTGTAAACTTCTGTGTTTTTTCAGTGTCTGAAAACATTTTTCGCAATGAGCACATATAAACAAACCAGATTTTGCAGGTTGAGGTTTCTTAGTAGGGTGTAAAGCAATTGCCGTGCTATGACACTTCACGCAACAGTATATGGGTCAGTACACATTTTTAGCACTTTATTGACCTGGCAAGCTTATATTTACTTAGCACTCAACATAGTTCACAGTAGGTCACTCTCCTCTCCGACTGGTGTAGTTACATTGGGTGTCCATAGCCATGTAAAGAGTGCCAGCTCCCTCTTCAAGACATAATAATGAAATTGAACAATAAAAAAAAGTCTAATTCTATAAAGAACAGCTTTTTTGAGCGTTTTCTTCACATTTTATATCGGTCCTTTTCAGTGGATTAACCTAAACACTGATAAAGTATATCCTAAAAGGATAATATATCGGTTGGGCTCCATTTGATTTGATAAGATTATATTTTGTACAATAAAAAAAACAACAGAAGAACAAACATACATCCACAACATCACCCCTGCCCAGACCGACCTGCTCACATCTCCAGTCTCAGCATCATTCTCAGCCACATGGTCTCAAACGGCACTATTTTGTTTCTCTCCGTTGCCCACGCATGTTCAACATTTAGACAATAAAGAAACGTTTAGATAAAGCACCAGACAACTTTCTAACTCCGCCCATGACTTTTGGACTTTATAACATTCCCAGAAGGCAAGGATTACAGGGTCATTGTTAATTTTACATTTAAGACATGACTTTGCCGTTGTGCTGTAGAATTAGTCTTGAGTAATAAATTATATAAATGAGTTTATACTGGATTAAGCATACATTTTCATTAACTGTAATTCCATTAGTTATGGTCGGGCTCTATTTTGAATGACAAGCAATTTGACAAATTCTTGCACTTGCAGACGTCAACAGAAAGCTCAAAGACACCTTGGTCATATGATACTCTGAACCTACAGGCTCTATAAAAATGGTAAACACATGGGGGAAGTGAAGTTCAAAAGACAAAAGGTCTATTTGTTTAATGCTGACAGCTTGCTTTTAAATAGTGGTTAGTGGTGCTCTACTGACTGTTACTTTAGTCAAAAATGGACTTTGCCCATACAATTTCATAATCCTTCATCTTGTGACATCATACTGGTCCTTTGTCTGGCAATTACATGGAATTTGACCAACCCAGACTGAGATCATTGGGGGTAGGGGAGTGAACCCAGGATGTAGTAGTGGGGGTGGGGCAGTACTTAAAGGGGGAGCTCCTACATTTCGGGGAGATTGCTGTCAATTGTGGAGGTTTGGGATTAGCCCCAACCTAGAGGATATGGTAGGGGGAATTAAGGGCAGAGAAGGGAGAGGCGTTTGAGGGGTGGCACAGTAGCAATCAATGTGGCACAGTCAATGTTTTTTTAATCCCCAGCAGCAATTACTGTTTTTTGGGGGGTAGGCTTTGGTGGGTTTTTGGGAAGAAGGGGATGGGGTTGTAGTAGTGGTTTGTACAGAGGATGGGGTTGTGGCTGTCATTAAACTCAGTCTAGACGGTGACTGCCTAAGTAACATTTTGAATAAATGAAATGTATTGGGGCACCGAGGCTAACACGGTGTGAAAGGATCCATGAGCATGAACAAGTGAAGTTCATAGGAGCATGTCAAATTGGATGTCAAACGAAAGCTAAGATCCTATAATTTCTCAAAATTAAAAGGCATATTTTGGAAAGTATTCAGACCCCTTGACTTTGTTATGTTACAGCCCTATTCGAAAATATATTAAATTGTTCCCCCCCCCCCCCCCCAAATCTCAAGTATTCAGACTAGAGGTCGACCGATTAATCGGAATGGCCAATTAATTAGGGCTGATTTCAAGATTTCATAACAATCGGAAATCGGTATTTTTGGGCACCGATTTAGCCTATTATTTTTTATACCTTTATTTAATCTAGGAAAATCAGTTAAGAACACATTCTTATTTTCAATGACGGCCTAGGATTGAGGCAGAACGACAGATTTTTACCTTGTCAGCTCGGGGGATCCAATCTTGCAACTTTACAGTTAACGAGTCCAACGCTCTAACCACCTGCCTCACGAGGAGCCTGCCTGTTACGCGAATGCAGTAAGCCAAGTTAAGTTGCTAGCTAGCATTACATTTATAAAAAACAATCAATCGACTGTCGTTGCTCCAATGTGTACTTAACCATAAACATCAATGCCTTTCTTAAAATCAATACACAAGTATATTTTTAAACCTGCATATTTAGCTAAAATAAATCCAGGTTAGCAGGCAATATTAACCAGGTGAAATTGTGTCACGTTTCTTGCGTTCATTGCACGCAGTCAGGCTATATATGCAACAGTTTGGGCCGCCTGGCTCTTTGCAAACTAATTTGCCAGAATTTTACGTAATTATGACATAACATTGAAGGTTGTGCAATGTAACAAGAATATTTAGACTCATCGATGCCACCCGTTAGATAAAATACGGAACGGAATAAACGTTTTGTTTTCGAGCTGATAGTTTCCGGATTTGACCTAAGGCTCGTATTTCTGTGTGTTTATTATAGTTAAGTCAATGATTTGATATTTGATAGAGCAGTCTGAGGGGTGGTAGGCAGCAGCAGGCTCGTAATAGTCAAAGGTATATGGTTTAGAGAGATAGTCAACGCGTTATAATTCCTGTAATAACTTGCGGCTGAACTTGAAAGGGCTTCCTTCGTTATTTTACCGTTCATGTCTTCCATAGAGGATGTCTTGATCTACTTCAAATAATGTCTGTGTTTCGTGCAGGCTTAAACCGCCTCGGAGTTTTGATACCTTATCCTAGTGAGATTTACACAGGTAACGTTTGTCAAAATATTTTCATAAATCCACTCTACAAAAAAAAACGATCTTCGCTTATATTTAGCCAATATTGATCAGTTACCTTGTCCTATGGATATCTACACAGTTATACAATTTGCAAGGTGGTGAAAGCCTACACGAAACACAGACCTTATTTTAAGTGAATCTAAAAATACCCTATGGAATAAATGAATGAAGGAACCGCTTTTCAGATTTTGCTAGAAGGTGTCATGGGAATTATGACTAGCACTTTGGTAGTCAATTCGTACCATGTCCATTATTAAAATAGGATTTCCTGCATATAGAAATTACAGTTTTTGTTTTCAACATTCATCACAGGTAACTTAAACTCTATTTTTTATTCAAACAGTTGAGAGTATTTGTCTCCTAAGCAGACTCTTCAGTATCATTGTCACTTCAGAGCTCTGTGTGTGTTTTACAGATGGCAGAGAAAAGCAGAGCACCAGTGTGGGGACTATTACATGGAATTGGCACCAGGGAAAGCAAGGTGTCTTATCTGTGATAAAGATGTAAGCATGGGGTCAGCAACAGCTAAATCAAAAAATAGCACCAACCTGTGGAATCACCTTAAGAACACCCATCCAAAAGCCCATATGTATTATATTAAGTTAAAATAAGTGTTCATTCAGTATCGTTGCAATTGTCATTATTACAAAAATGTATATACACACACACACACACACATAAAAAAAATAATTAAAAAAAAAATCGGTATCAGCTATTTTTTTTGTCCTCCACTAAATCGGTATCGGTGTTGAAAAATCATAAGCAGTCTACCTCTAATTCAGACCCTTTACTCAATAGTTTGTTGAAGCACCCTTGGTGATTACGCTACAAGCTTGGCACACCTGTATTTGGAGAGTTTCTCCCATTCTTCTCTGTCAGGTTGGATGGGGAGTGTTGCTGCACAGCTATTTTTAGGTCTCTCCAGAGATGTTAGATCAGGTTTAAGTCCGGGACTTGTCCTGAAGCTGTGTCTTGGCTGTGTGCTTCGCTGTCCTGTTGGAAGGTGAACCTTCGCCCCAGTCTGAGGTCCTGAGTGCTCGGAGCAGGTTTCCATCAAGGATCTCCCTGTGCTTTTCTCCGTTCAGTCCCTGCCACCGAAAAACATCCCCACAACATGATGGCGCCACCCCCATGTTTCACCGTAACGATGGTGCCAGGTTTCCTCCAGACGTGATGCTTGGCACTCAGAACAAAGAGTTCAATCTTGGTTTTATCAGACCAGAGAATCTTGTTTCTGCCTTTTGGCAAGCTCCAAGCGGGCGGTCATGTGCCTTTTACTGAGGAGTGGCTTCTGTCTGGCCACTATACCATAAAGGCCTGATTGGTGGAGCGCTGTAGAGATGGTTGTCCTTCTGGAAGGTTCTCCTATCTCCACAGAGGAACTGGAGAACTCACGTCAGAGTGACCCATGGGGTTCTTGGTCAAGTCCCTGACCAATACCCTTTCCCCCCCCCCCCCCCGATTGCTCAGTTTGGCTGGGCCGCCAGCTCTAGGAAGAATTTTGGTGGTTCCAAACTTCTTCCATTTAAGAATGATGGAGGCCACTATGTTCTTGGGGACCTTCAAAGCTGCAGAAATATGTTGGTACCCTTCCCCAGATCTGTGCCAAAACACAATCTTGTCTCGGAGCGCTATGGACAATTCCTTCGACCTCATTGCTTGGTTTTTGCTCTGACATGCTTGTCAACTAAGGGACCTTATATAGACAGGTGTGTGCTTTTTGAAATCATGTCCAATCAATTGAATTTACCACAGGTGGACTCCAATCAAGTTTTAGAAACATCAAAGATGATCAATGGAAAGAGGATGCACCGGAGCTCAATTTCTCATAGGTTCGAAATACTTATGTAAATAAGGAATCTGCTTTTAATTTTAATACATTTGCACAAAAAAAAATCTAAAAACCTGTTTTCGCTTTGTCATTATGGGGTATTGTGTGTAGATTGAGGAAATTGCTGTATTTAATCAATTTCAGAATAAGGCCGTAAGTAACGTAACAAAATGTGGAAAAAGTCAAGGGGTCTGAATACTTTCCGAAGGCACTGTATATATTTTTGGGGGCATAAGCAAAGGCTTTAATTTCTGTTCAAACAGATGGAAAAGTTAAAATCTCTCTACCGGAAACAAAAGCCTTAAAAGATAGTGGAAATAAATCAGCTGAATTAAGCTGAATAAGCTTAATGTTGATAGAAGCCTAATTGAAAGTGTAACTACAACCATGAAAATATAAGGCTTCAAAAACATGAATAGCTAAAGTAGTGAGAAATGAAAGGGGATTATGACTTGCTGTAGGTAGTGTAGTTAAGTGCTGATACTCTAGACGAGGAGGGAGGAAAGAGCACCAGGCCAGGCGCGGCACCTGATGAAGACACCCAGACGCCACCACGCAGAAAACACACTCTACTCACCCTATCCTCCCCGACTATCCCACTCAAATCGATACAGAGGAAGTGTGTGTGTGTGTGTGCACGCACGCTTGTGCACATGCTCCTGTTATTGTATCTGTGCTCAGTCTTCTGATTCTAGTTGGCTTTCTAAACATAGGTTCAGTGATCTCAGATAAGCAGGCAGTGTGTTCCTCGCATGGTACTTAGTCCGTGGGGAGGCATGTTAACATTCATGTGATGGAATGGCCATTTGCCATGTTCGGTCAGTGTTTGGTTGAAGAATGATTGGGAAGCAAGAGGGAAAACTGCAAGCCTGAGAAACTCCAGCATCAGAAAACATGATAATTTGATCGGTGAGAAGAACATGTAGGTTATGCTGGAACAAAATATGTTTCCATGTCAACATACTTTGATCAATCAAGGCCAGAGCGAGGTCTGTTCAAAAGAGTTCCCATTTATTTTAAACAGACAGTAAAACCAGATACATAATAGGCAGGCAGCCCAAACTTGTGAGTACTTGATTTGATTTTTCCCCCTGGTTATAGTGCCCATGGGAGACTGGCATCAGATACTCAGAGCCTTGACACAGGAGTCCTTGGAGACAGGATGCAGCGTGTCAATTTGAGACGGAGAAAAAAAACATTGAAAATCAATGTGCAACTACAGAAGTAGATAATGCAATTGATAGAAATGAGATAATAGGGGAAAACAGACCTCTTAACTTACTAAATGACTCCTTTGGTAAAAGATATGCATTTGTAAAATGCTTTCAGCATTAGCCCCTCTCAATAATTACATGCCTGTTTTGTAGATCCCATGAACTGCGCTTAATCTTACTACACAGTCCAGCTCATCCCATCCTCAGTCTAAAATACTTCTCTCTTTCCACGTATCACAAACCCAGGGAACGAGAGCTGGTCACTCTCCCTGTCACCTCTTCTTTAAACATCTCAATCATACCGTTTCACAAACAATTCCCTGTTTGTCTTTAAGCTTGTTTACTCTGATGCTCTTTATCAACAAGGATGTACATGCCGAGTTGTAAATATGGACTGAACAAATGAAAATGTATTTTCAAAAGAGCCCTGAAGTGAAGGAACCTTCTCACCCCTCAACCTTGATACAAGGTACAGCTGTGGTTTAGAGTTTCCCCTGGGCTTGAGTGGTTAAGCAAAGTCATTTGGAGACTTTTATTCGGTGTGGTATAGATATAGAGATATAATGGTATAGATATATGGCATAGATAGTAACACACATATGCCTGTTTGGGTCTGTCAGTTACAGCTACTAGGCTGTGAGAGTATAGGGACTATTCACATCTATGTTGGGGGGGCGATCCAAATCATGTTGACTAACATAATTGGGTTTCACAAAAAGTTTTTAATATTTCAGAATGATTTGAACATGAAGCGTGAAAATGCTAATATACAGTTGAAGCCGGAAGTTTACATACACCTTAACTCAGTTTTCACAATTCTTGACATTTAATCCTAGTAAAAATTCCCTGTCTTAGGATCACCACAATATTTTAAGAATGTGAAATGTCAAAATAATAGTAGAGAGAATGATTTATTTCAGCTTTTATTTCTTTCATCACATCCCCAATGGGTCAGAAGTTTACATACACTCAAATAGTATTTGGTAGCATTGCCTTTAAATTGTTTAACTTGGGTCAAATGTTTTGGGTAGCCTTCCACAAGCTTCCCACAATAAGTTGGGTGAATTTTGGCCCATTCCTCCTGACAGAGCTGTTGTAACCGAGTCAGGTTTGTTGGCCTCCTTACTTGCACACACTTTCAGTTTTGGCCACACATTTTCTATGGGATTGAGGTCAGGGCTTGGTGATGGCCACTCCAATACCTTGACTTTGATGTCCTTAATAATTTAAGCCATTTTGCCACAACTTTGGAAGTATGCTTGGGGTCATTGTCCATTTGGAAGACCCATTTGCAACCAAGCTTTAACTTCCTGACTGATGTGTTGAGATGTTGCTTCAATATATCCACATCATTTTCCTACGTCATGATGCCATCTATTTTGGGAAGTGCACCAGTCCCTCCTGCAGCAAAGCACCCCCACAACATGATGCTGCCACCCCCGTGCTTCACGGTTGGGATGGTGTTCTTCAACTTGCAAGCCTCCCCCTTTTTCCTCCAAACATAACAATGATTATTATGGCCAAACAGTTCTATTTTTGTTTCATCAGACCAGAGGACATCTCTCCAAAAAGTATGATCTTTGTCCCCAGGTACAGATGCAAACCATAGTCTGGCTTTTTTATGGCGGTTTTGGAGCAGGGGCTTCTTCCTTGCTGAGCGGCCTTCCAGGTTATGTCAATATAAGACTTGTTTTACTGTGGATATAGATACTTTTGTACCTGTTTCCTCCAGAATCTTCACAAGGTCCTTAGCTGTTGTTCTGGGATTGATTTGCACTTTTCACACCAAAGTACGTTCATCTCTAGGAGACAGAACGCGTTTCCTTCCTGAGTGGTATGACGACTGTGTGGTCCCATGGTGTTTATACTTGCGTACTATTGTTTGTACAGATGAACGTGGTACCTTCAGGCGTTTGGAAATTGTTCCCAAAGAAGAACCAGACTTGTTGAGGTCTATAATTTTTTTTCTGGGGTCATGGCTGATTTCTTTTGATTTTCTCATGATGTCAAGCAAAGAGGCACCGAGTGAAGGTAGGCCTTGAAATACATCCACAGGTAGACCTCCAATTGACTCAAATTATGTCAATTAGCCTTTAATGACTCCAACCTAAGTACATGTAAACTTTCGACTTCAACTGTAGGTACCATATAGGTGCATTGTATTTGTGCCAAAAATAAGTTAGCATTTGAAACACTGGTCAGGTAAACAAAACCAAAGCATGGGTTGCTGTCATACCTTATCCATAGATTTCTTACAGGGTAAGGAAACCAATATTTGATTTTGTAATTTGGGTGAACCAATTTACGGTCAGAACCTGGTAATATCAAGATGTAGAATGGACATAAACCTAACAACTTCAATCACTAATCTGATGAGGAAATACACAATTCACTGAGAATGCATTACATAGGATGAAGAAACGATACTCTGAGACACCACTCCATACTAATTGTTAAACATAGAAAACTAGCACCGGAGGGGATGGCTGCCATTTTACTGGCTCCTAACCAACTTTGCTATTTTGTTAGTTAAAAAAAGAAGAAGTTGTAACTCATTTTGTACACAATGTTGCTGCTACCTTCTCTTATGACCGAAAAGCTGGACATCAGAACAGGGATTACTCACCTCGAACTGATTAAGATTTTTCTTTAAATGAGTCCAACGCGAAGGATATACTGCTCCCCGGAGACCAGGCCCTCATCCCAGTCATTCGAATTAAGAAAATACATACTGGGGCGGAGGTCTGGGTGCCTTGCGAGAATTTGTTGAGAGTGAGTAAACCACCACTACACTCGGTATTATTGGCCAAAGTGCAATCATTGGAAAACAAACTGGACGATCTACGATTAAGAATATCCTACCAACGGGACATTAAAAACTGTAATATCTTATGTTTCATCGAGACTTGGCTGAACGACGACACGGATTATATAGAGCTGGCTGGTTCCTCTGTTTTTCAGCAGGACAGAGCAGCTACGTCTGGTAAGACGAGGGGCGTCTCTATACCTGCTGGTGTGCGATGTCTACTATTAAAGAAATCTCGAGGTATTGCTCTTCTCAGTATTGCTCAGAGCTGTAGACCACACTATCTATATTATTCGTAGCCATCTATTTACCACCACAAACCGATGCTGGCACTAAGGCCGCACTCAATGAGCTGTATAAGGCCATAAGCAAACAAGAAAATGCTCATCCAGAAGCATTTGGCCGGGGCTTTTAATGCAGGCAAACTTAAATCCGTTTTACCTCATTTCTACCAGCATGTCACATGTGCAACCAGAGGAAAAAACCTCTAGACCACCTTTACGCCACACACAGAAATGCATACAAAGCTCTCCCTCACCCTCCATTTGGTAAATCTGACCATAATTTTATTCTCCTGATTCCTGCTTACAAGCAAAACTAAAGCATGGAGTACCAGTGACTCGCTCAATACAGAAGTGGTCAGATGACGCGGATTCTATACTACAGGACTGTTTTGCTAGCACAGACCTGAATATGTTCCTGGATTCATCCAAATCCTACTACACCGGCTCTTGACACTCGGATGTGGAAGGATTGAAAACTATTATGGACTACAAAGGGAAACCCAGCCATGAGCTGCCCAGTGACGGGAGCCTACCAGACAAGCTAAATGCCTTTTATGCTCGCTTTGAGGCAAGAAACACTGCATGAGAGCACCAGCTGTTCCAGACGACTAAGTGATCACGCTCTCCATAGCCGATGTGAGCAAGACCTTTAAACTAGGGATGCACCGATATTACATTTTTGGTCGATACGATAGTTCTCACACACACAGCGGTCTAAGGCACTGCATCTCAGTGCAAGAGGCGTCACTACAGTCCCTGGTTTGAATCCAGGTTGTATCACTTCCGGCAGTGATTGAGAGTCCCATAGGGTGGTGCACAATTGGCCCAGCATCGTCCGGGTTTGGCCGGAGTAGGCCGTCGTTGTAAATAAGAGTTTGTTCTTAACTGACTTTCCTGGTAAAATAAAGGGTTACACACAAAAAAAGTTATTATGTATGTCCCTATTACCAGTAAAACATCAAAACCCATTTATTTCACTTACTTGCTGTTTCATTGTTCAGTCCTTTCATTCTCAACAAGGATTTCATCATACATGTCAAGCAGTGAAGTTTCAGCTCTGTCTGTCTGTGGCCCTGTCACTGTCACTGTGCCCGTTTCTATCTTGTCCAGCTGCGTATGTAACATTTCACGTAAACCCTGTTTCTTGTCTGCATCGAAGTAGCGGCCCTTGTACCTAGCATTGAGCATGGTGGCGACACAGTAGAGGGTTAGAGAGAATGCCACCAAATCGCTAGTTCACAGCCTCGAGTACTTTTGTAAGTTAACCCCACGGTCTGTGTCAGCAGTTTTGTTGAGCACACGTTTCAATGCCATGGCAGAGGGTATCACGTCTTCTGCAGACGCAGTTGTTCGAATAAGGAGTGTGTTCATGTTTCCAAGTTTCAAACATGTTCTCAAATGCAATTGAAAATGGCAGCAGTGGTATGAGAACCAGCACATTCTTGAGCATGCAATACAGCTTTCCTCAGTACAAAAATCCTTGTCGAACCACTGTGCTGTCACACTCAGCATGCTCATGGGGCTGACGTCGCTGGCCCAAATATCAGTCGTGAAGCTAATAGCAGCGACACCCATAGCAAGTAGCTCATGGATGTGATTCAACAATACTGTGTAACTCTAGTAGGGAAACGTGAAAAATAGCAGTGGTAGTGGTAGTGTGTACGGTAGTGGTAGTGTGTACCGGTGCTCAAACAGTCAACGAAAGCCAACATCATCCACGACAGAGAACGGTTGATGGCGCCGAAGAACATGGCTGACTTTTTACTTTCTCTCAACCAATTGTGCAATTTTTTTTGTGTGTAACTTATTATGTACACAATGTTGCTGCTACCGACTCTTATGACCCAAAATAACTTCTGGACATGAGTACAGCGATTACTCACCGCGGACTGGAAGAAACGTTTTCCTTTAACTTCTTGGTGACAGGGTAGCGTGGATGAATTGAGTAGCGTGGATGAAGGTGCCCAGAGTAAACTGCCTGCTACTCTGTCCCAGATGTGAATATATGCATAGTATTAGTAGTATTGGATATAAAACACTCTGAAGTTTCTAAAACTGTTTGAATGATGTCTGTGAGTATAACAGAACTCATATGGCAGGTGAAAACCTGAGAAAAATCCAATCAGGAAGTGGGACATCTGAGGTTTGTCATTTTTCAACTCTTTGCCATTCCAATATACAGTGTAAATGGGGTCATGTTGCACTTCCTAAGGCTTCCACTAGATGTCAACTGTCTTTAGAACATTGTTTCAGGCTTCTACTGAAGTGGGGGCGAATGAGAGGGGATTGAGCCCGGTGTCTGGCAGAGTCCCACAGGCTTCTTATTCTATGTTTAGTTTCCTGTCTGAACAGCTTCACAGTTTGTTTTTTTGTTTTGTATAGTTTGTTCAGTGTTCTTTCTTTAATTAAAGTAGTATGAACACTTACCACACTGCGCCTTGGTCTCCTCCATACAACGACCGTGACACACAGACTCTGAGGCACGGTCCCGAGAGTTAGCTCTCGTTCCATTGCTTTTCTACAGACATAGGAATTCTCCGGTTGGAACATTATAGACGATTTATGATAAAAAAAGACATTCTAAAGATTGATTCTATACTTAGTTTGACAAGTTTCTACGGGCTGTAACGGAACTTTTCGTTCGGCTGGCATTTGGATTTGTTTACCAAACGCCCTAACAAAAGAAGCTATTTGGACATAAACAATTAACTTTATTGAAAAAAATCTCAAATTTATTGTGGAACTGGGATTCCTGGGAGTGCATTCTGATGAAGATCATCAAAGGTAAGTGAATATTTATAATGCTATATCTGACAAATGTTGACTACACAATATGGCTGATATCTTTTTGGCTGCTTTGTTGTCTGAACGCTGTACTCAGATTATTGCATGGTTTTCTTTTTCCGTAAAGTTAAGAAAAAAATCTGACAGCGGTTGCATTAAGGAGAAGTATATCTCTAATTCCATGTATAACAGTTGTATTTTCATCAACATTTATAATGAGTATTTATGTAAATAGATGTGGCTCTGCACAATCACAGCATGTTTTAGAACTACTGAACGTAACGCGCCAATATAAATATGCACTTCATCAAACAAAACATACATGTATTGTGTAACATGAAGTCCTATGAGTGTCATCTGATGAAGATCATCAAAGGTTAGTGATTAATTTTATCTCCATTTGTGCTTTTTGTGACTCCTCTCTTTGGCTGGAAAAATGGCTGTGTTGTACTATGAGTTGGTGGTGACCTAACATAATCGTTTGTGGTGCTTTCGCTGTAAAGCCTTTTTGAAAATCAGACACTGTGGCTGGATTAACGAGAAGTTTATCTTTAAAATGGTTTAAAATACTTGTATGCTTGAGGAATTTTAATTAATCATGAGATTTGTTGTTGTTTTGAATTTGGCGCCCTGCACTTTCACTGGCTGTTGGTGAGGTGGGACGCTACCGTCCCACATATCCCAGAGAGGTTAACGAGCCCGAAGAGAAGGATATCCTGCTTTCACTATAACAGGCCCAGATCCACACATTTTGTGTGAAGAAAAGATGCAGGAAAAGGGGCCGCAGATCAGGCAGCCTTCTGAGAATCCGTAGGCGAGCGAGTAAACTCCCACTGCCATTAGTTCTTCTTGCTAACGTGCAATCATTGGAAAATAAAATTGATGACCTACGATTAAGCTTATCCTATCAACAGGACATCAAAAACTAACATATTATTTTTCACTGAGACATGGCTGAACGACGATAAGGACAATATAGAACTGGCAGGATTTTCCATGCTCCGGCAGAACAGAGATGCTACCTCTGGTAAGAAGAGGGGTGGGGGTGTGTGTCTATTTGTCAATAACAGCTGGTGCGCAATGTCTAATATTAAAGAAGTATCAAGGTATTGCTCACCTGAGGTAGAGTACCTTATGATAAGCTGTAGACCATCTACCAAGAGAGTTCTCATCTCTATTATTCATAGCAGTCTATTTACCAACACAGAACTAAACTGGCACTAAGACCGCTCTTAACGAACTCTAAGGCCATAAGCAAACAAGAAAATGCTCACCCAGAAGCAGTGCTCCTAGTGGCCGGGGACTTTAATGAAGGCAAACTTAAATCAGTTTTACCAGCATGTCACATGTGCAACCAGAGAAAAAAAAATATCCACTCAGTGGATTTACTCCACACAGAGCTCTCCATTTGGCAAATCTAACCATAATTCTATCCTCCTGATTCCTGCTTACAAGAAAAAACTAAAGCAGGAAGTACCAGTGACTCACTCAATACGGAAGTGGTCAGATGCTACACTAGAGGACAGTTTTGCTAGCACAGACTGGAATATATTCCAGGTTTCATCCAATGGCATTGAGGAGAACACCACCTCAGTCATCGGCTTCATCAGTAAATGCATCGACGATGTCGTCCCCACAGTGACTGTACGTACATATCCTAACCAGAAGCCATGGATTACAGGCAAAATCCACATTGAGCTAAAGGCTGGAGCTGCTGCTGTCAAGGAGCAGAACACTTTTCCAGATGCTTATAAGAAATCCCGCTATGCCCTCAGGCGAACCATCAAACAAGCGAAGCGTCAATACAGGATTAAGACTGAATCCTACTACACAGACGAGCGTCAGAGCCGGATGTGGCAGGGCCTGAAAACTACTACGGATGACAAAAGGGAAATCCAGACACGAGCTGCCCATTGACGCGAGCCTACCAGACAAGCTAAATGCCTTTTATGCTCGCTTCGAGGCAAGCAACACTGAAACATGCACAAGAGCACCAGCTGTTCTGGATGACTGAGTGATAATGCTCTCGGTAGCCAATGTGAACAAAAGCTTTAAACAGGTCAACATTCACAAAGCCGCTGGGCCAGACTGATTACCAGGATGTGTACTCAAAGCATGCGCAAACCTACTGGCAAGTGTCTTCACTTGACATTTTCAACCTCTCCCTGACCTAGTCTGTATACTTACATGTTTCAAACAGACCACAATAGTCCCTGTGCTCAAGGAAGTGAAGGTAACCTGCCTAAATGATTACGCCCCGTGGCACTCACGTCGGTAGCCATGAAGTGATTTGAAAGGCTGGTCATGGCTCACATCAACAGCATCCTCCCGGACACCCTAGACCCACTCCAATTCGCATACCGCCCCAACAGATCCACAGATGACGCAATCTCAATCGCACTCCACACTGCCCTTTCTCACCTGGACAAAATAAACACCTATGTGAGAATGCTGTTCATTGACTACAGCTCAGCGTTCAACACCATAGTGCCCACGAAGCTCATCACTAAGCTAAGGACTCTGGGACAAAACACCTCCCTCTGCAACTGGATCCTGGATTTCCTGATGGGCCGCCCCCAGGTGGTAAGAGTAGGCAACAACACGTCTGCCACGCTGATCCCTAACACTGAGATCCCTGAGGGGTGTATACTTAGTCCCCTCCTGTAGTCCCTGTTCACCCACGACTGTGTGGCCAAGCACGACTCCAACACCCTCATTAAGTTCTGACGACACAACAGTGGTAGGCCTGATCACCGACGAAACGGCCTATAGGGAGGTGGTCAGAGAACTGGCAGTGTGGTGCCAGGACAACAACCTCTCCCTCAATGTGAGTCAGAGAAAGGAGACGATCGTGGACTACAGGAAAACGCAGGCTGAACAGGCCCCCATTAACATTAACATGGCTGTATTGGAGTGGGTCGAGAGTATCAAGTTCTTTGGTGTCCACATCACCAAACTACCATGGTCCAAACATACCAAGACAGTCGTGAAGAGGGCACGACAAAACCTTTTCCCCCTCAGGAGATTGAAAAGATTTGGCATGGTGGTAGGCGTAGGCAACAACACATCTGCCACGCTGATCCTGAACACTGAGGCCCCTCAGGGGTGCATGATTAGTGGCCAAGCACGATTCCAACACCAGCATTAAGTTTGCTGACAACAGAACAGTGGTAGGCCTGATCACCAACAACGATGAGACAGTCTATAGGGAGGTAGTCAGAGACCTGGAAGTGTGGTGCCAGGACAACAACCTCTATCTCAACATGACAAGATTGTCACGTTGATTGTGGACTATAGGAAAAGGAGGGCCGAACAGGCCCCCATTAACCTCGACAGGGCTGTAGTGGAGCGGGTTCCTTGGTGTCCACATCAACAAAATATCATGGTCCAAACACACCAAGAAAATCGTGAAGAGGGCACGACAACACATTTTCCCCCCCAGGAGACTGAAAAGATTTGGCATGGGTCCTCAGATCCTCAAAAAGAGGATAGTGCGTACGGCCAGTACATCACTGGGGCCAAGCTCCCTGACATCCAGGACCATATACTATGGTCAACGACTCCAGTCACCAAAGTCATGGACTGCACGGCAAGCGGTACCAGAGCACCAAGTCTAGGACCAAAAGGCTCCTTAACAGCTTCTACTCCCAAGTCATAAGACTGCTGAACAACTAATCAAATGACCACCGGATTATTTACATTGAATCTCCCCCTTTTGTTTTTTTACACTGCTGCTACTCGCTGTTTATTATCTATGCATAGTCATTTTACCTCAATTAACCTGTACCCCTGCACATTGACTAGGCACCGATACCCCCTGTATATAGCCTCGTTATAGTTATGTACATTTCTTGTGTTACCTTGTGATTGATTCGATTTTTAAACTTTATTTGATACTGTATACTCGTTGTTGGTTTGGGATTGAAATGGGATGTGCGGGGGTTCGCGAGTGGCTTTTTACTATTTCTTTGGAATCCTCACGTCTTACTTACTAACCAGGTTGTGACAAAACCATCTGTAGAGTTGAAAATGCAATGGAAACCAATTAAACTTGAATTGGTTTTATTATGGCGGGAACTTATGTGCTCTACGTCATCACACACAGCCTTTAATCCACAACAAGTCAAGTTGATAGAAACACATCTTTCCGATTTAAAAAAAATATTTGCATAAATTTGTCACTAATATATTTTTATATTTTTGGGGGGTCCAAATCAGAGGTTTTGTACTGTATTTATTTAATATTATATGAATCATACTTTATAAGTGGCCAATGAGGGAGCAATCAATTAGATGAATTTCTCAGATATTAAATTATATTTCAACAAAATAATGCTGCAGGAATACTAATATTATCTGCTTCTAACTAGAGAAAGTATTTCTGGACAATCTAAGATGGTGGGTTTCAAAATCCTATTTTTTGTGCTTTTTGAGGTGGAACAACCCTTGGGCCATAGTGATGTTAAAAGCAGGTGTTTGGTGTGTTACTGAAGTCAAGCACAGTACAGGTATTGTTTGGTGACAGGGCTGTGTGAAGGGAGTGGGGGAGGGGGAAAGAGGAAGGGTAGAGAGAAGGAGAAAAGAGGCAAACTGAACATTCTCTTGTACATTGTTATGTGATGTAGCCTAACAGGCACGCTGTGATGTTTATGATGTCACTGGGTTATGATGTTGTGGTATTTCAATTGTCTGTCATAATTAAAACTACCAAATGTAGTGTTGTGCCATTCAGGTCACTTTATGTCATAATCATGTTAATTACCAGATTTTCATGTCACAGTTATGCAAACTATTTATTGTTCAAGTTTTTTCAGTATAATGTCATAATGAGTTAAGTTCAAACTCAACACACACCTTTTTCGTCAACGCAAATCTTCCTAAACTCAACAGATAGAAGGCGGATGTGGGTACGGCAGACCCGCGAGCAGCTGCGGCCCCTCATGAGTTCAGATTTTTTGTGGCCCCCACCCCATTCAAAGTTGCCTAAAGTCACAAAACTGGAGAACAGCAATCAAATAGGCCTACAGAAACAGGACTTAAAGGTTGAAACAGGCTCACACTTTCACAATGAGTCAGTTGCAAAGAAAAGCTGTGATTTTTTAATTCAGGCTTTTAACACCATTCAGTCTGGCAGATTAGATAACAAGCTGGAAAATCACCATTAGCCAACTTTTTGGGCTTTAAAAAAAATATCAAAACATGGATACAACAGAGCCCCTTGCTGTGCCCAGATTAAATGTAAAAGGACTGTATACATGCAATCTGTGTTTGATAAGACAACGCTGAAGACAAGCACCCAACCACAGTAGAGCCAAACCATATCATCCATGTTATTCAAACATGAGTGCACAATTAGGGGGTTTATCAGGAGGGACAGACTGTTTATAGACCTTGAAAAGCACTAAAGGCCAGGGAGAGGAGGAACTGGGGCTGGGGGGGGGTTCTGTTTGCTCATTGTTGAATAGTTCGTTGAGTGAGTGAAAAAGGCAGCTTCTTGCTGCATTACAGTTGTATCAGTCCTCCATTTATCTGCTCCATCAGATGAGGTTCATGTTCAATGGGGCTGCATGTTCATGCAGAGGGTGGGGGTGTAGCAGCAGTGGACCTGCCCCTGGGTAGCCTACAAGATGGAGGTCGACACTTTCTGCCTAACTTCATCCCTGCCCTCATTTCTGACACAAAAGCACCCAGACTTCAACTGAACGAGGTGCATGAACCCACTCTCTCACGTTCTGCTGCTGGCCCTGACAACCTCTAAGGTTCGACTGTCAGATTCACATAACATCGCTCTCCATCTCTGACACACACACTGCCCTGACTACTGTAAGGTACGTCCCTCAACTTCTGTTTAACATCCAATCTCATCCTATATAAATTAAATATTGTATCCAATAATGATAGCGACAGTGTAAGCCATAGTGTATTCAGGCTGATGGGTAGAACCACACAATGGCTCATTTTGCAATGTACAGCAGCTCTTGAAAGCTAAATAGGTCAGCCTCAGTCCCTCATTGTGTTGTAGTTTCAGCAAAAGCTTATTGAGAGCTTCACTTTAAAAACCACTCGTTATCGTGTGTGCAGAGCATAGTCTACACACTATCAGAAACTGTTAAAAAGCAGATAAGCAAATATGTTCTCACTGAAAATGATTTAAAAAACAAACTCATATTTAGGAATAAGGATATCTTACCTGTATGAATCTGATCCTGAAGCTGATAATATGATATGTAATATAATGTGGTCGTTTATTATAAATAAAACCGAAATTGCCATATTAGCTTTTGAGAATAGAGCAAATGCCTTCATTTAACTTTGATCAGATGACTCAAACTGCTGCTATTTGATTATTGTGTTGGGTGTCAAGGAATGGTGGAAGATCCTTGGTAGATAGTTAACCTTGACTGTTCTTACCAAATCCCAAAAATGTGCTCTCTGAGATGTTAACTTACTAACGTGATCGTAGCTGACAATTAGCTACTAGCTGGCCAGAGACCTAGCTGGCGTTGTGATATTCTCAAGTAGATAGCTAGTTATGATGCATCTTTAAACAACGCAGTGAAGAAGGGTATGTAGCTGCTTCTCTTAATTTATTTCTGCTCTATTTAAACAATGAACTACCAGTAAAAAATAAATACAAATACAAATCAGGTCCAATTTGCGAACTCGGCTTGCTTGATAACAAATAACGTTACGTGCGCCATGTTGTTGTGCCAAGCGATGTCAGCCCCAGTCGCACAAACCAAGTAAATAAATACACACAGGCGTAAAAAAAAAAACATTATACTCACCATCATAACTTCTGAATAAGCCCAGGACGAAAAGCGTTAACAATATTTGTTTCTTAGCCATGATCGTTATATTCCCATTGCATTGCATTAATATGTTGGGTGGTGTGGTATTGACAGCAGTGCGAGACACAACCAACGATTTAAATATACATCATTGGACACACAGCTCCAGCCAGCCAGCAGACAGACGCCTTAAAGGGGTGTGGATAATTTAAAGGAGAGGAATGGCTAACTAGCTGTTATTTTGAAGTAGGGCGATAAAATAAACTAGATAAGATTAGAAAGCACAATGTAACGTCAAGGCTTAAAATAATGTAATATGATAATGTGATTTTATACCCAGGTGGTTTAAATATTGAATAGGCCTTTAACATCTTATGTACCACCCACATAGAACATGATCTCTATAATATTTTTAAAATGTAACTTGGCAAGTCAGCTAAGAACAAATTCTTATTTACAAAACTGCCTTGTTCAGGCGTAGAATTTTTACCTTGTCAGCTCAGGGATTAAATCGGGCAACCTTTCAGTTACTGGACCAGTGCTCTAACCACTAGTAAACCACCCCAGTAAAGCTGCCCCAATAAGAATACCCATACCACTGCCCCACTTTATCAGACTATGCTACTGAACTTCTGAAAAATAAACAGTGTGTATGCATTGAAATTGACACCATACATCTAAAAAGGAGGACACAGAAATCAACTCCATCTTTTTGAGAGAGCCGTGTCCCTCCCTCCTAGACACCGAAATGTGCCTTTAGGCTGGACACAGTACAGTAATCCCTCCATTGTCATTGTATTGTATTATATTGTAGAGGCATCAGAGTTACCTAATACTGTCTTTCCGCTCAGCTCCACCTTGGATTGATTTATTTGTCCACAGTAGAAGAGGGTGTGGTCCTGCTCATGTATGTCACATATAGAGGGAGCTAGTTTGATCCAGTTTATTGTATCTCTCTCTCTCTCTTGCTCTCTCTCTCTCTCACACACACACACACACACATTGTGCTGAACACATTCAAGAATAGTTTTGCACATCATAGTAAGTATCCAGTATTATTTAATGCAGTCATAAGGAACAGCCCACAGGGCACAGATGTTAATTCAACATCTATTCCATGTTGATTCAACGTAATTTAATTGAAATTACGTTAAAACAACATTGATTCAAACAGTGTGTACCAGTGGGAGTGTAGTGTTCAAAGCAATGCAGCTCTGTCTTGCTACAGTACATGTATACTCCCAACATTTCTCCTGGAACCGATAATACGAGATGTGTGCATACAACACGAGTTGATTTAATTACTCATGATTACCATCTAGATACCGAATCCAGTGAAGCACTCATGATCTCTCTCTCTCTCTTTCGTAAAAATAAATAAATAGAAGCTCTTTTTTCCTCTGTAACTCTCCATTTGTCCAGCATTCAAATAACTAAAAGAGCAGACATTTACCCGAAATAAACTTTGTAATATCTTTGGTTACATAAATTAAAGTCATGAATATTATACGAACTATAGCCTAATTCCAGTTGTAATTATTTGCATAAAGGTTGAACTCCTTTGAATTAGCTCCAGACCATAATCTAGTGTCCTCTACCTTTATAGGGGGATTGGTCTGTACATTATGGCAACGCCTAATCCCCCTAAATCTAAAAAAAAATATTCTGCCCTTGGCCCCCAGTCAACCCCCACCACGCCCTAGGTTGCCAGACTGACCAGACAGGCGGAGGCTTTGAAGGGGTATTATCTCTCTGAAGTTCACTGACTCCCACACATACAGATATTTACAACCATATTCCGACAGGCCTACTACACATAGCTTACACAGAGAGAAGTGTAGAGAGGAAACACTGCCTTCAACCATATACTGACAAACTGTAAGACACATTATCTGATGGATAGGAGTGTGGGACACAAATGCATTATTTCTGGGGGGGTCAAAATGTGGATTAAGGTGAAGTATAATCCAAAGAACCAATGTCTTTTTTTGCATTAGTATTCTTTTGTTGTGTCGTTTTTGCAAGTGTGACCAATAAGTCATGTGAAATTACATTTCCATTTTGATTAGCTTAGCTAGAGCTCATTAGTTTTGCCTATTACACTCTGATCTTAAAAGTAGCATTTTTAAATCGATGCCGTCTTGTAGTTGCATTCACTTATTGTACTTTGATAATTTTACCTTTTGATTGTAATATTTCCAGTCACACTGCGTCGACAGTCTTGAGTAAAGCCGCGAGGAATGAAAAAAGAGAAACAAGGTCGCCCTCTGGTGTCAGATTTGAGGTAAAGTGTAGCCCAAGTAAAGTCTGTCAAGTTCTTTTTACACCTGAAAATAGCACGTGCCAACTTTGCACTATTGCATGCTTGTATCTGGCTTATACATCATTCAAATGTTTGTTTTTTTTATGTTTAAAAATCTACCTAGGATGGCATGGCCCATTATACCTTTAACTTCATGTCAGAGGATTACTATTTTGAAATTAGACTCAGCGATATGACGTAGATTGAGAGAGTAAACAGCATAGTGGGTCAATTTCCGCATCAACTAAGAGCGTTGAAGACTTGATTTACACAACTCAGTCCTGACTCCTAAATCTTAAAATAGCCTCAGCCCTCCATTTAAGGACCACGGTAAACAGCACCGAATCAAATGACATCATAAACAGACATCATTCACAATGGTTTATTTACACAATAAAGTCACCAACACACACATATATACATACATACATACATACATTTATATATATATACACATACATACATACAGTGGGGCAAACAAGTATTTAGTCAGCCACCAATTGTGCAAGTTCTCCCACTTAAAAGATGCGAGAGGCCTGTAAATCTTCATCATAGGTACACTTCAACTATGACAGACAAAATGAGAAAAAAAATCCAGAAAATCACATTGTAGGATTTTTTATGAATTTATTTGCAAATTATGGTGGAAAATAAGTATTTGGTCACCTACAAACAAGCAAGATTTCTGGCTCTCACAGACCTGTAACTTCTTCTTTAAGAGGCTCCTCTGTCCTCCACTCGTTACCTGTATTAATAGCACCTGTTTGAACTTGTTATCAGTAAGAACAAATGCTTATTTACAATGACGGCCTAGGAACAGTGGGTTAACTGCCTGTTCAGGGGCAGAACGACAGATTTGTACCTTGTCAGCTCGGGGATTTGAACTTGCAACCTTCCGGTTACTAGTCCAACGCTCTAACCACTAGGCTACTCTGCCGCCCCTACACTTGAATACATTTAGTTATAAAACATTCACAAATGTAGTGCACTGGGCCTTTACTGGTCGTGTAATTTTTTATTTATTTTTATAATATTTACAAAGCAGTATGAATATGATGGCCTTTAAATAATCAATTTTACTGCATTGGCCATAAAACCGAGTCCAGACCTTTGAGTAATTTGAGCAGTACTTCATAATTCAGATGTTTGGAGTACAACTCCAGGAAAAATATATTGGAAGTTATTGGAAATGTGTGGCATCGAAATAAATTGGCAGCTTTAGACATCTCACTACTTCTCTCTCTTCTTTTTCCTTTCCTTTTCCTTCTTGGCCTTCTCTTTTTCTTTCTCTGCCTTCTTCTCTTGATTCTCTGCTTTGTACTTCCATACAGGCAGCTCCAGGTGACCCTTGTGCCTCTTCTTCTTTTTTTCCTTGCTAGGTGTGGGCTCTCCAGATTTCACTATCTGGATCTTGGGGATGCAGCCGGAAGGGAACACACTATTCCTGTGGGCCATGTTCCTGGGCATGAAGGTGCGCACCCTGGTGGAGGCTATAGAGATAATACTGCCCCTGCGCTCTGTGTCCACACAGCAGGACGTGGCGATGGTCTCGGCCAAGTGGATGTGTGGAATGATGGAGGAGACGGAGCCGTTGCTGTGGCACACAGAGCTCTCCTCCAGCTTCTTCTCTGAGTGCTTCTTCCTCAGCTCAGGCACGGCCAAGCGCCTCTTTCCCACCTCGGGGGGGCTGGTGGGGCATAGCGGCCGGCAGGCGGTGGCCACCAAAGGGCTGTGGATGCTGGTGGTGATACGCACCATATGGTCCAAGACCCCGGGTCTTGGAGAAAATTGAAGCTGAAGGTGGACTTGATGCGCTGGGTGATCATCTGTCCGGTGCTCTTGTTGGCTGTGGCTTTGGCCACCAGCACTTTCAGTTCTGGCCACTCGGGGACGTAGCTCTCAGTAAACTGCTCGGCTCTAGGCCGCAGGTTGAGGCGGCGGAGGCGGCTCTCGTAGCGGCCCGTCTTTAGTGCCCAGTCCCGGGCACTCTTCTGCTTCCTGGTGTCTATTGCATTTAGGTCTGCACCTGGAAGAGAAATAGCAGTGAAGGGAAAAAATAAAATAGCTTTCAGGTCATAATATTTCTCCATTGAAACACTTTCATTCACATTCCATTGCATATAGATATATATATATTATAGCACCATAATGATAATCATGTGCTACATGAATAAGAAAACATAGATGCTTCTTGGTTTATGATGGATAGAGGGGAGAATTAATTATCTTTAATGTGATGGGGGAAAGGCTTCAGTTAGCTGAGCATGTTTTCCTCAACTCTGTTTAGAAGTATACCCTTTGGAATCTCTAAAGTAATTTAATGAATTTAATGTCAGCGGACACACTGTTGTGTGTCTGATAATACATGTGAGCTATGTGAACTGTGAACTGCACAAACATACAATGAAGGCTTATACCCAGTATACGCAGGTAAATTGGGGTCAGAATTGTGTTTTTATACTTGTAACATCAATTTCTCAGGTTATCTAAACATTTCTAAGATGTTTTCTCATGACTACAGTATGGTGTGTATGGTAGCGTTGAAGTGGAGGAGGCCTCTCACTCACCGGCCATGGCAGCTTTAATGAGTGCGGTGAAGCCACGGCAATCCCGGATCTCTGTGTCTGCCCCGGGGTAGTAGTTTAGGATGTAGGTCACTGTAATGGTGTGACCTGGAGAAGGATACAGGGTGAGAATGGGTTCAGGGTATCATGAGGTGCCATCGAAAATACTAAAGGCCTGTCACAAATTTCACCATTATTTCCTATATAGTGCACTACTTTTGAAGTAGTAAGTACCACAGATAGAACAGATAATGAGCCAGATATTTCACTGGATGTTTGAATGTGAAAAATCTGGAGGGCGTTTCCACTCACTACCAAATAAGGTGAGGAGAGGAAGCCCAGTGGCCGGCAGTGGGAGAAGATGGAGTGATATGGGTTTTGGCCAACATTCTGCTAATTTTCTCATCGATTAAACATTTAATCTCTATACAATTTTCTCTTTCCAAAACTATAATCTGTCATCTGTACTGCCCCCAGAAACATTCTCCTTTTACTCTCTATTCCAGATGTCCTAGACAACCAATTCTCATAGCTTTCAGCCGTACCCTTAGCCTACTCCTCCTCTGTTCCTCTGGTGATGTGGAGGTGAATCCAGGCCCTGCAGTGCCTAGCTCCACTCCTATTCCCCAGGCACTCTCTTTTGATGACTTTTGTAACCGTAATAGCCTTGGTTTCATGCATGTTAACATTAGAAGCCTCCTCCCTAAGTTTGTTTTATTCACTGCTTTAGCACACTCTACCAACCCTGATGTCCTAGCCGTGTCTGAATCCTGGTTTAGGAAGACCACCAAAAGCTCTGAAATCTCCATCCCTAACTACAACATTTTCAGACAAGATAGGACGACCAAAGGGGGCGGTGTTGCAATCTACTACAGAGATAGCCTGCAGAGTTCTGTCCTACTATCCAGGTCTGTACCCAAACAATTTGAACTTCTACTTTTAAAAATCCACCTCTCTAAAAACAAGTCTCACACCGTTGCCGCCTGCTATAGACCACCCTCTGCCCCCAGCTGTGCTCTGGACACCATATGTGAACTGATTGCCCCCCATCTATCTTCAGAGCTTGTGCTGCTAGGTGACCTAAACTGGGACATGCTTAACATCCCAGCCATCCTACAATCTAAGCTTGATGCCCTCAATCTCACACAAATGATCAATGAACCTATCAGGTACCACCCCAAAGCCGTAAACACGGGCACCCTCATAGATATTATCCTAACCAACTTGCCGTCTAAATACACCTCTGCTGTTTTCAACCAAGATCTCAGCGATCACTGCCTCAACGACCTCCACTCATCACTGTCAAACGCTCCCTGAAACACTTCAGCGAGCAGGCCTTCTAATCGACCTGGCCCGGGTATCCTGGAAAGATATTGACCTCATCCCGTCAGTAGAGGATGCCTGGTTATTTTTTTTAAAATGCCTTCCTCACCATCTTAAATAAGCATGCCCCATTCAAGAAATTTAGAACCAGGAACAGATATAGCCCTTGGTTCTCTCCAGACCTGACTGCACTTAACCAACACAAAATCATCCTGTGGCGTTCTGCATTAGCATCAAACAGCCCTCGTGATATGCAACTTTTAAGGGAAGTTAGAAACCAATATACACAGGCAGTTAGAAAAGCCAAGGCTAGCTTTTTCCAGCAGAAATTTGCTTCCTGCAACACAAACTCAAAAAAGTTCTGGGACACTGTAAAGTCCATGGAGAATAAGAACACCTCCTCCCAGCTGCCCACTGCACTGAGGATAGGAAACTCTGTCATCACCGATAAATCCACTAAAATTGAGAATTTCAATAAGCATTTTTCGACAGCTGGCCATGCTTTCCACTTGGCTACCCATACCCCGGTCAACAGCACTGCACCCCCCACAGCAACTCGCCCAAGCCTTCCCCATATCTCCTTCTCTCAAATCCAGTCTGCTGGAGTTCTGAAAGAGCTGCAAAATCTGGACCCCTACAAATCAGCCGAGCTAGACAATCTGGACCCTTTCTTTCTAAAACTAGCTGCCGAAATTGTTGCAACCCCTATTATCAGCCTGTTCAACCTCTCTTTCGTGTCGTCTGAGATTCCCAAAGATTGGAAAGCAGCTGCGGTCATCACCCTCTTCAAAGGGGGGAGACACTCTAGACCCAAACTGCTACAGACCTATATCTATCCTACCCTGCCTTCTAAGGTCTTAGAAAGCCAAGTCAACAAACAGATTACCGACCATTTAGAATCCCACCGCACCTTCTCCGCTATGCAATCTGGTTTCAGAGCTGGTCATGGGTGCACCTCAGCCACGCTCAAGGTCCTAAATGATATCTTAACCGCCATCGATAAGAAACAATACTGTGCAGCCGTATTCATTGACCTGGCCAAGGCTTTCGACTCTGTCAGTCACCACAACCTCATCGGCAGACTCGATTGCCTTGGTTTCTCAAATGATAGCCTCTCCTGATTCACCAACTACTTCTCTGATAGAGTTCAGTGTGTCAAATCGGAGGGCCTGTTGTCCGGGCCTCTGACAATCTCTATGGGGGTGCCACAGGGTTCAATTATTGGGCCGACTCTCTTCTCTGTATATATCAATGATGTTGATCTTGCTGCTGGTGAATCTCTGATCCACCTCTACGCAGACGACGCCATTCTGTATACTTCTGGCCCTTCTTTGGACACTGTGTTAACAACCCTCCAGACGAGCTTCAATGCCAGACATACCCTTGTAAAACTGACCATCCTACCGATCATCGACTTTGGCGATGTCATTTACAAAATAGCCTCCAATACCCTACTCAATAAATTGGATGCAGTCTATCACAGTGCCATCCATTTTGTCACCAAAGCCCCATATACTACCCACAACTGCGACCTGTACGCTCTCGTTGTCTGGCCCTCGCTTCACTCCCGTCGCCAAACCCACTGGCTCCAGGTCATCTACAAGACCCTGCTAGGTAAAGTCCCCCCTTATCTCAGCTCGCTGGTCACCATAGCAGCACCCACCTGTAGCACGCGCTCCAGCAGGTATATCTCTCTGGTCACGCCCAAAACCAATTCTTCCTTTGACCGTCTCTCCTTCCAGGTCTCTGCTGCCAATGACTGGAACGAACTACAAAAATCTCTGAAACTGGAAACACTTATCTCCCTCTAGCTTCAGGCACCAGCTGTCAGAGCAGCTCACAGATTACTGCACCTGTACATAGCCCATCTATAATTTAGCCCAAACACCTACCTCTTCCCCTACTGTATTTATTTTTTATTTTAGCTCCTTTGCACCCCATTATTTTTATTTCTACTTTGCACATTCTTCCACTGCAAATCAACCATTCCAGTGTTTTACTTGCTATATTGTATTTACTTTGCCACCATGGCCTTTTTTTTGTTGCCTTTACCTCCCTTATTTCACCTCATTTGCTCATATTGTATATATACTTATTTTTCTATTGTATTATTGACTGTATGTTTGTTTTACTCTATGTGTAACTCTGTGTTGTTGTATGTGTCGAACTGCTTTGCTTTATCTTGGCCAGGTCGCAATTGTAAATGAGAACTTGTTCTCCACTAGCCTACCTGGTGAAATAAAGGTGAAATAAAAATAAATAAATAAACAAACAGAATGGACAGTGTTTTGTAGACTTTACCCTTTGTCAAAGTTTTTTTTAAATGTAGTTGTTTAAAAGGAGTGCAAGGGCAAAATGAGTTATTGCACACGCATACTTCACAGGGTATACGTTCCCCAAGGGAAATATTCAAATAAATACTAGAACGCGCCAATAGGATCTCACCACCACCTTGCTTGTTCTGCCCACTATGATTCATTTTCTCCCATTGGAAACGACAGGCTCTGGTATACCCTGGATTAGTTATAAAAATCTTTGGTTGTACTCTATAAAGGTAATATAGGTTCAATTTGGGATGCAACCTAGAGATGTGCTAATGAGGTTTCACTGTGTACTATTTAGTAATAGGTCTGGTGAGAGTGGCTCACCTGCTTGTGCAACGATCATCAGTGCTGTGTTGCCATCGTTGTCCTGTTGATTTATGTCCAGGTAGGGACAGTGGTAAAGAGATTGCACAATGTCCAAACAACCCTTATAGCACGCCACCATCAGTCCAGTCTGTTGGGTAAAAAATGTGGATTAGACCGATGAAGAAAAAATCTGACTGCGTCAGAGTGAAGGCTGCAATTAAGTCCAACAACAATTTTACATGACTTGATTGAAGCATTCTGTGTCTTCCTACAGGGGGCATGATGCTCCTGGTATTTGAACTAGTAACCCTCAGGACTCGCTGGATCATACACCCCCAAAAGCTATCCCAAATGTGAAATAGCAAGAGAGACCCATACCCAGCCGTTGTGGTCTACCGCCATGACCTCCTCTTTTGTAACCCCTCTCTCCAGAACCTTTCGGAGCGCCAGGGGGTCATTCCGAGTGCACACATCATACAGCGTGTTGGCAGTACCCTGTGAATCACCTTCCTGCTCGTAGTCTGGAAGCACTGAGTCATCTGAGAGGACACTCCCGGAATCTAACACACTCCCTGACAAAGACACCTCTGAGGCGTCCTTGTCAGGGCCTTTGCCCAGGAGGGGATCCTCAGACACAGGGTTCTTCACAGCAGCCATCTTGAAAGAGATGGAACTGGACCCTCAGCCTACATCACAACTGGAGCTTTGAGAAACAGAACAAGAGGGGTCAAATGTCAGAGACTAAAACGCAGTCTGGCATAGGCACACACCTAGAGACCTCTAGGGAAATAAACCAGGGGTCAGACCAGTCTGTTGATTGTGTTAACGTTGAAGTTGAGGCAAAACCACAGAGCCATTCAATGGGCCATTAGAATGATCTATAGATCAACAACACATTTCTCTGATATGATTGACAGATTGACTGGAGGAAACGCAACATAATTCTCCATCAGGGATAATGATGGTTTATCTCTTTGAGAGTGGTTACACTTCTCCAGCCCTATCCCTCAGCTGTTTACCAAATAAGTGGGGGGATGACCGGTTTGTTGTTGTCCTAGATTGCCCATTTAATCTCTGTGTATGGCAACAGAACGGTTGTGGCTGAGCGAACTCAACGTGCCTTCAGTGTTGAATAACTGGATTAGCATCTGAAAGCCCTTCTGAACACAATGCTAAATTCACACTAAGAAGAAAAAGAGTCACACGTGGGACTTCAGCGGCTCGTGTTTGGGTTTTAAATCCAGCCACACCTGTACCAGGCCATCCTCGCATCTTGGCCATTGAAACGTCTCTGGTTGTTTTTCGCTTACGAGGATAAGCCTCAGAGATGTTGAGATGTTGGATATACGTATTACTGATGCATAACGCATCACAGATACATGTAACCTCACACTAATTGTACAGTTGTGCCAATTTCTCACAAGTGTTTCAACGACCCCAGCGACCCCACATCAGGGTGCCACACTGTTAAAGAACAAATGGAGGGTTGAGAAACCAATAGATAGACAGAGGACCACTGAGGATAGAGTGTCACCCAGGGAGACAGGTGTTTCAGAGATGCTGATGTAAAACACATCAACAGAGTCCCTGGGGTTACAAAGCCTCTTATGCAAGATTAAAGGCACTCTATTTGCAAAACATGGAACCATCTATAATATAAGCTTGAGAATTTGTTCTACATCGTCTTTGATGTCCAGAGCACAGACTGAAATGCAGTTGAGCGTCCTGAACCATTGCCTCTTAACGGCAGAAAACAGTCAACAACTGTTGTGCTCTGTTCAATTATCGTTCACCTGAGCATGCACATTTCTGGAAGATCATTATAAAGAACACAATCTATAATTAAATATTCAAAACTGTCTCTAGTAGAACGTCTCTGGCAGAACATCTTTTAAAACCCATCCCTGAAGAATGCACTTACCTCAAAAATCTAACTGGTTTCTACTCACTCTGTCTCTTGAGAAGATATTGTTCAAACTGCCAAAAAAAGTATTCTCTATAGATATGATACACCACCCAACAACCATGTAAAGATACAGAAGTCACTTCCTAATCCACCTCTTATCCTGTGTCCTTCCAGTGAGTGACAGGTGAATGCAGGTTTCCCACACAGGCCCATTTACGCCGGTGCATTTCCCTTCTCCATCCCATAGTCTGCCGGACGACATGAGGATCAGAGGAGGAGTCTTAACGTAGACACCAGGTGTCTCAAGTCAGCCAGCATGCTCTCTCGCCTCATCCCAATTACTGAGGATTTCAAGATGACTGGCCATTTCCATCTCTCTCTACAAACCACAAATACATTGAGACCTATGCCACCTTAAGTCTGAAACAAACCGACTGTCCCTTTCCCTCTTATATTGTCCTCTCTGAGCCACTGTAACACAGTGTTAGGAAATGATGTTGTGTAATCACGAGTGTCATGCAAGGTTTTCCCCCCATTTCATTCAGTTAATCCATTCCCTTATTGGACATCTTTTCGAAGCAGACAGGTATGACTGTTGTGCCAAAGTCCCCCTCAAGCCAACAAACTTCCCCCTTGTGTTGTCCTCCTGACCAATGAGAGGTATTTCTCTTACAGTCATACTTACCTCACCATCTTGTGGCTCCCCAGTTTGAACACTGTTCTAATGTGTCATTCATGGTTTGTGAAGACCGGTCTCGTATTTTTACAAATGATGTGATTTGTGGCTTAAAAACAACACAGATGTGTTTATGACCCATTACAAAGGTCTACGTGAGAGTAAACAGTCCAGTGGTGTTGAAGACAGAACTGTAGGGGAAACAAGGAAGAAGGAGGCAAAGAGATGACTCAGCAAAGTCTGCCCAACAGACCTTTGCCATGATGCCTCTGTCATAATCTTATTTTGTCTGTTCTTTATTTTCTCTGATATTCCACCTGTCTGGCAGGGTGACTCCCTCAAGCTTCTCATTCCATCCAAAAACACATAGTCCTGATCAGAGTTTACTGTGGGACACAGCTTTGTTACCAAACACACTGTTGCTTGTCAAGCCCCACCAATGGGGTGTCCTAGACTGGGGTAAGGCTGGAATGAAGTGGTATAAGTACTCGTATAACGACACATGACATGGATACAAAACGAGAGGTGACACTCCCACCGCCTCTTTTTCTCGATCTTGCTCTTTCTATTTAGATTATGATTCGATAATACACTAAAAACAGCCAACTTCTTCTCATCTTTTAAATAGTGTTTGTTGTTCAACATGCCAGAGCCAGACAGAGAGCAATGATCTGGTGCTTTAATGAAAGCAGCTTATGCCAGCGGAGTCTAAATGTTTTCTAGGACTTCAAATCTATCAAATCTATCACTTTTCTCATGGTCATTTAATTCCCACTAAGATCTTCTTATCTGTTGGTTTGATTTCGCAGACTAGTGGAACAGCTTAGATTTACCACAGAGTGGCGCTACTGCTGAGCTAAAAACAAAACAGAACTCCTGTCCTTTTACAGTACAAAACTAGAAAGAGAGATTTAGCTGTTTTTTTCTGATTCAGTTCTTGGGGTTTACCTCATATGTTTTTTCATGGACACACTCATTCGTCCTATCTCCTGATATGGGACTGGAAAGAAGCTACAATATCTTTCAGGGAAAGGAACTGGGGCTATGTCTAAACCCAAATCTATGTTTAACCAAAGTCATGGGTCTGGCTAATATTGGATTCTTGGCAGTTGATCAATAATGAATCTCCAATGGTTATGGCTTTGAAAAAGGGTTTAAATAGACATATTCCCTGCTGGTTATTCCTAATAATTTCTATTTTTCATTCACTCAGGAACTCAGTCATAAACATATATGAAAACATACTGTTGGGGAGAGTAGGGAAGTTGAGCAAAAGGGGTAAGTTGAGCTACCTTGTTTCTCAGAAACCATATACAAAATTAATTAGGAAGTCATCATTTCATGGAGTCTGTGAAGGAAGAAACCACATGGAAAAAGTGGTAGCAACTTACGTCCAAATAGATTTTCACCAAGTCAAATGAATTTATTGTGTTAGAGGTTACATGATGTTTGTATCTAAACCAAACTAGATCATTTTAAGATTGTTCTATACATCAGTTAGAGTCTCCATAAGCTTCAATATGAGCTCCTACACCTAACATGATGAAGATGCATCCTTGTAGCTGTGGGCTAATATAGTAAAAATATTTGCCTTGGGGTAAGTTGAGCCAATGACCATGGGGTAAATTGAGCAAATATTTGAGCCAATGGCAAGTTAAGCAAACTCAAGTGTTTTCTTCCCAGGCTAATGCAAGGCATTATCATTAGGATATGAGGTATCAACAGGGCCTGGCCTATGTTGTAAGTGTTTAAAAAAGTACAACGTTAAAATGATTCAAATACAAAAATAAATTGTGTGTGTTTTGAATCATCTTTGGGAAAAAAAGAGAGATGTGGATTTTAAAATGTTGTGGTAATTTCATTCAATACAGAAATTTGTAGACGGCTTAATTTACCCCATACCTGGGATAAGTTGTGCCAAGAGACCACTTTTTGGGGGCAAACTACAGTGTTCTTTCTAAACTGTAAAGTTTCATGAATTCTGATTATTTCCAGGGATGCACAACATCCCAAAATATATATAGGTATCTTTACTAAAAAGAAAACTATATTTCCCTTGACGGATGCTGAATGTAAAAAATGACTCAGCTTACCCCGCTCTCCCCTACATACGCTCACACACACTGAATCAAATATTCCCATTCTAACTTACTTTCAGTGTATCAAACATATACACATGAAGCCTACATCACATGTACAAATGGTATCTGGAGGAGGACAACAGTGCAATGCTGCAACTGTCTGAAAACTGTTTTTGTGTTGTCTCAGAGGTACAGGCCACTGGGGCAAATGGTGAGTGGGTGTTTTGAGAGTGTTATAACTGTGTTTTATACAGAGGACAAACAATGCCTCTGTTAGTGATGATACTAATACTAGGATTCTTGGAAACATAATGTGTGTCTCTCACAGAAACAAGCATTACAAAGCAAACTTACACACACACACACACACACACACACACACACACACACACACACACACACACACACACACACACACACACACACACACACACACACACACACACACACACACACACACACACACACACACACACACACAGAATAAGCAAATATATATACACAGACAAGCGTATACCCATACAGTAAGTCAAAAGTTTGGACACACCAACTCATTCAACGATTTTTGTTTATTTTGACTATTTTCTACATTATAGAATAATACTGAAGAAATACATACTTTGAAATAACCCATATTGAATCATGTAGTAACCAAAAAAGTGTTAAACAAATCAAAATTTACTTTATATTTTTCAAAGTAGCCACCCTTTGCCATGATGACAGCTTTGAACACTCTTGGCATTCTCTCAACCAGCTTAACCTGGAATGATTTTCCAACAGTCTATAAAATGAGTTTCCACATATGCTGAGCACTTGTTGGCTGCTTTTACTTCCCTCTGCGGTCCAACTCATCCCAAACTATCTGAATTGGGTTGAGGTCGGGTGATTGTGGAGACCAGGTCATCTCATGCAGCACTCCATCACTCTCATTCTTAGTCAAATAGCCTTTACAGAGCTTGGAGGTGTGTTGGGTCATTGTCCTGTTGAAAAACAAATTTAAAAAAACTAAGCTCAAACCAGATGGGATGGCGTATCGCTGCAGAATGCTGTGGTAGTCATGCTGGTTAAGTGTGCCTTGAATTCAAAATAAATCACAGACAGTGTCACTAGCAAAGCACCCCCACACCATCACACCTCCTCCTCCATGCTTCATGGAGGGAACCAGACATGCGTAGATCATCCATTAACCTACTCTGCGTCTCACAAAGACATGGCGATTGGAACCAAAGGACAAATTTCCACTGGTCTAATGTCCATTGCTCGTGTTTCTTGGCCTAAGCAAGTCTCTTCTTATTATTGATGTCCATTAGTAGTGGTTTCAAATCAAATCAAAATCTAATTTTATTTTATTTGTCACATACAGATGGTTAGCAGATGTTAATGCAAGTGTAGTGAAAAGCTTGTGCTTCTAGTTCCGACAATGCAATAATAACCAACGAGTAATCTAACCTAACAATTTCACAACAACTACCTTATACACAGAAGTGTAAAGGGATGAAGAATATGTACATAAAGATATATGAATGAGTGATGGTACAGAACGGCATAGGCAAGATGCAGTAGATGGTATCGAGTACAGTATATACATATGAGATGAGCAATGTAGAGTATGTAAACATTATATTAAGTGGCATTGTTAAAAGTGGCTAGTGATGCTTTTTTTTTTTTACATCAGTTTCCATTATTAAAGTGGCTGGAGTTGAGTCAGCAGCCACTCAATGTTAGTGATGGCTGTTTAACAGTCTGATGGCCTTGAGATAGAAGCTGTTTTTCAGTCTCTCTAATAGCTTGTTTGATTGCCTTGCGGGGGGAATAGCTACACTGTTTGTATTCGGTCATGTTTCCGGTCACCTTGCCCTGGTTAAAAGCAATGGTTGGCACTTTCAGTTTCGTGCAAATACTGCCATCAATCCAAGGTTTCTGTTTTGGGAATGCTTTAATAGACATCACCGATGCACTTGTTAATAAACTCGCTCACCGAATCAGCGTATTCGTCAATGTTGTTGTTTGACGCAATGCGGAACATATCCCAATCCACGTGATCGAAGCAATCTTGAAGCGTGGAATCAGATTTGTCGGGCCAGCGTTGAACAGACCTGAGCACTGGAGCTTCCTGTTTTAGTCTCTGGTTTCTTTGCAGCAATTCGACCATGAAGAACTGATTCTCGACTCCGTTGATTCTCGTTGATGTTGAGATGTGTCTGTTTCTTGAACGCTGTGAAGCATTTACAGTGGGGCAAAAAAGTATTTAGTCAGCCACCAATTGTGCAAGTTCTCCCACTTAAAAAGATGAGAGAGGCCTGTAATTTTCATCATAGGTACATTTCAATTATGACAGACAAAATGAGAAAAGAAATCCAGAAAATCATATTGTAGGATTTTTAATGAATTTATTTGCAAATTATGGTGGAAAATAAGAATTTGGTCACCTACAAACAAGCAAGATTTCTGGCTCACACAGACCTGTAACTTCTTCTTTAAGAGGCTCATCTGTCCTCCACTCGTTACCTGTATTAATGGCACCTGTTTGAACTTGTTGTCAGTATAAAAGACACCTGTCCACAACCTCAAACAGTCACACTCCAAACTCCCCTATGGCCAAGACCAAAGAGCTGTCAAAGGACACCAGAAATAAAGTTCTTGAAATGTTCTGCATTGACTGCTGTTCATGTCTTAAAGTAATGATGGACTGTCATTTTGATTAGCTTATTTCAGCTGTTCTTGCCATAATATGGACTTGGTCTTTTACCAAATAGGGCTATGTTCTGTATACCACCCCTACCTTGTCACAACCCAACTGATTGGCTCAAACGCATTAAGAAGTTAACTTTTAACAAGGCACACCTGTTCATTGAAATGCATTCCAGGTGACTACCTCATGAAGCTGGTTTAGAGAATGCCAAGAGTGTGCAAAGCTGTCATCAAGGCAAAGGGTGGCAACTTTGAAGAATCTAAAATCTAAAATCTATTTTGATTTGTTTAACACTTTTTTGTTTACTACACGATTCCATTTGTGTTATTTCATAGTTTTGATGTCTGCACTATTACTATACAATGTAGAAAATGGTCAAAAACCCTTGAATGAGTAGGTGTGTCCAAATATTTGACTGGTACTGTGTGTCCATAGACATACAGCCAGACAACAGAGAACATTTGGTGGAGACACAGAAGTGCATGTATTAATGGTTTGTTCTTTCTTTCTTTCTTTCTTTCTCTCTCTCTCTCTCACTCCCTCTCTCTCTTTCTCTGTGTCTTTCATTACAATGCGGGGAAAAGAGAAGAAAGTGTAGGAAAAGAGATATATAATGTAATGTTATTGGTCACATGCACCGAATACAACAAGTGTAGACTTTACAGTGAAATGCTTACTTACAAGCACATTCCCAACAATGCAGAGATAAAAAGCACATTGTAACACAAAAACAATAATGAGGCTATATACAAGGAGTACCAGTACCGAGTCAATGTACAGGGGTATGAGGTAGTTGAGGTAGTTGAAGTAATAAAGTATGTACATGTAGGTAGGGGTAAAAGTGACTAGGAAATCATGGTATATAATAAACAGAGTAGCAGTGTATTTTAAATGTGGAAGTGTGTCTATGTGTGGGTGTGTGTGTTTTGTGTTTGTGAGCATATGTGTGTTGGGAGTGTCAGTGTAATATGTGTGAGTGTGTGGGTAGAGGTGAGTGTACATAGAACCAGTGCAAGGAAGTTAGTGCAAAACATTCAGATAAAGAATTAAATAATAAAGGGGGTCAATGTAAACATTCCAGGAAGCCATTAGATTAACTGATCAGCAGTCTTATGGCTTTGGGTAGAAGCTGTTCAGGTGCCTTTTGGTTCCAGATTTGGCGCTCCGGTACCACTTGCCGTGTGGTAGCAGAGAGAAAAGTCATGGCTTGGGTGACTGGAGTCTTTTACATTATTTTTAGGGCCTTCCTCTGACACCGCCTGGTATAGAGGTCCTGGATGGCAGGGAGCTCGGCCCCAGTGATGTTCTGGGCTGTACGCACGACATGAGAGAAAGCGATAAGAAGAGGGAGGTTGCTAGGGGAAGGATGAGGAAAGGGGTGAAATGGTTGGTTACATCTGATACCCAATACCAAAGAAGGCAGTTGGAGTGGGTAAGGAGCAAATGGAAATCTGTTACAGAACTTCGACATGACAGAGGAATTTGTTCTGTTTTTTTTTCATAGAGTTTGAAGGGGTTTTATAGGATAGATTTGGTTAGATGGACATTTTTAGCTTGTGCTGAAGGTTCTGAAGGTTCAGAAGCTGCTCTGAGAGCAAGAGACTACTGGGAAAAGGGAGGAAAATAATCTAAGGGTTTGAAGAGAAGATACACAGAAAGCATAGAAGGACATGTATATTCTACCATGTAAGCTGCAGTAAGGTAGTTTACACAATATACATCACAGAAGACTGAAGTATAAGAAAAGCGTTTAACTTAGAAACACCTGATTTTCTGCGTAAAAAAACAATGTTATTAATTATGAAAAGTATTAATAACATTCCACCCATGAGGCCACTGAAGGGCCATTTGGTCATTTGTCTGCAGGAAAGGGCTACGAGCCACATCATAGCACTGTAAGATAATAAGTAAACACACAGTGCATTCAGATAATATTCAGACCCCTTGACTTTTTCCACATTTTGTAATGCTACAGCCTTATTCAAAAAATTTTAAAATATTTTTTTTACAAACAATAAACAATAACCCATAATGATGAATTGAAAACAGATTGTTAGATTTTTTTGCAAATGCATTAAAAAATATATAAAACAGAAATACCATATTTACATAAGTATTCAGACCCTTTGCCATGAGACACGAAATTGAGAGAAGGTGCATCCTGTTTGCATTGATCATCCTTGAGATTTTACAACTCGATTGGAGTCCACCTTTGGCAAATTCAATTGATTGTACAGGATTTGGAAAGGCACCTGCACCTGTCTATATTAGGTCACACAGTTGACAGTGCATGTCAGAGCAAAAACCAAGGCATGAGGTCGAAGGAATTGTCCTTAGAAAAAATAACTGCAGCATTGAAGGTCCCCAAGAACACAGTGGCCTCCATCATTCTTAAATGGAAGAAGTTTGGAACCACCAAGACTCGTCCTAGAGCTGGCTGCCCGGCCAAACTGAGCAATCGGGTAGAAGGGCCTTGGGCAGGGAGGTGACCAAGGGCCCGATGGTCACTCTGACAGAGCTCCAGAGTTCCTCTGTGGAGCTGGGAGAACCTTCCAGAAGGACAAACATCTCTGTAGCACCACCAATCAGGCCTTTGTGGTAGAGTGGTCACTCCTCAGTAAAAGGCACATGACAGCCCACTTGGAGTTTGCCAAAAGGCACCTAAAGGACTCTCAGACCATGAGAAACAATATTGTCTGATTAAAGAAAGATTGAACTCTTTGGCTGAATGCCAAGCATCACATCTGGAGGAAACCTGGCACCATCCATATGGTGATGCATGGTGGTGACAGCATCATGCTGTGTGGATGTTTTTCAGGGACAGGGACTGGGAGACTAGTCAAGACTGAAAGAAAGATTAACGGAAAAAAGTACAGAAAGATCCTTGATGAAAACCTGCTCTAGAGCGCTCAGGACCTCAGACTGGGGCCAAGGTTCACCTTCCAACAGGACAGCGACCATAAGCACACAGCCAAGACAACACAGGAGTGGCTTCGGGACAAGTCTCTGAATGTCCTTGAGTGGCCCAGCCAGAGCCCGGACTTGAACCTGATCAAACATCTCTGGAGAGACCTGAAAATAGCTGTACAGCGATGCTCCCCATCCAACCTGATAGAGCTTGAGAGGATCTGCAGAGAAGAATGGCAGAAACTCCCCAAATACAGGTGTGCCAAGCTTGTAGCGTCATACCCAAGAAGAATCGAGGCTGTAATCGCTGCCAAAGGTGCTTCAACAAAGTACTGAGTATAGGGTGTCTGTTCCCAATAATGTTTGCACTATGTTTTGTGCTGCTACTATGTTGTGCTGCTGCCATGTTGTGTTGCTACCATGTTGTTGTCATGTTGAGTTGCTACTATGCTGTATTTTCATGTGTTGCTGCCATGCTATGTTGTTGTCTTAGGTCTCTTTATGTAGCGTTATGGTGTCTCTCTTGATATGATGTGTGTTTTGTCCTATATTTTTATTTATTTTACATTTTTAATCCCAGCCCCAGTCCCCACAGGAGGCCTTTAGCCTTCTGGTAGGCCGTCATTGTAAATAAGAATTTTTTCTTAACTGACTTGCCGAGTTAAATAAAGGTCAAATAAAAAATATAAATATATATTCTTATGTAAATGTGACATTTCAGGTTTTTATTTGTAATGCATTTGCAAAAAAAATCTAAAACACTGTTTTTGCTTTGTCGTTATGGGGTATTATGTGTAGATTGAGGAGGGAATTTAAAAAAAAAATCAATTTTAGAATAAGGCTGTAACGTAACAAAATGTGGGAAATGTCAAGGGGGGGTCTGAATACTTTCTGAATGCACTGTATTTGTAGGACTACTGGTAAAAGTAGAAATACAGAGTGCTACATGTCTCTTTGGAGGACTGTATGGCTCCATATACTTTACATAAGATCCAGATAGTGTATTTCTCACAGATGATATCATGGGTGCAACTTTGGTTTTAGAAGTGGGGGGGACATAATTATTATTATAGATTTTTTATCCAGTCGGATAAACACTCCAAACAGCATCCACATGGTCCTAAAGCACACCGTTTCCTATTTTTGTATCACATTCCAATGATAAAACTGGGGGGGACAAAAATACAATTTCAGAATGTGGGGGGGACATGTCCCTATCACCAGTGAAAGTTGCACCCCTGAAAGATATAAGAGACAACTATTCTGGGGCTGAGATAGTGAGAGAGGGTGGCTGGTGGCTTTAACATTCCCTCAGTTAAATGTAATCTTTCCAGAATTATTACCAATGACCAGATGCAATGGGTCCAGTCTAATTTAATTTAGTCAAATTAAATGTAACATTTATTCATTTTGTAATTTCATTGCGTGAATTATCCAGTGTGTTTGGTTTAATTCATTCTGAAAGGTTTTACTCTGTCCTAAATCTATCTCATGTTGAAGATTTCCAAGACAAAGGAGGACCGGCTGCTGCTTGGTTAACAGAAGTGGAGAGCAGAGAGGGGTTTCAGATGGAGACTGAGACCTAGTGAGATCCTGGGACTGGGAGGCCGAAAAGATAAGGAACTAGGGGTGGTGGGGGGTGGTAGGGGTGGGGGGGGGGGGGGGGGTGGTAAATCAAATCAAATTCAAATCAAATCAAATTTTATTTGTCACATACACATGGTTAGCAGATGTTAATGCGAGTGTAGCGAAATGCTTGTGCTTCTAGTTCCGACAATGCAGTAATAACCAACAAGTAATCTAACTAACAATTCCAAAACTACTGTCTTATACACAGTGTAAGGGGATAAAGAATATGTACATAAGGATATATGAATGAGTGATGGTACAGAGCAGCATAGGCAAGATACAGTAGATGGTATCGAGTACAGTATATACATATGAGATGAGTATGTAAACAAAGTGGCATAGTTAAAGTGGCTAGTGATACATGTATTACATAAGGATACAGTCGATGATATAGAGTACAGTATATACGTATGCATATGAGATGAATAATGTAGGGTAAGTAACATTATATAAGGTAGCATTGTTTAAAGTGGCTAGTGATATATTTACATCATTTCCCATCAATTCCCATTATTAAAGTGGCTGGAGTTGAGTCAGTGTCAGTGTGTTGGCAGCAGCCACTCAATGTTAGTGGTGGCTGTTTAACAGTCTGATGGCCTTGAGATAGAAGCTGTTTTTCAGTCTCTCGGTCCCAGCTTTGATGCACCTGTACCGACCTCGCCTTCTGGATGATAGCGGGGTGAACAGGCAGTGGCTCGGGTGGTTGATGTCCTTGATGATCTTTATGGCCTTCCTGTAACATCGGGTGGTGTAGGTGTCCTGGAGGGCAGGTAGTTTGCCCCCGGTGATGCGTTGTGCAGACCTCACTACCCTCTGGAGAGCCTTACGGTTGAGGGCGGAGCAGTTGCCGTACCAGGCGGTGATACAGCCCGCCAGGATGCTCTCGATTGTGCATCTGTAGAAGTTTGTGAGTGCTTTTGGTGACAAGCCGAATTTCTTCAGCCTCCTGAGGTTGAAGAGGCGCTGCTGCGCCTTCTTCACGATGCTGTCTGTGTGAGTGGACCAATTCAGTTTGTCTGTGATGTGTATGCCGAGGAACTTAAAACTTGCTACCCTCTCCACTACTATTGCATCGATGTGGATAGGGGGGTGTTCCCTCTGCTGTTTCCTGAAGTCCACAATCATCTCCTTTGTTTTGTTGACGTTGAGTGTGAGGTTATTTTCCTGACACCACACTCCGAGGGCCCTCACCTCCTCCTTGTAGGCCGTCTCGTCGTTGTTGGTAATCAAGCCTACCACTGTTGTGTCGTCCGCAAACTTGATGATTGAGTTGGAGGCGTGCGTGGCCACGCAGTCGTGGGTGAACAGGGAGTACAGGAGAGGGCTCAGAACGCACCCTTGTGGGGCCCCAGTGTTGAGGATCAGCGGGGAGGAGATGTTGTTGCCTACCCTCACCACCTGGGGGCGGCCCGTCAGGTAGTCCAGTACCCAGTTGCACAGGGCGGGGTCGAGACCCAGGGTCTCGAGCTTGATGACGAGCTTGGAGGGTACTATGGTGTTGAATGCCGTGCTGTAGTCAATGAACAGCATTCTCACATAGGTATTCCTCTTGTCCAGATGGGTTAGGGCAGTGTGCAGTGTGGTTGAGATTGCATCGTCTGTGGACCTATTTGGGCGGTAAGCAAATTGGAATGGGTCTAGGGTGTCAGGTAGGGTGGAGGTGATATGGTCCTTGACTAGTCTCTCAAAGCACTTCATGATGACGGAAGTGAGTGCTATGGGGCGGTAGTCATTTAGCTCAGTTACCTTAGCTTTCTTGGGAACAGGAACAATGGTGGCCCTCTTGAAGCATGTCGGAACAGCAGACTGGTGGGAGCCTCTTGTTTTAGTTTCTGTCTGTAGGCAGGGATCAACAAAATGGAGTCGTGGTCAGCTTTTCCGAAAGGGGGGCGGGGCAGGGCCTTATATGCGTCGTGGAAGTTAGAGTAACAATGATCCAAGGTCTTTCCACCCTTGGTTGCGCAATCGATATGCTGATAAAATTTAGGGAGTCTTGTTTTCAGATTAGCCTTGTTAAAATCCCCAGCTACAATGAATGCAGCCTCCGGATAAATGGTTTCCAGTTTGCAAAGAGTTAAATAAAGTTTGTTCAGAGCCATCGATGTGTCTGCTTGGGGGGGGATATATACGGCTGTGATTATAATCGAAGAGAATTCTCTTGGTAGATAATGTGGTCTACATTTGATTGTGAGGAATTCTAAATCAGGTGAACAGAAGGATTTGAGTTCCTGTATGTTTCTTTCATCACACCATGTCACGTTAGCCATAAGGCATACGCCCCTGCCCCTCTTCTTACCAGAAAGATGTTTGTTTCGGGGAAGTGTGCTGTCAAATATAGCAGCATTCTATTAAGGGTCAGTTTGACCTGTCAATCAGAATAAAAACAACCATCAACTCTAGGGGGTCACACAAAAGTATTTCAAGGATCCAAATTGATAATATGATGCAGTGCTTTGCTTCACCACTAGGTGACAGTATCAGACCCAGTCTCTGTGCCTTGGGCTGTCTCCCTCCTCGCTGCAGACAGGGCAGGTAAACACAGCAAGGCCTGCCTATCTGTCTGCAGCTGGAGGGCTCCAGGCCAGAGTTCTGCAGTCTGTCCCAAGTCCCCCTCCCTCTCCTCCCCGTCTCCAGCAGAGGAACTGTCTAACTATATCCCAAATGATACCCTATTCCCTACATAGTGCACAACTTTTAACCAGAGCCCTATAGGCCTTGGTCAAAAGTAGTACGCTATAGAGGAAACAGGGTGCAATTTGGGACAAACATCTGACAGCTCCTTAGCCCCAACCAGAGCAGAGGGTAGGGAGGGGAAGGAAGGAGGAGGGCAAATTAGATTTGGTAGGGATAGAAATCAAGCCACATTTCCTTGAGCAGGAGTTGGAAATGGTTTCAGGAGAGTGCAGAAAGGAAGAAGTGGTACCGGGGCTGGGGTTGGGTCAGGGTGCAGATGTTTACACAGTTTGGATTGGGAAGGAAAGGCTGATCTGAAGGTGTTTTGATTCTAGAAGCATAGTCATGTCTACTCTAGCCTCACCTTCTGAGCAACAATTCCATACCACCAGCAACACAGTGATCCAACCCTTCAACATACACACGTACGCAACACCCACACACATTGGAGAAAGATCAACGCTTTTCAGCTCACTGGGTTCGTCATTTAAGCAGGGGTTTTAAAGAGGCTTAAGTAGATGGCCAAGGGACCAAGCGCATTTAGATATTTTTATAGCCTTAATCTCCTGGGTAGATTCAGATTGCTGGGTTGTGCTGGTCTACCCATGATCGAGAGAGTGGATAGAGAGAGGGCGTGAGATAGAGGATGGATGGAGTGAGATGGATGATGAGACAGAGAGGGTGAGAGAATGAGAGACACATATGCTGCTTCTTCACAACCTTCCTATAATGTCTGCTCCAGTAAGCCTGCTGCAGTCATTCTCCATTTCTAGGTTCATATAAATTATTTTACACGTAGCTCTCCATGGAGTAAACACTACCACGACCACACGCACCTGTGCTGCTGAGATCATCTGGTCATAATTATTTTAGAAAACAAGACTCCAGGCCTCAGGCATGCTTTGTTATTTAATGTGTGTGGGATATTTTACCTGCACATCGCTGCTTACTCTAGAGAGAGAGAGAGAGAATGAGAGAGAGAGAGAGAGAGAGAGACTAACACCATTGTAAATACAACCCATATTTATGTTTATTTAATTCACCATAATATAACATTGAAATGCCACCATTCTTTTGAAACTCTTGTGAGGGTAATGTTTACTGTTAATTTCTGACTGTTTATTTAACTTTTGTTTATAATCTATTTCACTTGCTTCAGCAATGTGAACATATGTTTCCCATGCCAATAAAGCCAATTGAATTGAATTGAGAGAGAGAGAGATTTCTATACTGACATTATAAGCCTCGGTCTAAACACGCAATGGAGTCCATTGTGATTGGTATCTGTCTGTACCGCCACAAACATCTGGAGAATCTATAGTCAATAGTGGAGAGTGGAGAAGTGTACATTACAGACTACACACTATGTCCACTTACATCTACACATCACTTTTAGAAGGCAGCTGTCCTCTTGATTAACAAGAGACAGAGGGAGGGAGAGACTGTGGAAGTAGAGAAGGTGTTATGATTAGTAAAATACATTATTATATCAAATATATGATATAAGTTCTCTGTAAATACATGTTTGCAACAAAACATACTCACTTTAAATTGTACTACTGTCACGCCCTGACCGTAGAGAGCTTTATATGTCTCTATTTTGGTTTCGTCAGGGTGTGATTTGGGTGGGCATTCTATGTTCCTTGTTCTATGATTTGTATTTCTGTGTGTTTGGCCGGGTCTGGTTCTCAATCAGAGGCAGCTGTCTATCGTTGTCTCTGATTGAGAACCATACTTAGGTAGCCTTTTTCCCCACATGTATTGGTGGGTAGTTGTCCATGTATAGTTGCCGCTGAGCACTACGTTGGCGGTTCGTTTGATGTTTATTGTTTTGTTGGCGAAGTATGTACGCTCCCCCACGCTGCACCTTGGTCCACTGTTTCCACCTTAGACGAGGTGTTTCCACTACTTTATTAAAAAAATAATAATAATAATTCTCTTTAACCAAGTTGATTATTTATCTTTAGGCTTCATTAGTGGTAAACGACAACATTTAGAAATGACAAAATATTAGATCCATGTACCTCAATATTTTTAGGCAGGTGACATTTTGTGTTGAGCCAGACTAGTGGCATCCAGGGAAAATTTGTGACATTAAGTGGTTTCTGTAAGAATTACAGGTGTGTGTGCGCGTGCATTTTGAATGTGTGTTGCTGAACGCTGTTGATATGCACGTGTTTACATAAACAAATGAGCCTCAAAGATATCATCCTGGAGTATACATTTGATATACACCCAGTTCTGTATTGACCAGTTTCATTCCTTATACTCCAATCAAACATTTAGGCAAAGATATATGCACTTACATGGAGACCTTAATGACACTACCAGGAATAAAGGAGAACAGAAAGTAAACAGCAAACAGGTATACCATAAGGTCAATTATCAGTGAGTATTATAAACATACACTTTCCCACAAAAAAATCCATAGGAAGAAAAAGAGAGGCAGGGTTGCCAGGATAATGTCCGGGTGAGAGATGCAGACACCGGTGGTGCGTTTCAGTTGAGGATTTACCATGGTGTTTTACCCAAAAGACTCAATCTTTTCTGTTTCCATCTACTCAGACCTGCAGCCATGTCTCACTGGGGCATGGCTCCGGCGAACCTGCCCTGACAAGGGGCCAAGCCCAGGCCGTGGGTACTTTTCAACCTCAATTTACCGACAATGGCTAACTCTGAACTTTTAACACCTTCTTGAAAAGCAACTGTCTTGAATGATGCAGAAGGCGTTGATTCTGCTCGCCCCAAGTCTTAGTGTCACACTCCTGATGGAAACACAACTACACTAGAGCTGACATTAACATAAACATTGGTGACAGACTGGTGTGGGGGTAAGTGTCATTGGAAAAGCACTGTGAGTAAATGAGAATGAAGGCTCAGGCTGGTGTGGTGAGGGAAAATAGGAAGGAGAAAAAAGGTAGAAAAAAATACAAAGAGGAGGGAACTACATGCTGGAATAGCCAGCGAGCAGAGCTGTAGACTCCACCCCCCCTGCCTCCCTCTATCTCTCTATTTCTATCTCTCTCTCTGTTCCACACACACAGAATGCTAGCCCACTATCTGACCACAGAGTGAGCTCAGTGAATTGTGGAAAGCATATTGTTTCTCCACATCTCTCCCTCTCTCTTTCACTCTTCCACAGGGGATCCTAAAAGACTGGACTATTTCTTCTTTGGATATCCTCCTCCTGCTTTGGGATTTAACTGAGAGTAGAGCAAGCTTTCTTTCTTTTTCTTTCCTGAAATGTTTTATCTTCTGGGGATTACCACAGAAATACCTCCTGTGTGCGTTTGAGCGTGAGTGTGTGTGAGTGTGTGTGCCCTGTGCCATGCCCACCCCTGGTCGTTTTGGGACTAACGGCAGTGGATCAGCATGAAGGGGGGTCACCATCAGCGGGGGTGCGGGTGTCAACACCTGTTCCGAAAAGTACTGGCTAAGTGTGGCTGCTGCTACGCCCGAGTTCGAGGTTGGTACATCTCTGCCTTATGTCCGTCATTTTCACCCAGCTACCTCTCTTCGCTTTAATGGTCTCAGATGAGATGGGAGTTTAGTTTGCTTTCTCAGTTATACTGTAGGTCAGATGGTCTGTGCAGTTGTGAAGTCTGTGTTTTTTGCTTCTGTAAACTTACGCATGTTTGTCCGAGATGGTTTGAGATCAGATGATGAGAGAGAATCAGCAGTGCTCCATCGATTGTTGGTTGATATTCAATCTGTTTTTAGGTCAAATAATACTAGCAAATGGGCACCATTAAGTATAGCCTATACTCTTCTTCACTGTCCAAATCTGTTGTTCTGAGATCAGATATTGAGACTGAGACACTGCTACAGCTATGGGCTGAGAGAATTGATCCTTTTTATTGGGGTATTATGACTCATACTATGGTACTCTATTGGAATGAATGGCAGGAGAGGCATAATCCTGATTTTACTTATGCAGGAAAATAAAACAAAGGCGTGTGATATATCAGAAATTGTGTAATAGAATATTTTTGTCAACCTAAAATATTGTCATATAATCATAAATACAGTTTATATGCATTTTATACAAATGTTCCGTATAAATAGCTTCTAAAATATATGTAAACTGACCATAAATGTCAACATTTTTGTTTTCTTGAAAAGCTGAGAGTGCTGTTATATGATACAATATCAGTACTTGTTGTATTTACAACTTGTCCTAACATCTACAGATTTCAGCCAGTGTGGCTGTGGATTCACTGCATTGTCTGAATGGAATGTTGGCATATTGGCAATTCATTTGAAATATTTACGGAATCCTTCCTCTAAAACTGGCTGGCTAGCTAACAAACATATAGTGCAGATAAATTCTTCAAATTCATTATTTTACACAATATCTTACCACAGAAATGGCTACGATGGTTGACCAACTCCCTGACCAAAATGGCTGACCTTTATTCCATCATAAGAAGGTTCACCCAATTCTCGTATTCTAAGTCCTAATTCTATGGGGGCGACCTCTAGGAGGTGTGTGGTACGTCAGTGTCTCTATCTTTCTCTCACTCTTTCATTTTCTTTTTTTTTGTCAGTCTGTCTGTCCTTCTCCCTCTTACCTCCTCATTCCTTTCCACTCTTCTCTCTTGTTCTCTCGGGGGAGAGACCGCTGACGATAATTGATGGTGATGTTTTGCTGAGACTCCAACTCCTCCAGAGGAAATGAAATGAAATGTCTTTGGGCCCTGGTTGTGTTCACTCTGCTCTGGGGTTTGCAGCAGACACATTGCTAGTCTCATGCGAACACGGGAAGCTGTGCAGAATGTGAAAATGTATCACGCTACACATCTAGTTAGAGAGACTATCAGTTATATAAAGTTAGAACAGTGACATAATTATTGTATTATCAGTAATATAGAGTTCAAACAAAAACAGTAACTATAACAGCGCCTTCGGAAACTCTTCAGACCCCTTGACTTTTTCCACATTTACGTTACAGCCTCATTCAAACATCTCATCAATCTACACACAATACCCCAAACAGATTTGTAGAATTTTTTTCTAATTTATTACAAATGAAAAACGTGAAATATCGCATTTGCAAAAGTATTCAGAACCTTTACGCAGTACTTTGTTGAAGCACATACGGCAGTGATTACAGCATCGAGTCTTCTTGGGTATGACGCTACAAGCTTAGCACACCTGTATTTGGGGAGTTTCTCCCATTCTTCTCTGCAGATTCTCTAGTTCTGTCAGGTTAGATGGGTGCATCGCTGCACAGATATTTTCATATCTCTCCAGAGATGATCGATTGGGTTCAAGTCTGGGCTCTGGCTGGGCCACTCAAGGACATTCACAGACTTGTCCTGAAGCCACTCCTGCATTGTATTGGCTGTGTGCTTAGGGTCGTTGTGCTGTTGAAAGGTGAACCTTCACCCTAGTCTGAGGTCCTGAGCGCTCTGGAGCACGTTTTCATCAAGGACCTCTCTGTACTTTTCTCCATTAATCTTTGCCTCGATCCTGACTACTCTCCCAGTCCCTGCCACTGAAAAATCTCCCACAGCACGATGCTGCCATGGTGCCAGGTTTCCTCCAGACGTGACACTTGGCATTCAGAAGTTATGCTTGGCATTCAGGCCAAAGAGTTCAGACCAGACAATATTGTTTCTCATGGTCTGAGAGTCTTTAGGTGTCTTTTGGCAAACAACAAGCTGGCTGTCATGTGCCTTTTACTGAGGAGTGGCTTCTGTCTGTCATAAAGGCCTGATTGGTGGAGTGCTGCAGAGATTGTTGTCCTTCTGGAAGTTTCTCCCATCTCTACAGAGGAACTCTGGAGCTCTGTCAGAGTGACGACCGAGTTCTTGGTCTCCTCCCTGACCAAGGCCCTTCTCCCCCGATTGCTCAGTTTGGCTGGGAGGCCAGCTCTAGGAAGAGTTTTGGTGTTTCCAAACTTCTTCCATTTAAGAATGATGGAGGCCACTATGTTCTTGGGGATCTTCAATTCTGCAGAAATGTTTTGGTACCCTTCCCCAGATCTGTGCCTCGACACAATCGTGTCTCGGCGCTCTACGAACAATTCCTTTGACCTCATGGCTTGGTTTTTGCTCTGACATGCACTGTCAACTGTGAGATCTTATATAGACAGGTGTGTGCCTTTCCAAATGATGTCCAATCAATTGAATTTACCACAGGTGACTCCAATCAAGTTGTAGAAACATCTCAAGGATAATCAACAGAAACAGGATGCACCTGAGATCAATTTTGAGTCTCATAGCAATGGTCTGAATAATTAAGTAAATCAAGTATTTCTGTTTATTACATTTAATACATTTGAAAACATTTCTAGAAAGCTGTTTTCGCCTTGTCATTTTGGGGTATTGTGTGTAGATTGCTAAAGATTTTTTTATTTAAAAAATATCTATTTTAGAATAAGGCTGTAACGTAATGAAATGTGAAACAAGTCAAGGAGTCTGAATACTTTCTGAAGGCACTGTATACAGTACTATTGGGTTTAAACTAAGGTTGCAAAATGTACATAGACACTGTGACTCTCTGCTCAGTGAAGTAGGTTTGACATAGACACTGTGACTCTTTGCTCAGTGATGTAGGGTTTAAATAGACACGGACTCTTTGCTCAGTGATGTAGGGGTGCAATAGACACTGTTACTCTTTGCTCAGTAATGTAGGGTTTTCATAGACACTGTGACTCTTTGCTCAGTGATGTAGGGTTGACATAGACACTGTGACCCTTTGCTCAGTGATGTAGGGTTTTCATAGACACTGTGACTCTTTGCTCAGTGGTGTAGGGTTTACATAGACACTGTGACCCTTTGCTTAGTGATGTAGGGTTGACATAGACACTGTGACCCTTTGCTCAGTGATGTAGGGTTGACATAGACACTGTGACCCTTTGCTCAGTGATGCAGGGTTTACATAGACACTGTGACCCTTTGCTCAGTGATGCAGGGTTTACATAGACACTGTGACCCTTTGCTCAGTGATGCAGGGTTTACATAGACACTATGACCGTTTGCTCAGTGATGCAGGGTTTACATAGACACTGTGACCCTTTGCTCAGTGATGCAGGGTTTACATAGACACTGTGACCCTTTGCTCAGTGATGCAGGGTTTACATATATCCCGAGAGAGTCAGCGATACACTCACATCTGGAAATCTGCAGTGTCTCGGAATGTGCTGCTTTCGGATCATTGGATCATGGAAACGCTGGAGTCACTGAGTCACTCTGCCGAACATTCCTTTCCCCCAAAAAGCTAGGCTTAAGCAACCCCCTGACCCCCCCAATACACACACAAACTCTGAACAGCTACCCCCCCCCCCCCCCCCTCCGACAACTGAAAGGGGATTTATGGAGCGCTGGGGTGAAGAAATGTTATGTTCATTATCGTCTGTTCACAGAAGCACAGAGCTGATGACTGCTGGATAGAAAAGTGCTGCTGTACTCTAACTGTGGGGCTACAGGTGCTGTATGGTAACTGTCCAGTTCTGTGGCACATATGGGGCGGCAGGGTATCCTAGTGGTTAGAGCGTTGGACTAGTAACCGGAAGGTTGCAAGTTCAAACCCCGAGCTGACAAAGCACAAATCTGTCATTCCTGAACAGGCAGTTAACCCACTGTTCCTAAGCTGCCATTGAAAAATAAGAATTTTGTTCTTAACTGACTTGCCTAGTTAAATAAAGGTCAAATAAATAAATATGTCTTCACATCAGAGAGTTGGTTGATAAGTGCAGATAACATAATTGATTGCTGACCACTGTGGTCTATTAGTATGCTGTAGACATTACTACTGTTTATGTAGAACATAGACCATTGTCAAAAAATTGTGGTATTTGACCATTGTGATACTCTCTCCTCTTTTTTTTCACCCCCTTTTTCTCCCCAATTTCATGGTATCCAATTGTTGGTAGTTACTGTCTAGTCTCATTGCTACAACTCCTGTACGGGCTTGGGAGAGACGAAGGTCGAGAGCCATGCGTCCTCTGAAACACAACCCAACCAAGCCGCACTGCTTCTTAACACAGCGCGCATCCAACCCGGAAGCCAGCCGCATCAATGTGTCGGAGGAAACACCGTACACCTAGCGACCTAAAAATGGTCAAATACTCCAGCCACCCTAGCCATAGACTGTTCTCTGCTTCCGCACAACAAGCGTTACCGGAGCGCCAAGGCTAGGTCCAAGAGGCTACTAAACAGCTTCTACCCCAGCTTCTTCCTTCACTGTAAGATCTACACCTGTTGTATTTGGCGCATGTGACTAATACAAGACTAATACAATTTAATTAGATTAGATTTTGATAATGAGAGGGAGAGCGAGAGAGCGAGAGAGAGAGATAGGGAGTTGAGGGGACAAACACACACCGGGGGGTTATGGAGGGAATCAAGGTCTAGAAACAACAGAAACACACAGAGAAAGAGAAAAGTAGGAAAGTAGGAGGTGGAAAGAAAGGAAAAGTAGAAAGCCTAACTGGCTCTAACCACTTTTCTCCCCTCATGTATCCTAAGAGTGTAGGATGGAAATCCAGATGAGAGAGTCGAAAGACAGAGGAGAGAGAGAGGAAAGACAAAGGAAAGAGAGAGAGTAAAGACAGAGGAGAGAGAGAGAGTAAAGACAGAGGAGAGAGAGAGAGTAAAGACAGAGAGAGAGAGTAAAGGCAGAGGAGAGAGAGAGAGTAAAGACAGAGGAGAGAGAGAGAGTAAAGACAGAGGAGAGAGTGAGGAAAGACAGAGGAGAGAGAGAGAGTAAAGACAGAGGAGAGAGAGAGAGTAAAGACAGAGGAGAGAGAGAGAGTAAAGACAGAGGAGAGAGAGAGAGTAAAGACAGAGGAGAGAGCGAGGAAAGACAGAGGAGAGAGAGAGAGTAAAGACAGAGGAGAGAGAGAGAGTAAAGACAGAGGAGAGAGAGAGAGGAAAGACAAAGGAGAGAGAGAGGAAAGACAAAGGAAAGAGAGAGAGTGGAAAGACAGAGGAGAGAGAGAGTGGAAAGACAGAGAGAAATGACAGGCACTGTACCTGGCCCACCACAGGAGTCGCTAGTGACAAGGATATCCCTACCGGCCAAACCCCTCCCGGTCACGGCCGGCTGCAACAGAGCCTGGGCTCGAACCCAGAGTTTCTGGTGGCCTTAGACCACTGCACCACCCGGGAGGCCTGTACTCTCTCCTCTTTTTGACTAGAGGTCCTCTCAGTTCCTCAAAGCTCTGTCTTTGGCACAATTTAGCAGTGCTGTGAGCCTGCCCTGGCACAGAAGCTGTACAGGAGAGCTCTCCTCTCCATGAGTTAGGGATGTCAGAGAGCTCCCTCCCTGCCAAAATATTTGTACTCTTGTAATCACGACTGTGTGTATGTGTGTGTGGGTTTGTTTAAGTGTGTGTACATGTTGAAGTGTGTTTGTACAGTGTAGAGATAATCTCCTCTCTCTTTCTGCCGACCCTGTTTTGATTCATTTCCTAATTTACCAAAGGCTAAATATAAAGATACTGAGGCTTGAGGCCTGTTTGAATGACAGATCTGCTGCCTGGCTGACTGAGGATTACATCCTCTATCCATCCTGCACACATCCTCAAATGCGAGCCAACACACACACAAACACACATACGAACATTCACGCAGATTGTCAACCGAACAACCTATTTGTGGAGAATGTTAACCATTTAGCATGTCAGTGTAGATAAGACCTACGTACCTTATCAACAGCCAAACAGCCAAACTATATAGTGCACTATATTTGACCAGGGCCCATAGGAATAGGGTTGCTTTTGGGACATGGACCTAGTTTTATTCATCAAAGTGCAGTGATGTACCATAGCAATAACTGCTCTGTGCCATAGTGCAGTAGAGCTGATATACCAGGAGAAGATGGAGACTCCAGAATATCATGCTGTTATAATCTGACTTCTGACTGGGACCATCCACATCAACAAGAAAATACTGATCAACCAGAGAGCTTAATGCCCACTGGTTGTGTGTCTGTGTGTGTGTGTGTGTGTTCGTGGGTGTGCCTGTGTGTGTCACATCTCCCAGTGTGGTTGTAAGTATATGTGCAAGTGTCTGTCTGCCTTTCCTCTTTTTCTGTGACAGTGTTTGGTTTGCACAGAGTGGTGTGTGCGCGCGGGGGAGTCAGTACTGTGCCGGGACAGATTACCACTCTCTCCCTCTGTCTGTCCCTGTTTCTCTCTCCCCCCTCTTAAATCCTCTGTTGTTCCAGTTGCTCAGGCAGTGATTAAAGTGCAGTTCTATCCATGCTGCAGAGACAAAGTAGATGTGTGAAATGGGTAAACTAGGAAAGCATTATGTTAGGATGGCACTCTTACTATGCTGCCTTTCTCTCACTCATTCCACCTTGTTGTCTTTCAAAGCAAGTGACAGCATATCTCTTACACCCAGTGTCTCTTTGGTCCTGGCCACTGCACCATATACACACACACACACACACACACACACACACACACACACACACACACACACACACACACACACACACACACACACACACACACACACACACACACACACACACACACACACACACACACAGCATAGACTAAGCCATAATGATGATCTCAGTGTATTTTAAACCATCATTCCTCTTGGAAGATGTATCTTTCTCGACAGTAATTGTCATGTAGCCTGTCAGACAGTGACCAAGTGTTCCTGTTAATGTGACAGTGATAATTGGTGTTTTAAAAGAAACTGAGTGAGGTCACCATCACCATGGTGGTTTGATGCTCTGTTATACTGAGAGAGAGAGAGAGAGAGAGAGAGATCATTACAACACTGTATATAGACAAAATATGACATTTGAAATGTATTATTTTGGAACTTTTGTGAGTGTAATGTTTACTGTTGTTACTTTTGTGTTGTTTATTTCACTTGCTTCGGCAATGTAAAAATGTTCCCATGCCAATAAAGCCCCTTAAATTGAAATTGAATTGAATCCCCTGTCTCACTCTGTCCACTGTTAAGTCTCTGATTTAAAATGTATGTGTATGTGTGTGTGCTCTTTATTGTCACTGCCGGGTGTAAGTGTCTGACTGTCTCCTCATGGAGCTTTCTGTCCCCCTTTCCACTCTCTCTCCTCTCTTTCCTCTCTCTCTCTCCTCTGTCTTTCCTCTCTCTCTCCTCTGTCTTTACTCTCTCTCTCCTCTGTCTTTCCTCTCTCTCTCTCTCCTCTGTCTTTACTCTCTCTCTCTCCTCTGTCTTTCCTCTCTCTCTCTCCTCTGTCTTTACTCTCTCACTCTCCTCTGTCTTTCCTCTCTCTCTCCTCTGTCTTTCCTCTCTCTCTCTTCTCTGTCTTTACTCTCTCTCTCTCCTCTGTCTTTCCTCTCTCTCTCTCCTCTGTCTTTACTCTCTCTCCTCTGTCTTTACTCTCTCTCTCTCCTCTGTCTTTCCTCTCTCTCTCTCCTCTTTCTTTCCTCTCTCTCTCCTCTGTCTTTCCTCTCTCTCTCTCCTCTGTCTTTCCTCTCTCTCTCCTCTGTCTTTCCACTCTCTCTCTCCTCTGTCTTTCCTCTCTCTCTCTCTCTCTCCTCTGTCTTTCCTCTCTCTCTCCTCTGTCTTTCCACTCTCTCTCTCCTCTGTCTTTCCACTCTCTCTCCTCTGTCTTTCCTCTCTCTCTCTCCTCTGTCTTTCCTCTCTTTCCTCTCTCTCTCCTCTCTTTCCACTCTCTCTCTCATCCGTCTTTCCTCTCTCTCTCCTCTCTTTCCTCTCTCTCTCTCTCTCTCTCTCTCTCTCTCTCTCTCGCTCTCTCTCTCTCTCTCTCTCTCTCTTTCTCTCTCTCTCCTCTGTCTTTCATCTCTCTCCTCTGTCTTTCCCCTCTCTCTCTCTCTCTCTCTCTCTGTCTTTCCTTGCTCTCTCCTCTGTCTTTCCTCTCTCTCTCTCTCCTCTGTCATTCCTCTCTCTTTCTCTCTCTCTGTCTTTCCTTGCTCTCTCCTCTGTCTTTACTCTCTCGCTCTCCTCTATCTTTCCTCTCTCTCTTTCCTTTGTCTTTCCTCTCTCTCTCTCTCCTCTGTCTTTCGACTCTCTCATCTGGATTTCCATCCTACACTCTTAGGATACATGAGGGGAGAAAAGTGGTTAGAGCCAGTTAGGCCTTCTACTTTTCCTTTCTTTCCACCTCCTACTTTTCTCTTTCTCTGTGTGTTTCTGTTGTTTCTAGACCTTGATTCCCTTCACAACCCCCGGTGCGTGTTTGTCCCCTCAACTCCCTATCCCTCTCTCTCCCTCTCATTATCAAAATCAAATCTAATCAAATTGTATTAGTCACATGCGCTGAATACAACAGGAATACAACAGGTGTGAAGGAAGAATCTTACAGTGAAGGAAGAATCTGGGGTAGAAGCTGTTTAGAAGCCTCTTGGACCTAGTCTTGGCGCTCCGGTAACGCTTGTCGTGCGGTAGCAGAGAACAGTCTACGGCTAGGGTGGCTGGAGTATTTGAACATTTTTAGGGCCTTCCTCTGACACCGCCTGGTATAGAGGTCCTGGATGACGGGAAGCTTGGCCCCAGTGATGTACTGGGCCGTACGCACTACCCTCTCTAGTGCCTTGCGGTCGGAGGCCGAGCAGTTGCCATACCAGGCAGTGATGCAACCATGCTCTCGATGGTGCAGATGTAGAACCTTTTGAGGATCTGAGGACCCATGCAAATCTTTTTAGTTTCCTGAAGGGGAATTGGTTTCGTTGTGCCCTCTTCATGACTGTCTTGGTGTGTTGGACCATGTTAGTTAGTTGGTAATGTGGACACCAAGGAACATAAAGCTCTCAAGCTGCTCCGCTACAGCGCCGTCGATGAGAATGGGGGCGTGCCCGGTCCTCTTTTTCCTGTAATACACAATCATCTCCTTAGTCTTGCTCACGTTGAGGGAGAGATTGTTGTCCTGGCACCACACGGCCAGGTCTCTGGTCTCTTCCCTATAGGCTCTCTCGTCTTTGTCGGTGATCAGGCCTACCACTGTTGTGTCATCGGTAAACTTAATGATGGTGTTGGAGTCTTCCCTGGTTGTGCAGTCATGAGTGAACAGGGAGTACAGGAGGGGACTGAGCACGCACCCCTGAGGGGCCCCTGTGTTGATGATGTGTTGTTACCTACCCTTAACACCTGGGGGCGGCCCGTCAAGAAGTCCAGGATCCAGTTGCAGAGGGAGGTGTTTAGTCCCAGGGTCCTTAGCTTATTGATTGGAGTAGGGTTTTCTGACCAGCCTTTCAAAGCACTTCATGGCTACAGACTTGAGTGCTACGGGTCAGTAGTAATTTAGGCAGGTTACCTTAGTGTTCTTGGGCACAGGGACTATGGTGGTCTGCTTAAAACATGTTGGTATTACAGACTCGGACAGGGAGAGGTTGAAAATGTCAGTGAAGTCACTTGCCAGTTGTTCAGCGCGTCCTAGTAATCCGTCTGGCCCTGCGACTTTGTGAATGTTGACCTGTTTAAAGGTCTTACTCACATTGGCTGTGGAGAGCGTGATCACAGTCTTCCGGAACTGCTGGTGCTCTCATGGATGTTTCAGTGTTATTTGCCTCGAAGCGAGCATAGAAGTAGTTTAGCTCGTCTGATAGGCTCATGTCACTGGGCAGCTCTCAGCTGTGCTTCCCTTTGTAGTCTGTAATGGTTTGCAAGCCTTGCCACATCCAACGAGCATCAGAGCCGGTGTAGTATGATTTGATCTTAGTCCTGTTTTGACACTTTGCCTGTTTGATGGTTCGTCGGAGGGCATAGCAGGATTTCTTATAAGCTTCCAAGTTAGTGTCCCGCTCCTTGAAAGCGATAGCTCTAGCCTTTAGCTCAATGCAGATGTTGCCTGTAATCCATGGCTTCTGGTTGGGGTATGTACATACGGTCACTGTGGGAATTTCATCATCGATGCACTTATTGATGAAACCATTGCCTGATGTGGTGTACTCCTCAATGCCATCGGAGGAATCCCAGAACATATTCCAGTCTGTGCTAGCAAAACAGTCCTGTAGCTTAGCATCTGCTTCATCTGACCACCTTTTTATTGATCGAGTTTAATTTTTGTTTGTAAGCAGGAATCAGGAGGATAGAATTATGGTCAGAGTTGCCAAATGGAGGGCGAGGGAGAGCTTTGTACGCATCTCTGTGTGTGGAGTAAAGGTGGTCTAGAGTTTTTTTCCCTCTGGTTGCACGTTTAACATGCTGATGGAAATTTGTTAAGACGAGTTTAAGTTTCCCTGCATTAAAGTCTCCGGCTACTAGGAGCGCCGCCTCTGGGTGAATGTTTTCCTGTTTGCTTATGGCGAAATACAGCTCATTCAGTGCGGTCTTAGTGCCAGCATCAGTCTGTGGTGGTATGTAGACAGTTATGAAAAATACAGATGAAAACTCTCTAGGTAGATAGTGTGGTCTACAGCTTATCATGAGATACTCTACCTGAGCAAAAGGTGAGCAAAACCTCAAGACTTCCTTAGATATCATTCACCAGCTGTTTTTTACAAATATACATAGTGCGCCGCCCCTTGTCTTACCAGATGCTGCTGTTCTGTCCTGCTGATACAGCGTACAACCAGCCAGCTGTATGTTGATAATGTTGTCGTTCAGCCACGGCTTCGTGAAGCATAAGATATTACTGTTTTGAATGTCCCGTTGGTAGTTTAATCTTCCACATAGGTCATTGATTTTATTTTCATAAAGATTGCACGTTTGCTAGCAGAATGGAAGGAAGTGGAATTCATTGGATCGCCTACAAATTCTCAGAAGGCAGCCTGCCCTCTGGCTCCTTTTTCTCCGCCTTCTATTCACGCAAATGAAGGGATTAAAGAAAAAAAGGATTCTGCTAGTCCGTGGTGAATAATTGCAGTTCTAATGCCCAGAAGTTATTTTCGGACATAAGAGACAGTAGAAGCAATATTATGTACAAAATAAGTAAAAAAACAAGTTACAAACAACGCAAAGAAACAAACAAAAAACACAATTGGTTAGGAATACGTAAAACGTCAACCTTGTTCTCCGGCACCATCTTATCTTATCTCTCTACCCTCTACCTCCCCTCTCTCTCCTCTCTCTGTGTTAACCATTACCTCTCCCCCAACACCCCAGTGACCCAACCTGTTATGTTCCTCCTCCGTCTCCCTTGTTTATTAACCTTGAGACAGAGAGTCAAAACAGAACCATATTCGCTCTTCCTTACATCTCAATCCCTCACTTTCTCTCTCTGTCTCTCTCACTTTCTCTCTCTCTCTTACTCTCTCATCCTCTCTCTCTTTATCTCCCCTCTTCTCCCAGTTTATCTAAGAAGATGTCATGTGACTTTCTATATGTTGATGTGAACATTTTTCAGCAGCTGTTGTCTATCAGTGATGTCAGGGTCAGAGACGCCATCATTTTTGGGGGAAAAATAGGCAGGAATGCCTGGTGATGTTAGTGCATTCCCAGCTAGTGCATCTGGTCCTTGGAAGTTTTGGGAATGTACATTTTAGGTTTCCCATAGGTTCTGGGAACAAAGCCATATATTTCCTGACCATTAAAACGGAATGTTTTTTTTTTACTTTCTGAGAATGGAAGGGACAATTTTGCCTCTTCTGGTAATTTTTTTATTTATTTTTTATTTCACCTTTATTTAACCAGGTAGGCTAGTAGAGAACAAGTTCTCATTTGCAACTGCGACCTGGCCAAGATAAAGCATAGCAGTGTGAGCAGACAACACAGAGTTACACATGGAGTAAACAATTAACAAGTCAATAACACAGTAGAAAAAAAGGGGCAGTCTATATACAATGTGTGCAAAAGGCATGAGGAGGTAGGCAAATAATTACAATTTTGCAGATTAACACTGGAGTGATAAATGATCAGATGGTCATGTACAGGTAGAGATATTGGTGTGCAAAAGAGCAGAAAAGTAAATAAATAAAAACAGTATAAAAACAGTATGGGAATGAGGTAGGTGAAAATGGGTGGGCTATTTACCAATAGACTATGTACAGCTGCAGCGATTGGTTAGCTGCTCAGATAGCTGATGTTTGAAGTTGGTGAGGGAGATAAAAGTCTCCAACTTCAGCGATTTTTGCAGTTCGTTCCAGTCACAGGCAGCAGAGTACTGGAACGAAAGGCGGCCAAATGAGGTGTTGGCTTTAGGGATGATCAGTGAGATACACCTGCTGGAGCGCGTGCTACGGATGGGTGTTGCCATCGTGACCAGTGAACTGAGATAAGGCGGAGCTTTACCTAGCATGGACTTGTAGATGACCTGGAGCCAGTGGGTCTGGCGACGAATATGTAGCGAGGGCCAGCCGACTAGAGCATACAAGTCGCAGTGGTGGGTGGTATAAGGTGCTTTAGTGACAAAACGGATGGCACTGTGATAGACTGCATCCAGTTTGCTGAGTAGAGTGTTGGAAGCCATTTTGTAGATGACATCGCCGAAGTCGAGGATTGGTAGGATAGTCAGTTTTACTAGGGTAAGCTTGGCGGCGTGAGTGAAGGAGGCTTTGTTGCGGAATAGAAAGCTTGATTTTCGATTGGAGATGTTTGATATGAGTCTGGAAGGAGAGTTTGCAGTCTAGCCAGACACCTAGGTACTTATAGATGTCCACGTATTCAAGGTCGGAACCATCCAGGGTGGTGATGCTAGTCGGGCATGCGGGTGCAGGCAGCGATCGGTTGAAAAGCATGCATTTGGTTTTACTAGCGTTTAAGAGCAGTTGGAGGCCACGGAAGGAGTGCTGTATGGCATTGAAACTCGTTTGGAGGTTAGATAGCACAGTGTCCAATGATGGGCCGAAAGTATATAGAATGGTGTCGTCTGCGTAGAGGTGGATCAGGGAATCGCCCGCAGCAAGAGCAACATCATTGATATATACAGAGAAAAGAGTCGGCCCGAGAATTGAACCCTGTGGCACCCCCATAGAGACTGCCAGAGGACCGGACAGCATGCCCTCCGATTTGACACACTGAACTCTGTCTGCAAAGTAATTGGTGAACCAGGCAAGGCAGTCATCCGAAAAACCGAGGCTACTGAGTCTGCCGATAAGAATATGGTGATTGACAGAGTCGAAAGCCTTGGCAAGGTCGATGAAGACGGCTGCACAGTACTGTCTTTTATCGATGGCGGTTATGATATCGTTTAGTACCTTGAGTGTGGCTGAGGTGCACCCGTGACCGGCTCGGAAACCAGATTGCACAGCGGAGAAGATACGGTGGGATTCGAGATGGTCAGTGACCTGTTTGTTGACTTGGCTTTCGAAGACCTTAGATAGGCAGGGCAGGATGGATATAGGTCTATAACAGTTTGGGTCCAAGGTGTCTCCCCCTTTGAAGAGGGGGATGACTGCGGCAGCTTTCCAATCCTTGGGGATCTCAGACAATATGAAAGAGAGGTTGAACAGGCTGGTAATAGGGGTTGCGACAATGGCGGTGGATAGTTTCAGAAATAGAGGGTCCAGATTGTCAAGCCCAGCTGATTTGTACGGGTCCAGGTTTTGCAGCTCTTTCAGAACATCTGCTATCTGGATTTGGGTAAAGGAGAACCTGGAGAGGCTTGGGCGAGGAGCTGCGGGGGGGGGCGGAGCTGTTGGCCGAGGTTGGAGTAGCCAGGCGGAAGGCATGGCCAGCCGTTGAGAAATGCTTATTGAAGTTTTCGATAATCATGGATTTATCGGTGGAGACCGTGTTACCTAGCCTCAGTGCAGTGGGCAGCTGGGAGGAGGTGCTCTTGTTCTCCATGGACTTCACAGTGTCCCAGAACATTTTGGAGTTGGAGCTACAGGATGCAAACTTCTGCCTGAAGAAGCTGGCCTTAGCTTTCCTGACTGACTGCGTGTATTGGTTCCTGACTTCCCTGAACAGTTGCATATCACGGGGACTATTCGATGCTATTGCAGTCCGCCACAGGATGTTTTTGTGCTGGTCGAGGGCAGTCAGGTCTGGAGTGAACCAAGGGCTGTATCTGTTCTTGGTTCTGCATTTTTTGAACGGAGCATGCTTATCTAAAATGGTGAGGAAGTTACTTTTAAAGAATGACCAGGCATCCTCAACTGACGGGATGAGGTCAATGTCCTTCCAGGATACCCGGGCCAGGTCGATTAGAAAGGCCTGCTCACAGAAGTGTTTTAGGGAGCGTTTGACAGTGATGAGGGGTGGTCGTTTGACTGCGGCTCCGTGGCGGATACAGGCAATGAGGCAGTGAACGCTGAGATCCTGGTTGAAGACAGCGGAGGTGTATTTGGAGGGCCAGTTGGTCAGGATGACGTCTATGAGGGTGCCCTTGTTTACAGAGTTAGGGTTGTACCTGGTGGGTTCCTTGATGATTTGAGTGAGATTGAGGGCATCTAGCTTAGATTGTAGGACTGCCGGGGTGTTAAGCATATCCCAGTTTAGGTCACCTAACAGAACAAACTCTGAAGCTAGATGGGGGGCGATCAATTCACAAATGGTGTCCAGGGCACAGCTGGGAGCTGAGGGTGGTCGGTAGCAGGCGGCAACAGTGAGAGACTTATTTCTGGAGAGAGTAATTTTCAAAATTAGTAGTTCGAACTGTTTGGGTATGGACCTGGAAAGTATGACATTACTTTGCAGGCTATCTCTGCAGTAGACTGCAACTCCTCCCCCTTTGGCAGTTCTATCTTGACGGAAGATGTTATAGTTGGGTATGGAAATCTCTGAATTTTTGGTGGCCTTCCTGAGCCAGGATTCAGACACGGCAAGGACATCAGGGTTAGCAGAGTGTGCTAAAGCAGTGAGTAAAACAAACTTAGGGAGGAGGCTTCTGATGTTGACATGCATGAAACCAAGGCTTTTTCGATCACAGAAGTCAACAAATGAGGGTGACTGGGGACATGCAGGGCCTGGGTTTACCTCCACATCACCCGCGGAACAGAGAAGGAGTAGTATGAGGGTGCGGCTAAAGGCTATCAAAACTGGTCGTCTAGAGCGTTGGGGGCAGAGAATAAGAGGAGCAGGTTTCTGGGCATGGTAGAATATATTCAGGGCATAATGCACAGACAGGGGTATGGTGGGGTGCGGGTACAGCGGAGGTAAGCCCAGGCACTGGGTGATGATGAGAGAGGTTGTATCTCTGGACATGCTGGTTGTAATGGGTGAGGTCACCGCATGTGTGGGAGGTGGGACAAAGGAGGTAACAGGGGTATGAAGAGTGGAACTAGGGGCTCCATTGTGAAGTAAAACAATGATAACTAACCTGAACAACAGTATACAAGGCATATTGACATTTGAGAGAGACATACAGCGAGGCATACAGTAATCACAGGTGTTGAATTGGGAAAGCTAGCTAAAACAGTAGGCGAGGCTAATCAGCTAGCACAACAAACAGCAGGTAAAATGGCGTTGACTAGGCAACGGGGCCGACAGATAAAACAAACAAGCAGAATGGGGTACCGTGATTAATGGACAGTCCAGCGTGCGTCAGCTATGTAGCCAAGAGATCAGTGTCCAGGGGGCAGCGGTGGATGGGCAGGGAAGCTGGACTGGCGAGTGTTATCCAGGTAAAAAAAACTAACAATGACTAAATAGCTTGTAGCTAGTTAGCTGGTCAGCGTCTGGAGGTTCTTGAGTGTGTTCTAAAAAATTTAAAATAATAGGGTGAGGCAGGTTTCCGGAAGGTATAAACAAATTAAAAATCAAAAAGATATAGAAAGTAAATGGGTCCAGAGAGTGTTTGGGACGCGGTGATTCAGACGGTTAGCAGGCCTGTGCTAACAAGCTAACAGTTCGTAGGCCCGGGCTAGACAAGGTAGCAGTTAGCGGACCGGAGCTAGACAAGCTAGCAGTTAGCAGGCCTAATTAGCAAGCAGGGAGATAGCGAGGGCTAGAGAGTTAGCCTTTGGGGGACGTCGCGATGTGGTGAGTCTGTTTATTCCTCTTCATGCGGTGACATCGACAGACCGGTCGTGGGCCCGGGTATTGTAGCCCAGGAGTATGCTACAGGTGCTCTGTCCGGGCTAGCTTCAGGCTAAGTGGGTGGAAACGCTAGCCAGGGGTAATCATCCGGGGTTGCAGTTTAGCTAGATAGCTAGTTGTGAAGATCCAGCTGAAAAATGTTCCGTTTGCGGTGGGAATCCGGGGATGAAAAATAAATAGGTCCGTTGTGCTCTGGTTAGAGTCGCGTTGTTCGAACTGGCGAGAGCTTTCCGGGCTAAAGGTTAGCTGATGACCGGTTAGCTGAAGACCGCTAGCATAGCTGGTAGTTAGCTGGCTAGCTTCAGTTGAGGGGTTCCGGTTCCGAAGTAAATATAAATACTTTAGGAAAAATAGCTACATTGGGTGAGGCGGGTTGCAGGAGAGTATTTGGAAGCTTAGGTTTAGCAAAATGTTTTTAAAGAGGTATGCGAAGAAAAATATGTAAAAAAAACGAAAAAGAAGCGATATATACAGGGACGGGACGACAGGACGACTTACTGCTACGCCATCTTGGAAATTCCATTACGTTGCAGGGAGGTTCTGAGAATGTTCTACTGTGGTTCTCTATGGTTCCCTGAATGGTTTTATTACCGTTCTGAGAATGGAGATAATAAGTTATTTGAACATTCTGAGAACATTTTATAAATCTAGTGAACGTTTTGAACAAAATTGTAATGTATTTTAAAAAAAAACGTTCACTGAATGTTTCAACAAGACTTTCAATTACACTGCTAACTTAGTTTGGGTTAACTGTTTTGAACACCAAGGACAGATAGGACACATGGAAATTAATTTGCTTTGTCATTAATCATGCAAACACATTAATTTTTTATTATGGCATGGTCGTCAGTGAGATTCAAACCTATGATCTTCTGTTCTCTATATTCTGTTCTGCGCTACCAGGATGTAGCTACCGTGCCATGTTTTAAAAAAAAACTCATACAAAGCTGTTCATTTTAGTCTATTCAAACGGACCCAATTTCAAAGAAAACAAGCACTCATCAAGATCTTTGAACGTTACTAATGTTTTCTTGTGTGTTTTTATGGAATGTTGTCTTAATGTTCTGAGAACATCACTTTAAATAGAACAATGAGAAAACCTGCAGAAAATGTTATGCAGAAGTACTGAAATTCCCACAAAAGAACATTGTTTCTTAACATTCTCTGAACGTTCAAGATCATGACTTTAAATAGAACCACAAGGAAACCTGTAGGAAACGTTATGCTGAAGTATTGAAATTCCCACAGAAGAACGTTGTTTCTTAACATTCTCTGGACTGTTTGACAACATTCCTCAAACCAGTTGGAGAACATTCCTAGGAAACACTTTTAGGAAATGTTCTGTTAATGCCAAGAAAATAGCTTTATTTTGTCATGTTCCTTAAATGTGCTGAGAATGTTCCAAAGCCAAGCAATATCCTGCAACATTCCCAGAAAGTTGTGGGAAGGTTGTATGCAAAATAATCATAGGACAATCAAGCTCTCACCAATCTCTAAGAAACACGGTTTTCAGAACGTTATGTGCTAGCTGTGTTCTCTCTTTGTCATCATCTTATAAGGCAGAATCAAGACCCCTCCTTTCATGATGGAAAAATCTGTATTAATAGTTTTAATAGCTCACAATTGAAAGCAATTCAAGCAAATTCAACTGAATTCGGAGGCTGGTGATATTTTTATACTGTACTTATCAAGGCCACTGTCTTTTCCTCGAATTTGCTCACAAAATATGTCACTCACACAAACGTTTATTTTCTTTCTCTCCTCTCTTCCTCATCCTCTCTTCCCACTTTTCATCAGGCTCAAAATTCAGTGAACTGTATACAAACACAAAGTGAGAAAGACTGAATATGTTATGAAAATGTATGGGAAAAAGAAATCGGAAACACACTCAAATCAAATCAAATGTATTTATATAACCCTTCGTACATCAGCTGGTATCTCAAAGTGCTGTACAGAAACCCAGCCTAAAACCTCAAACAGCAAGCAATGCAGGTGTAGAAGCACGGTGGCTAGGAAAAACTCCCTAGAAAGGCCAAAACTTAGGAAGAAACCTAGAGAGGAACCAGGCTATGAGGGGTGGCCAGTCCTCTTCTGGCTGTGCCGGGTGGAGATTATAACAGAACATGGCCAAGATGTTCAAATGTTCATAAATGACCAGCATGGTCAAATAATAATAATCACAGTAGTTGTTGAAGGTGCAGCAAGTCAGCACCTCAGGAGTAAATGTCAGTTGGCTTTTCATAGCCGATCATTAAGAGTATCTCTACCACTCCTGCTATCTCTAGAGAGTTTAAAACAGCAGGTCTGGGACAGGTAGCACGTCCGGTGAACAGCTCAGGATGCCATAGCCGCAGGCAGAACGGTTGAAACTGGAGCAGCAGCACGGCCAGGCGGACTGGGGACAGCAAGGAGTCATCATGCCAGGTAGTCGTGAGGCATGGTCCTAGGGCTCAGGTCCTCCGAGAGAGAGAAAGAAAGAGAGAAAGAGAGAATTAGAGAGAGCATACTTAAATTCACACAGGACACCGGATAAGACAGGAGAAGTATTCCAGATATAACAAACTGACCCTAGCCCCCCGACACAAACTACTGCAGCATAAATACTGGAGGCTGAGACAGGAGGGGTCAGGAGACACTGTGGCCCCATCCGATGATACCCCGGACAGGGCCAAACAGGAAGGATATAACCCCACCCACTTTGCCAAAGCACAGCCCGCACACGACTAGAGGGATATCTTCAACCACCAACTTACCATCCTGAGACAAGGCCGAGTATAGCCCACAAAGATCTCCGCCACGGCACAACCCAAGGGGGGACGCCAACCCAGACAGGAAGATCACATCAGTGACTCAGCCCTCAAAGAGAATTTAGCATCTCTGACTCCTAAACTACTGCAGCACATAAACTCTGACTAATTACCCAGTCTGTGTGTGTGTGTGTGTGTGTGTGTGTGTGTGTGTGTGTGTGTGTGTGTGTGTGTGTGTGTGTGTGTGTGTGTGTGTGTGTGTGTGTGTGTGTGTGTGTGTGTGTGTGTGTGTGTATGAGGTCATCACTGCCGGTAAGTGTAAAAATAAACCTGATACAAAGTAACTAAAAAGGAAATGATGGTGGTGAAGTGTGGCTTTCAGACTTTCCCAATGCACACAGACTTTCCTAATGCACACTAACTGTTTATGATAAGGGCCTGGAGTTTTTCCTTTTCTTGAACAAGTGATCCTGACCAGGCAAAATTCCTGGCCCTACAGTGTATCTATGATTGCTGACATTTAGAGAACCCACTGGGCACAGACGTCATTTCAATGTCTAGTTTTGATTTACATTTGGTTGAGTTGTCAACTAACATGAATTCATTGTGAAATCAACAAAAAGGTTAAGGCTAAAAGTTGGGTGAAAAAATATTAAATTCCCTTAAACTGATTACTCTTTTCAAATCCAATCAGTTTTCCAGGATGATTCAACGTCATCACATAGAATTTTGAGATTGAAATGACATGGAAACAATGTGGATTGAACCAGGTCACAAAAACAAACAGTCCTGTTTTATTTGGGTGTACCAGATTAAGGATCATTATCAGATTAAATTACTCAGGCTCATGTGAAACCAGAATGATTATGTTCGGTGTATAAAACACAGTATAATCCCTCGCTTTCTAGGGATGTACAGTGACAGTTTCTGTACCCTTTTTGGCCTATGAGCAGAGTTAATACTAATCGGATGGGAGAGGATAGGAAAGGGTTAAATTGTTCTATAACAGATTCATAGTTTGCTGATGAGAGCAGTGTGCACTGAGGGGTATTTGCCTTGGCAGCTTTCCGACAGGAAGTTCAGAGCAGCTAGCCATAGGAGCCATCACAGCCCAACAGTCCACAGTTTACTGCAGTGGGGATGACCTCATCTAAAGGCACAGTTTTTGTTTTAAATGGACACAAATAATTTAATCGAAATTCATAACAGGCCAAACAGGAAGGATATAACCCCACCCACTTTGCCATTACACTATTTTGTATTACACTATTTTCATCACAATGTATTGTGTGTATTACACAACTTTCTTTCTTTATACCGCATTTGTTCATGTACATGACACAAATTCCAATTTGTTGTTGCTAACATTAGCTAGGTGGCTAACATTAGTTAGGCTAGCTAGGTGGCTAACGTTAACTAGGCTAGGGGTGAAGATTAAGGTTAGGGTTTAAGGTTAGGGTAAGGTTTAGGGGTTAAGGTTATGGTTAGGTAACATGCTAGCTAAGTAGTTAAAGGGTTAAGTTTAAGGTTAGGAGTTAGGTTAAAGGGTTAAGGTTAGGATTATGGGGAAGGGTTAGGTAACATGCTAAGTAGTTGCACAGTAGCTAACAAGTAGTAAGTAGTGGCAAAGTTGCTAATTAGCTAAAATGCTAACGTTTTCCATGATTCAAACACACAACCTTCCGGTTGCTAGACATTCGTGTTGAAAGCCTACCCATCCTCCCAGACCAACCTCCCTCCTATTGTTTCTGTCTTAAGTGACCTACTGTCTACATCTATGATTGAAATTCACTGTATAGAAAATTGTGTACTGCCCATGAAAAATGTGCAGTTTTATAGCTAATCTCATGCTATTTTACACGTTTTGCCATGAAGCTGAGAGACAATGTTGCGGTTTTACAGCTCAAGGATTCTTAAAAGATGGGACAATATCAAATATTGTGTTAATATTAACAACATTTGAAACATATATTTTGATAGACCAAAGCATTAGCTATCAAACCAACCTCCTAATTATATATTTTTTCTTCATATAATGCAATTACAATAACTGAATTTATGTCAACTCCATCACACAATAAAAGGCATTTCATTTCTACAATTATTCTTTAAAGTCACAGAGGGCTTTTGCAAGAAACTACATACAATCATGTGCCACCTCAGATTTGTCCTTTTTGTAAATGTATATATGATCTTTTGTTTAAGAATTTTCTTCTTCTCTGTAATACTACTAGCCACAGAGCAATTTGGCTTTAACCAGCCCAGATAGTTTCCCAATCTCTAAACTTCATAACTAGCTACCAAGAAGACATTTAAGGCTATCAATCAAGTTTGAGTAGCTAGCTTGCCTAACTTTATTAGCTGGCATGCCTACTGGCAAGGTTAGTAGACTTAAGAAAAGCAAGCAATTACTAAATGTACTGACTCACGTTGCGTTCAACCTTTACCCAGATTTAAGCAAAAAACACAGGTCAGGAGGATACAGACAGCTCAAGAGGTATGCTTAGACATGCAGAAAATTAAAAATATTTTTTTATATAGAATTAAGCATAATGATTATGGCTCTAGATTGTAGGAAGAAAAACATTTGACGACCCCACAGCCATCCTGACATACTTTGTGCCCCTCAGATTGCATGATGCACTTGCAATTTGTGTGTATTTGGCACGCTACAGTTAGGCCCTAAAGCTTATGCTTAGGCTATCCACTAATGCCAGACAAAAATAATGGAAAAAAAACTCGACGTAGCCTATAGACATGAATTGCACAATAATTATACATTCATGTTTTTTAATGTATTGTTTTCTCTTTATTCAAGCGACCCGTCACCCAACCGCCCTTCAGCCACACAATATTTCATGACCCTAAGCCCCCCCCCCCGCCCGCGGGTTATAAGTCATTGGTCTCTGACCCTGTTATCACACCCCACATATTTCCAAAGAGATTTGGTTTGACTTTGGAGCCAATTCAACTCTAACCAGTATGGCTGATCTAAACAGCCCTGTGAAAAAGGTACATTTGTCACATATTTCCATGGCTACTGTCTGTAGTAGGTAAACTTTAGGACTAGATCTCTCCATTTGTGAGGATCCATGTGTAGTGTTATGCTGCCGAGTAAGTAGGTGTACTGTAGATAAGGGTTTTGCCTGGCTATAAGTGAACATAACCATGTGTAACTGTATGCTGAGTAACACAGGGCTCTATATGGGTAATAGTAGTCCTGTCCTCTTTCTCTTTAGACTGGGAAGACCCCTTTTACCATGGTTGTCTGAGAGCAGGGCCCTACCTTAAGTAGGTCACAAAAGTGGATCCCATCTTTCTGTGTGTGTGTACAGTTGAAGTCGGAAGTTTACATACAATTTGGGGCATTGTTCATTTTGAAGTCCCATTAGCAACCAAGCTTTAACTTCCTGACTGATGTCTTGAGATGTTGCTTCAATATAACCACCTAATTTCCCTGCCATCTATTTTGTGAAGTGCACCAGTCCCTCCTGCAGCAAAGCACCCCCACAACATGATGCTGCCACCCCCGTGCTTCACGGTTGGGACGGTGTTCTTCAGCTTGCAAGCCTCCCCTTTTTTCCTCCAAACGTAATGATGGTCATTATGGCCAAACAGTTCTATTTTTGTTTCATCTATTTGAATTAAAGGGCTTCCTAAAGATACAGTGAGCTCCAAAGTATTGGGACAGTGACACGTTTGGTTGTTTTGGCTCTGCACTCCTGCAAGCATATTATTGCGTCAAATTCACTTATGTGCATTAGTAGAAAAGAGCATTAGTATTAGCATTAGTAGAAAAAAGTAAAGTATTGGGTGCCATATTCATAGCACGCAATTACTACATCATCCTTGGGAAATTTGTGGATGCTACCATGATTACGGATTATCCTTAATGAATCGTGAATAATGATGAGTAAGAAAGTTACACACACACACAAATATCATACCCCCAAGACATGCTAACCTCTCACCATTACAATAACAGGGGAGGTTAGCATTTTTCGGCTGGGGACTCCAAATGACTCAATACATTATTTACCATGAATTTCTATTGGGCACATTATAATTTGAAACACAACCAAAACAAACAGCAAATGCATCCAACAATTTGTAGAGTCACAAGCGTGATGTAGTCATTGCCTGCTAAGAATATGGGACCAAATATTTAACTTTTTACTTCTTTAATACACATATAAGTGTATTTGTCCCAATACCTGCTACACTTGTGAGTAACACGTTTTGGTTTATTTCATACTGTCATTTACAATGTTTTTCCCCGAATTTTGTCATTGTATTTTGTTTGGAGCGCTTCATGTGAGCAATGAGGATGTGTCTGTTTTCTCTGTCCTCTTAATGTTGATTCAGCGTGCGCACCTGAGCATGCACAGAAGTAGGCTAACTAGCTTGCTGCGAGCAAATGTATGAAAGAACCCATTTGGCGTTGTCTGATTTCTTATTGACATAACTCACCACCACTAATAAACTGAGATTCTCTGTCATTTTTTCTTAATCTCACACAGTAACACGGAACCCAAACCTGCTGCGCATGCTCCATTGTGCGCTATCGTGCATAAATGTATTTTGTCCCCCTACACCAAACTTGATCACGACACGCAGGTTAAAATATCAAAACAAATCAATTACGTTAATTTGGGGAGAGGTCGAAAAGCATTAAACATGTATGGCAATTTAGCTAGTTCGCTTGTACTTGCTAGCTAATTTGTCCTATTTAGCTAGCTTGCTGTTGCTAGCTAATTTGTCCTGGGATATAAACATTGAGTTGTTATTTTACCTGAAATGCACAAGGTCCTCTACTCCAACAATGAATCCACACATAAAACGGCCAACCGAATCGTTTCTAGTCATCTCTCCTCCTTACAGGCTTTTTCATCTTGGAACTTATAAGGTGATTGGCATCTACACTTTCATAGTATTACCACAACAACCGGCAAAACATTTAGTCTTTCAATCACCCACATGGGTATAACCAATGAGGAGATGGCACATGGGTACCTGCTTCTATAAACCAATGAGGAGATGGGAGAGGCAGAACTTGCAGCGTGATCTGCGTCAGTAAGAGAAAGGATTTCTATTTCAGCCCTTCGCATTGCAGACGCTAGTTGACGGGCGAGAGCAGTGCAGGTGCAATAATTGAATAACATGGATTTCTACATTTATTTTGCGATCCGGTCTGGTCAGCATGTAAGTCAACGAAGTCAGTTTTTTCAAATAAAATCCATTGTGAATAAAATCATTCCTCACAGTAGGCTAGGCTATTTGAAAAATATTTCCAACACTCTCCCCCTTGATAATCACCAGGCCTTATTATAAAAGAGCAAAATGCCATGCTCTGAGGATCCCATATATCCAGTGGAAACGTCATAAAATACCTGAACACATTTCCCTTTGGGCAAAAACAGATGTGTCTGTCCCGAGCTCACTGGAATAGGCTAGCTGAACCAATGTTACAAGTTCGCTAGGGACAGCTTCGGGCCAGACTCTCATGTATAGGCTACAGACATTGGGCTGGACGCTCACTCAGTTGATTGATTTAATACAGTGTTGCACTTCACTAGCGATAGCTCAAGTCAAGACAGATACAAAGGGAGGCAGACAGGCAGAGTAGAGAGGTGAATGTGATTGAAAGAACCTGCATTTTCATCATCTATTTTTATTTGTTGGCTTTATGTATTTTTACTTAGTTGTCAAGGAAGTTATAGGCCTACTGCTACATTGGCCTAGGGCTAGGCTATCTCTTAGTTCCATGCACTTATTTCTTTAGCCATTCAACCTCCATTGCTCACAGGAAGCAAACGGAGGAGGTGCTCTGTCTCAAAAGCCAGGGACCTGTAAGAAGTAGGCCTAACCTTGGGAGCAAAAGCTGCATTAGGACATAACAAACTCCGAACAGGAATGCTGTATTGATAGTGTGTGGAGATCTCCAAGGCCATGAGCAGGGCATTATTGTAGGAAAGGACCTTCAGCACCACAGACTCCAGTGGTTCAAACGGAGGCTTACACAGAACATCCAGGACCAAAGCCAGGTCCCAGGTTGGTGACATAGGCTTAGACACTGGTCTGAGCCACCAGATTCAACAACAGACCCTCCTGACGGACACTATCTACGGTGGCCTGAATCAAGTCCACCGGAGGAAACGCATAGAGCAGGGTCCGAGGCCACTGACATGCCTAAGCATCCGTTCCCAACGGAGTTCCCAGTTCCCCCATTGAGAAGAACAGACGCCAATGCACGTTTTCTCGCAATGAGTGAAGATCTATGTCAGCCCTGGCTAACTGGTCCCATATCTAGACAACCACCAGTCTCCACTCCGTAGAGATACGACCCCCCCCGGGAAAGGAGGTCCGCACCCACGTAGAGAGATCCAGGAAGATGCATCACCCTGAGCGACAGGACATTCTCTCTGCTCCATAAGAGCAGATAATGGGCTAGGTTCAGCAAAGAGAGAAACCCCATCCCTACTGCCTGTTTATGTGCACCACCACTGTCCTGTTATCTGACCTTACAAGGAGCCAACGCCCTTAGGCACGACAGGGATACCCATGAGCAACCGATGTCAGTGGCGAGATGCGTCCAGACTTGAAGCAATCACTCAGCTCTGAAACAGATGCATACACAGCAGTCCCAGATGCACCACAGCTGTCATAAAGGCCATCAGACCAAATAACTGCAACCACAAGCGAAAAGGCACCGAGTTCCCCAGCTGAAACTGTGCCAGACAGAGCTGGAATGCGACCCTCTTTGTTGCGACAAAAATGCATGCTTCAGAACCGAGTTCAGAACAAGTCCCAGATGCTGAGCTAGAGTCAAAACAGCTTTTCTTGTGATTCATTATGAACCCCAGAGGCTGAATATGGAAAACCAGCGTGGCAGTGTGGAGCTCCACCTGTTCCCTCAATTACAGCCAATCGTCCAGATAAGCCCCACTGGTGCAAAATCCACTTCCACCACCATAGAAAAGTAATGACAGGGAAACGAAGCTTCCTGAAGCATTGGGGTTTTTCAGACAATTGCGTTGAAATAGGTTAATTACAGCAGGCTTTGATCAGGACAGTGTACACTAGTGGCACCTGCTGGTCAAAAGTATTTAGAGCAGCCACGTGATTATAGATGCTGTCCCACTGATACCAAACCAATCAGGTGGTTGTTCAAGGAAATTAAGCTTTGGACGTCATTGATCACGTGCTTCCGATAAAATGATACAGTCATCGGCACACTGCTTCGAAGTACACTGCTTAGCGATTTTGACACATATCTCGGAGCTCCAGCATCAAACGTAACATAACTGTAGAAAAGGTGCAAGGATTAGGGACAGCCCGAAAGGCAGGACCAGAATCTTATAGGCCACACCCTCAAAATGAAACCTCGTCTGTGGGGAGGATGTATAAATGATCCTCTTAAGGATCCGCCCCTTTTTTTTAAATTTGCGCCTAAAATGACATACCCAAATCTAATTGTATCTCAGGACCTGCAGCAAGGATATGCATATTCTTGGTACCAGTTGAAAGGAAACACTTTGAAGTTTGTGGAAATGTTAAAGGAATGTAGGAGAATATAAAACATTAGATCTAGTAAAAGATAATACAAGGAAAAAAACAACCTTTTTTTGTGCCATCATCTTTAAAATGCAAGCGAAAGGCCATAATGTATTATGCCAGCCCAGGTGCAATTTAGATTTTGGCCACTAGATGACAGCAGTGTATGTGCAAAGTTTTAGACTGATCCAATGAAACATTGTATTTATGTTCAAAATGTTGCAAGACTGTGCACTCTCCTCAGACAATAACATGGTATTCTTTCACTGTAATAGCTACTGTAAATTGGACAGTGCAGTTGGATTAACAAGAATTTAAGCTTTCTGCCAATATCAGATATGTCCAGGGAATTTCTTGTTACTTGCAACCTTGTGCTATTCACATTAGCCAACATTATCTCTACTGTCCCTCAGGGGACCCACCAATCCTGAAGATGACTAAATGAAAAAGCACATCCTTCAGATCTATGGACGTGAACCAATCTTTGGTCAGGTTGGATGGGGAGCGTTGTTGCACAGCTGTTTTCAGGTCTGTCCAGAGCAGTTTGATTTGGATCAAGTCTAGGGTCTGGCTGAGTCACTCAAGGACATTCAGAGACTTGTCCCGAGGCCACTCCTGCGTTGTCTTGGCTGTGTGCTTAGGGTCGTTTTCCTGTGCGAAGGTGGACCTTCGCCCCAGGCTGTGGTCCTGTGCGCTCTGGAGCAGCTTTTCATCAAGGATCTCTCTGTACTTTGCTCCGTTCATCTTTCCCTCGACTCTCACTAGTCTCCCAGTCCCTGCCGCTGAAAAAATGTCCCCACAACATGATGTTGCCACCACCATCCTTCAACGTAGGGATGGTGCCAGGTTTCCTCCAGACATGACACTTGAAATTCAGGCCAAAGAGTTCAATATTGGTTTCATCAGACCAGAGAATCTTGTTTCTCATGTTCTGAGAGTCCTTTAGGTGCCTTTTGGCAAACTCTAAGCAGGCTGTCATGCGCATTTTACTGAAGAGTGGCATCTGTCTGGCCATTCTACCATAAAGGCCTGATTGTTGGAGTCCTGCAGAGATGGTTGTACTGGAAGGTTCTCCCATCTTCACAGAGGAACTCTGGACCTCTGTCAGTGACCATCGGGTTCTTGATCACCTCCCTGACCAAGTCCCTTTTCCGAATGCTCAGTTTGGCCGGGCAGCCAGCTCTAGGAAGAGTCTTGGTGGTTCCAAACTTATTTTATTCAAGAATGATGGAGGTCACTGTGTTCTTGGGGGCCTTTCAATGTTGCAGAAATGTTTGGTACCCTTCCCCAGATCTGTTGCTCATCACAATCCTGTCTTGGAGTTCTACATACAATTCCTTCAACCTCATGGCTTAGGATTTGCTCTGACATTCACTGTCAACTGTGGGACCTTTTATAGACAGGTGTGTGCCTTGGACTCCAATCAAGTTGTAGAAACATCTCAAAGATGATGAATGGAAACCGGATGCACCTGAGCTCAATTTTGAGTCTCATACCAAGGGGTCTGAATACTTATGTTAATAAGGTATTTATGTATTTTATTTTAAAAACATTTTCAAAAAATTATAAAACCTTTTTTTGCTGTGTCATTATGGGCTATTGTGTGTAGATTGATGAGGAAAACAATTAATTTAATTAATTTTAGAATAAGGCTGTAATGTAATGTCTGAATACTTTCTGAATGCACTGTAAAAACATTTACAATACATTCCGTTCTCAGCATCAACAAAACTCTCTCTATCCTCAATCTTGTTAAGTGTGTTCAGGTGTGTTGCCCTCTAATTGGCCACACATCTTAATGTGTGCTTGTTTCCTTTGAAATGGAGTCTGTTTGAATAGACCAAAATGAATGTATGTGTAAAAAAACATTGTATTCTAGCTCCATCATGATGATGCAGTGGACTAATTTCATGGATAGAAAACAGAAGATTGTAGGTTTGAATCTCACTGATGTCGTGTCACAATAAAAAAATAACTGTGTTTGCATGATTAAAGCCCAAGGAAATTAATTTCCATGTGTCCTGTGATTGGAGTAAAAATAAGTTAACCGAAAATAAGATAGCAGTGTTATTAAAACTCGTATTGAAATATTTAGTAAAAGTTAAGGAAGTTTAAAAGAAACTCAAAATAACCTACAGTTTCCGTTCTCAGAGCATTAATAAAACTTCCCAGGAAAACTTTCAAGGAACCAGAGTAAAACGTTCTCAGAACCTCCCTGCAACCTAAAAATAAAAGTTCCCTGAACAGATGAAATCTCCACTTTAAAAAAACATTCAGTTTTAACGGTCAGGAAACGCATGGCTTCATTCCCACAACCAATGTGAAACCAAAACATACATTTCCACAACTTCCAAGAAACCAAATGTGCTAGCTGGGTATAAATTAAAAGTGACCAGTACCAGAGAAATGGCCATGTTATTAACAGTGTAACCGCCAATGCGGTGTCTCCTAAAAATGGCTATGTCAGACTTCTACAGAAGATCTGTCTCAGTGTTTCTCTGGGCCACTGATACCCCATTTCTATGATTACAGCTTAGATCAATATGCTGGCGGTACATAGTTAGGAGTCTGGGAGGTGGCCAAAGTGGCAGCAAAGAGCCACAAAGAGCTTTAACCACTGCTAAGATCAGCAGAACAAAATCAAATGTTAATGTTGGGGCTTCCTAATCAGAGCAGTGTGTTTGAGATCATACTCTTTTCCATAGTCTAAAGGCTTCGTTAATGGAATTCATTCTGTGGTGTGAGTGAGTGACAGCACTTGTATTAGCCCACTAATGCTAAGTTAGGAGTACAGGAAACAATGGTTAGGATAGAATGAGTGATAGGGGCTGGCTTTGGCTGTCATGATTTACATCAGCTGCTTTTCCATCACTACAAGACTTACAGAAAGAGTGTCTCAGTCAGCTTGCTCTTGCTGACAATGTGTTTTCTCAAGGCCTCATTCGTCTCCCAAGAAAACTCTTCACTCTTGTATTCCTCTCTCTCCTCTCAAACTATTTTACTGTGTGTTCGTCCCTCCACCTCCTGCCTCTCAATTCCTTTCACTCTTTCTCACTCCTTTTCCCCTTTGTACCTCTTCCTTTCCTCGTTTTCACTGTCATTACAATGTCTCACTGGAATCCAAATATACAGTGGGGTCAGCCAGTGTATACCATTCTGTAAACACCAACTCCTTACCCCCTGAGAGAGAAGACAGGGTGGGCCGGGCTCAACCCAGCACGGCATGAGTTTAAAACTCATATCCACACTCTCTTTGAGGACATATACAGTATGTGTTAACATAAACCTCCTCCAATATGTTTACCCCTTTCTCCCTGCAGACCCACTCCACACTCTTGTTCCTCCTCTTCCTGCCTCTCTCTCAGTGATGATATCACATCGGCAGGCTGACTCGATGGCTGTGTCATCTGTCGCGTGTGAACTATTTTAGGATGTCAAATCAACAGCTCTCTCCATAGCTTAGTTAAGAATGCCTCCTACCCCCCTACCACCATATACACACACACACACACACACACACACACACACACACACACACACACACACACCCGCTGTAGATAAACAGTGTCCGAGCCAAAGTATCTTGTTCTTTCTGTTTCTTTCTTTGTACTGTGAAGTGAGTTTCCACCTGTGGATTTGTTGATTAAACGTGGTTTATTTCGGCCCGGCATGTGACTCCCTATGCTACAATGGTATAAATATTTTATCTGCTTAAAACAGATCATTTAAGCACATTTTTGTGAGGTGGTAAGGCAATATCCACATGAGAACTCTGTGTGGGTTAGAAAGCAGTAAATGGCCTGGTTGCTGTGGTATTAAAGCTGGTACTGGGAAATTGAGTACTGTTAATACATTAGTCTATAAATTAAAGGTATTCTAAGGAAGTAACCAATAGCCTGTGCTTAAATCAAGTTGGACTAAATTACCTCAATAACTGAATAACCAAAACCTCTCTCTCTCTGTCTCCCCTGTAGAGTCGTACTCTGTGGCCGGCAGTGAGGGCAGCATCACTCCATCCGTAGGCTCTATGGCCAACCAGGCCTCTGGCATCTCCAGCCCCTGCTCGCCCTCCTCCCCTGGGGAGTCACGGCACTCCGTCAGTGCCCTGAAGAAGTGGCTCACCAACCCCGTCCGCAAGCTGAGCGTGGGGGGAGGAGGAGGAGTGAAAGGAGGAGGGGGATGCAAGGAGGACAGGCAGGTCCACAGGCTGGATGGGAAGCATCCCTCTCCCCTCCTCCCTAACGGCCAAGCCCTTGGAAGGCCTCTGGAGCAGGGGGAGAACTACACAATCCTCCCCTGCACTGATGTGGACTTGGTGAGGCATTACTCTCTACTATAGCCTTGGAATCCACACAGAGGTTTTTATAAAAGATTGTGATAACATCACTTCAGGACAAACCCCTGACTCCAATGACTTAATATGAATGCCCATGTAATGTGAATAGATTACGTGTGTGTGTATGTATGTGTGTGTGTGTGTGTGTGTGTGTGTGTGTATGTGCGTGTATGTGTGCGTGCGTGTATGTGTGTTATATTGTGTATGTCGTGTGTTGTGCAGGGGAATGATGGCCTGGTGAGTCCAGCGACGTACTCTCCAACACACCCTCTCTGTCACAGCTACCTATCTGACCTACTACAGGACAGGGATACACACAGTCTGGTAAGGATTACACACATACACACACACAAACAGAGCAGACAGAGGACACTGCAGCCTTTTGTACCCCCCCCCCCCCCCCCCCCATTGATTCGGTACCGGTAACCCCTGTACACGGTGCCTTCGGAAAGTATTCAGACACCTTGACTTTTTCCATATTTTGTTACTGTGCGTTACAGCCTTACCCTCATTTTTGTAATTTTTTTCTTATCAATCTAAAAACAATACTGCATAATGACAAAGCAGAAACAGGTTTCTAGAAATGTTTGCTAATTTATTAAAAATAAAAAACTGAAATATCACGTTTACATAAGTATTCAGACCCTTTACTCAGCACATTGTTGAAGCACCTTTGGCAGTGATTACGGCCATGAGTCTTCTTGGTTATGACGCTACAAGCTTGGCACAACTGTATTTGGGGAATTTCTCCTATTCTTCTCTGCAGATCCTCTCAAGCTCTGTCAGGTTGGATGGGAGCGTCGTTGCACAGCTATTTTCAGGTTTCTCCAGAGATGTTTGATTGGGTTTAAGTCCAGGCTCTGACTGGGCCACTCAAGGACATTCAGAGATTTGTCCTGAAGCCACTCCTGTGTCGTCTTGGCTGTGAGCTTAGGGTCGCTGTCCTGTTGGAAGGTGAACCTTCACCCCCACCCCAGTCTGAGGTCCTGAGCGCTCTGGAGTCCTCAATCCTGTCGCTGAAAAACATTCCCACAGCATGATGCTGCCACCACCATGCTTCACCATAGCGATGGTGCCAGGTTTCCTCCAGACTGGCATTCAGGCCAAAGAGTTCAATCTTTGTTTAATCAGACCAGAGAATCTCGTTTCTCATGGTCTGAGAGTCTTTAGGTGCCTTTTGGCAAACTCCAAGCTGGCTGTCATGTGTCTTTTACTACTGAAGAGTGGCTTCCGTCTGGCCACTAAACCATAAAGGCCTGATTGGTGGAGTGCTGCAGAGATAGTTGTCCTTCTGGAATGTTCTCCCATCTCCACAGAGGAACTCTGGAGCTCTGTCAGAGTGACCATCGGGTTCTTGATCACCTCCCTGACCAAGGCCCTTCTCCCCCAATTGCTCAGTATGGCTCGGAGGCCAGCTCTAGGACGAGTCTTGGTGGTTCCAAACTTCTTCCATTTAAGAATGATGGAGGCCACTGTGTTCTTGGGGACCTTCAATGCTGCAGAAATGTTTTGGTACAATTCCCCAGCTCTGTGCCACGATGCAATCCTGTCTCGGAGCTCTACGGACAATTCCTTCAACCTCGTGGCTTGGTTTTTGCTCTGACATACACTGTCAACTGTGGGAACAGGTGTGTTTCTTTCCAAATCATGTCCAATCAATTGAATTTACCACAGCTGGACTCCAATCAAGTTGTAGAAACATCTCAAGGATGATCAATGGAAACAGGATGCACCTGAGCTCAATTTAGAGTCTCATAGCAATCGGTCTGAATACTTTTGTAAATAAGGTATGTGTTTTCTATTTTTTTATACATTTATAACAACCTGTTTTTGCTTTATCATTATGGGGTATTGTGTGTAGATTGCTGATGATTCTTAAAAATATACATATTTTAGAACAAGGCTGTGACGTAACAAAATGTGGAAAAGGTCAATGGGTGTGAATTTTTTCCGAAAGGCACTGTTATTGCAATTTTATTGCATTCCTTTAAAAATTATATTTTTTCATTTTAGTTTATTTATTAAATATTTTCTTATCTCTTCATAAAACTCCATTCTTGGTTAAGGGCTTGTAAATAAGCATTTCACTGGAAGGTCTACACTTGTTGTTTTCGGCACGTGACAAATACAATTTGATTTGATTGTTAGAGCTCTGTACACAAAGGCTGATTCTGTGGAGATTTAGAGAACAACGAGATATTACAGCTGTCAGAGCATTCATTTCCCTGTTAGTCAAACACTGGCACTGAGCCTGAAACAACTCCCTTTAAAACCCGTATCAATATTCAATAAGGAGAGAGTGGGGGAGGTGGCGAAAGAGAGAGAGAGAGAGAGAGAGAGAGAAAGATATCAAAAGAAAGTAAGAGAGAGAGAGAGAAAGAGAATCCTGAACAACAAAGAAAGCGAAGGCGAGTTAACCATAAATAGATGTAAGGTCAGAAAACATCAAGTCTCTCCTCATGTAACCTGAGATACTGCTGTTGCTGGGCAACCGCTTATTGGTTAATGCAAAAATCCTGGAAATTAGAGCATTAACATTCAAACAGAGCACATAAGCAATGCTAGAGTCATCAAACAAACCAGAGGAGTATGCTAAATTAGTATAGCTAATGTTTATAAAACATAACAGTTTCCCCCGCAAATACACAGTCACTGGGAATGCTGTACAGTGTATTCAGTGTACAGTATCTGGCAGTAACTCCAATTCACCCAAACATTACCTTCAAAGAACAACTTTGCCTTATCAGGTATTATACGCACATGCACACAAAAACACTCACACGCTCTCGCCCTCAAACAATCAGGAAAAACTTTAAATCTAAAGAACCTTTAAGAAAGCCCTTGCTCAGTGGGATCAATCCTGTGGGATTTTCCAGGCTGCATCTGGAAGTGATCAAGCAGCGAGGCAGCAGATCAGCCCCGGACAGCCTACTGCATCCACAGACTCACTGGGGAGCTGAAAACAGGGTCAGGGCTGGGGGTGGAGGGCTGGGTGGAGGGGGGTTAGTAGAGTAGAGGTCCGGGGAAGACTAAGACGTGGGTGTTAGAGAAAGAGCTACAGGGATGCTGGATATAACATGGTTAGGGAGCAGAGGTAGGGGTGGAGAGGGGTTGAGGGAGACGTGGGTAATGGGGGAAAGAAGAGAAACCAGGGGAGGCTGTCAAGGGGAGGGAATAGGGAGGTAGAGGGGGACTGGAGTTCAGAACAGGGTCTTGGGTGAGTCTCTGTCAGGCTTAGAGAGACTGGAGAATTTACGGGAAGGAAGAAGAGGAAATGGGGGGGGGGGGGGGGCTTGAGGAAGTGCTAGAGGGAATGGCCAGGCTGGAAATGTTCTCACTCACTCCCTCCCCCCTCCTAACTCTTACTGAAACTCCAGCCTTTACACCCCATGACACATTCTAACCACTGAAGATCTCCATGAGGGTCAATAAATATGTAAATCTTTAGGCCTTTACCTCCCCTCCATGGTCAGAAGAGATGACCCTGAGCTGAGCTGACATGAATAGGCTACCTCACTAGGTCCATCAGGAGCTCTGCCATCCCTTTAACATAGCTTAGGTACTGGTGAATAGACATACTGTCTGTGGACTGCCTGGCGGTGGTAACATTAGGATACGAGGAAGCATGAGGCAGACGTGCTGTGGCTATCAGCACCCATTTGAGCGGTGGGTTGAGCGGTGGTACAGATAAATACAAGGGTGGCTGAAGTCTTAGAAAGAGAAGATTACATTATTATTCCTATTAAGAGATTGACCTGTATTTGAGGTGAAGACTTATTTATTCTTTGAAATATTACTCTCTTGCCATTTCAGCCTGCTATCACCTAGGCAAGAAAGAGAGAAAGGAAAAGAGATGGAAAAGTGCTTATTGCTATCAGAGTACAGAGGGTGTGGACTAAGTGTCACGGCAGGCCGTTTTTTTCAGAGGGGATAAGTTGTGAGGAGTCACCCTCCTGGAACAGCCTACAGGATGCTGGAGTTGTCCTGAGGAGTCTGCCTCCTGGAACAACCCAAACGGTGCTGGAGTTGTCCTGAGTAGTCTCCCTCTTGGAACAGCCTACAGGGTGCTGGCCTTGTCCTGAGGAGTCTCCCTACTTCCTCCCTCTCCTTCCCATGGACGTCTGCTTCCTGGATTAGGAGCTACCAGCCATAGGTCCCATTCATGAACTGTCTGTCGGGCCTGGACTCGATGCTCTCTTTGTATAGCAGACATATGCTTACAGTCAACATACCTGGAGTGAATACATGTATGAACTCACCTCTCCACCCTCTTCTTTCAGAACCATCATTATTCCACTATTCTCCCAGAAGAAGTAGATGGCTCCTCCCTGATTGATGACTCGACCAGCCAATGGTCAGCCACCATGGACAGTGAGGAGGACAGGAGGAGTGCCTTAGAGAAGAGCATGTAGGTGGTTGTGACCTCCACGTGAACCCACAATGTGTCCAGTCTTATGGTCCCTATCCCATTAATGGACTGTCCTGGTGCTGCAGTCATTAAGTCCCATTGTTCCAAATGGCAGTCTGTTCCCTAAGGGCCCTGGTCAAAAGTAGTGTACTATACAGGGAATATGGTTCCAGTTGGGATGTAATTCTGTATGCTGTGTCCTGATGAGAGCTAACGGTGTGGTGGAAGTGCTGGCTCCACTCTGGGAGAACCCCATCCCTCACTGTGATGAGAGAAGACACTGTTTAATGGCTGCCCTCTATTACTACAGCCAACTCATCTCTCTCTCTCTCTCGCTCTCAGATATGTGCTGACAGAGCTGATAGAGACAGAGAAGTTGTATGTGGACGACCTGGGCCTCATAGTAGAGGTGTGTGACAAATCGATCATGTGACATTTTTTATGCTGACCCCCCTATCAGTTATTTTTTATATAAAGTACCTAGTCTGAAAAAATACAATTTTTTATGTTATGCCATAGAAGTTATGCTATTGTCTCTACCATATTACACAATGATGACAATAGCCAGATGCCCTCCTGTGAAGTAGCAGTATTTCCTGTCCTGAGGTAGGATGTGTGTGTCTTCTACTTTGCCCAGGGCTACATGGCCAGCATGGCCACTCAAGGGATTCCAGAGGACATGAAGGGCAAAGACAAGATAGTGTTCGGGAACATCCACCAGATCTATGACTGGCATAAAGAGTAGGTCTCACGCTCTTGGCTAAACGTGTGTGAATGTGAATACTGAGCGCTGTTTATGTGAAAAGCGTATGTGTGAGAGCTCACTGAGACTGGAGCATGTTCATCAGCACGTATCATATAAGTCTGATGCTCTCACACTGAATCCACATGGCTGTCAGATATTTCCTGTGTGTGTGTGTGTGTGTGTGGTCTCGGGAAAACCTGTCGGATCTGTTTCTCTCGATCTTTCTGTGTTTCTGTGTGTATCTGTTTCCATGTGTATAGTTGTGTGTGTATCTGTGTGTCTCTTCCCCTCTGCCTGTGTGTGTGTAGACGAGTGTATATTGGTGTTCGACCCTCCCCTCTGCTCTGTGTGTCACAGCTATCTCCTGGGGGAGCTGGAGAAGTGTGTGTCAGAGCCCGACAGACTGGCCCAACTCTTCATCAAGCATGTGAGTCTGTGTGTGTGTGTGTGTGTGCGTGTGTGTGTGCAAATGAGTGTTTGTGTTTGCATAAGTGTAACTCTTTGTTTGTGGACACACCATGACAACCTAGCCCCTTACATGGTCTTGGATTCTGTTTTCTTGTATTTGGAATGAAGTTCCAGGGTGTCCCTCTGTGTGTCTGGTAAGAAGTCCTGGTCTCTTCAGAGTACTGACTGTTTACTGTCCCTGTCTCTGGCTCACTGCCATCCAGATGTGTCTTGATCGTTCAGGCTGCCTGGAGGAGAGGAGAGGCGAAAGCCAGTAGAATAATAATAAGTGCAGGCATAATTGTCCTACAGGGCTTAGTACTGTGCTACGGTCAGCTAACATGTCCAGTTACAAAGAGCCAGTGTTCAAACGCCAGGCTGTTTGTGAAACTGCAGAAACAAATGAGCCATAATGACAGATAAATGACATTCAAAGCAAATAAACAGCTGTGTTTGTACTTAGTGCACACAGACAACTGTGCGCGCACACACGCACACACACACAAACAGCTGGGTTTGTGTGTGAAGGTCAGGATCTCACAGAAACAATTAGGCCGAGTGAGAAAAGCAAAACCATGGCAGGAAATCATCCATGCACACATACACACATTCTTACATTATCTTCTATAGACACATGCACATACTCTCTCTTTCGCTCTCCCACTTCCCTGTCTCTCTTTCGCTCCCTCTCTGTTCCTTCATTAGTCCAACATGTTTAATTAAGCAAGAGTGAATTAAAGGATTCTTCCCAAGCTGCCGGAACCATTTAATAAGGCAAAGTTCCTGCTCTTATTTAACAGACTTCAAAAGGGCCTGGAGGGGAAGGAGAACTGAGTCAAACTTAGAGGAATACGACGGCAGAGACATTTAGCCTACACACACACACACACACACACTAGCTCTCTCACACACAGGGACCACAGGCGCCACCATCTGGTAAAGCTCTCATCTCTGTGTTTGTTTTTGGACCTCTAGGAGCGGCGTCTCCACATGTATGTAGTGTACTGTCAGAACAAGCCCAAGTCAGAGCACATTGTCTCAGAGTATATCGAGACCTACTTCGAGGTGAGTGACTCTTCACAGTACAACGACAAGGATAGTTTAAGAGCAGTTGAATCCCACTCAGGCATCATTCTAGCCTAATTGCTCTTATTTCTCTAACTCTGGTTTGGGTTGTTTGTATCTTAAGTGCTAATTCTATGTCTCTTTATGTCTGACTGACCCGAACCTGCCCTTTGTTCTGTATGTCTTCCAACTGGGCACAGACATCAGTTCAACATCTAATTTTGATTTACATTTGGTTGAGTTGTCAACTAACTTGAATTCAATGTGAAATCAACAAAAAAATATGTTTTCTGAAAATCCAATCAGTTTTCCATGTTGATTCAACATCATATACATTTTTTTTGTTGAAATGGCATTGAAACAACGTTGATTCAATCCATTTTTGTTCAGTGGGTTCTGTCTGGCTGACCCAAAGCTGCCCTTAGTTATGTGTGTGTCCTATGAGGAGCTAACCTGTCTGGTTCTGTAGGAGCTGAGGCAGCAGCTGGGCCACAGACTACAACTCAACGACCTGCTCATCAAACCAGTACAGAGGATCATGAAATACCAACTACTGCTCAAGGTGTGTGTGTTTGCATCTGCATGTGTACTTGTCTAAGTGAGTCTGCCTGTGTGCGTATATATGTGTGTTTGAAATCCCTCTGGAATATGGAAAATAACTGGTATAATTAGCATGATGTCATCTAGCCCTAGCTGATTTGAGTCATCGTGAAATGGAGCTGTATTTAATGACTTGTCACTGGAAGAGATGGAGAGAAAGGCAGGAAGAAAGACAAATTGTGAGTGACTGGAGAATAAGCAGCCTGCCCCCCAGCATTTTGGGAGCTTTTACTGTGATTTAGAGATGAATGTTGAAAGCTTTTGTCCCAAGAGTCCCAAGTCCTCTTATCAGCTCACTAATCTCACAGTGGATAATATGTCGCTCTTATATGATGAAACACAAGATACAGTACAGTCCCATTTAGTTCAGAAATCACTCTGAAACATTCAATAACTATTCTCTGATTGGATCCCTCAGGACTTCCTGAAGTACTACACCAAAGCAGGAAGGGATACCTCAGAGCTGGAGGTGAGAGTTCTCCCCAAACCATGGTACAAACAGTCATGGTCAAAACATTTCCAATACTTTCTTGTGATATTACTGTGAACTGCACACAGTTCACAGTAATGTACACAGCTCTGTTGGAGAACGAGAAAAAAAATACTGTTTTAAGTTGCAAACCATAATTGTCTATCCCACAACATCTCTTTCTCTCCATCTCCACCCCTCTTCTCTCACCCACAGAGAGCGGTGGAGGTGACGTGTTTCGTGCCCAAGCGCTGTAATGATATGATGAATGTGGGCAGACTGCAGGGCTTTGAGGTGAGATAGACACCAGACGCTGTTCTCCATGTGATGTTGTGTTTTCTAGCACAGTTGGCAAGCATGTATGAGATGACTGAAAACAGGTGGAAACCATTTTGATTATATCACTTGTCAAACAAAAACATCATACATGATGAGTACAAAAAGTATGGAAATCGATTCACTCACTACTTTAAGTTGCTCTGGATAAGAGTGTCCGCTAAATGACTCAAATTAGTGTTTTTCTTTCTATCTTATGGGGGTCTCTCTCTCAGGGGAAGATCACAGCCCAGGGGAAGCTGCTCCAGCAGGACACCTTTACAGTCAGTGAGCAGGACAGCAGCTTCCTGTCCCGCGCCAAGGAGAGGCGTGTCTTCCTGTTTGAACAGCTGGTCATTATCAGTGAGCCAATCGACAGGAAAAAGGGCTTCTCTCTGCCAGGGTACACCTTTAAAAACAGCATCAAGGTGAGAATGGCGGAGTACTGTGTGTGTTTGTGTTTCTGTGCGTGTGTGTTTGTGTATGTGACCCTTGTGCCTCTCTCTCTACTGCAGCTCAGTTGTCTGGGTGTGGAGGACCACTGTGAGGAGGACCCATGTCGTCTGGTCCTGACATCCCGCGGGCCTGATGGGAGCGTGACACGCTTCGTCCTACAGGCATCGTCCCCTGAGACGCGAAGGGCATGGGTCAACGACGTGGTCCAGATCCTGGAGACACAGAGGAACTTCCTCAACGGTACTGCTGCTGACAGCTGGACCAGGGCCACATACATCATGTGTTCCAAATGACATCCTATTCCCTATTTAGTGTACTACTTTTTTCTCTGATGTTTACACACACAAGTATACAAAACCTTTCCATGACAGACTGACCAGGTGAATACAGGTAAAAGCTATGATCCCTTATTGATGTCACTTGTTAAATTCACTTCAATCAGTGTAGATGAAGGGGAGGAGACGGGTTAAAGAAGGATTTTTAAGCCTTGAGAGAAGTGAGACATGGATTGTGTATGTGTGCCATTCAGAATGAATGGGCAAGAAAAACCATTGAAGAGCCTTTGAATGGGGTATAGTAGTAGGTGGCAGTAGGTGGCTTGAGTGTGTCAAGAACTACAACGCTGCTGGGTTTTTCACACTCAACAGTTTCCCGTGTGTATCAATAATGGTCCACCACCCAAAGGACATCAAGCAAACTTGACACAACTGTGGGTAGCATTGGAGTCAACACAGGCCAGCATCCCTGTGGAACCCTTTCGACACCTTGTGGAGTCCATGCCCTAATGAATTGAGGTTGTTCTGAGGGCAAAAGGGGTGCAGCTCAATATTAGGAAGGTGTTCCTAATGTTTTGTAAACTCAGTGTATGTTTGAAAATATGATGATTTCAGGATATTTTTAAGCTGTGTTAATGAAGTATTCACAATAGGGGAGCAACACTGTAAAGTGATTGATTCTGCCATTTGGATACATTTATAGATGCTCAATAAACAAATAAATAGTACCATTGGTTAAGCATCAACTGCATGATTGTGTCTCACTTTTTCTCCCTACAACTAACCTCCTGTCCTTCCCCATCTCCTGTGGTCCATAGCTCTCCAGTCTCCTATAGAGTACCAGCGAAGGGAGTCCAACAGCCTGGGACGAGCCATGAGGGCGCCCGTGGCAACGACCTCTGGCCTGCGACCCCACTCCTCGGCCTCCATTGACCGCCACCGGCTACCTTACCTGCACTCCTACAACACCTCTCTGCCCTCCCTGCACCTGCCCAGCCAGGGACCCACTGCAGAAACACAGGTAGGCACTAATAACACCCCATTCCCTACATAGTAGGGAACCGGAGCCCTATTGAATAGGGTGCCATTTGGGATGCTGACCACAGAAAGTGAAGATACAATAGTTTTAGTAGCTACTGGTAAGAATACATTTAATCTAATTACCTAATTATTTATCGCTCTCTATATCTCTCTCTGTCTGTCTTTCTCTTATTCACCCCTCCTTTTTCCTCTTTTAGTCCCCACTGTACCTTAGCCCTGCAACACCCCGTCCCTCTCACCTCCCTCTGAAGCTCACCATGTCCCAAGAGGCCAGGCACTGCCAGGGGGTGTCCAACGGCCTGTGCCCCCCTACCCAGCACAGCTTACAGGTATTCAACCACACTGCAGAGAAATACAATAAGAACCCACTGACTCCAACACTCGCCTTATAGCAGTGATATAGTATCTTGCAGGTTCTGACAATTCACAACTGCTATCCACATTGACCAAATCCTATTTTGAGAGCAACCACACATTTCTACAGAAATATAATCAAAGCATGATTTACAGTACGGGAAAGTCTGAGTTAACTTAGGACTCACTACCATTTGGGCTCCTGAGTGGTGCAGTGGTCTAAGGCACTGCATCTCAGTGCTAGAGGTGTCACTAAAAACCCTGGTTCGATTCCAGGTTGTATCACAACTGGCTGTGATTGGGAGTCCCATAGGAGAGCAGCGCACAATTGGCCCAGTGTTGCCGTCATTGTAAATAAGAATTTGTTCTGATCTGACTTGCCTAATTAAATAAAAATGTGCTGGATATCTGTCATTAACCTCCCATAAACTCTCTCATCACTACAGATCAGTGAATAGTTTAGTTTATAATTAGCTCTTCTACGGTTAGGATGAGGGGAATAACTCAGCACTTTCCCAGGTTCTTTACTGTTTTATCATATTATTCCCCTGGCCATTGGCCCGGGTTGTCGTGGTTGCCAGTGCTAGAGGGAAATGACTGGGCCAGTCCTATCCTCTGTCCGAATGGAGATATCCTGTTGTTGTTCCCAGCTGGGGTTATACTACTAATGGCACCCTGGCTGGCTGTCATATTGATCTGTGGTCAGTTCCTAGAAATACTATAGAAACCATATAGATTGCTGTCGAGTCCCGCTGATCCCATGTCAGAATACTCTGAGGATGTCATCTTCAGCAGACAATCTGATCCCTAGTCAGTTTTGGATAGGCTCAGGGGTTAAAAACATTCCTTTGTCCCAATGTTCTCCAGTCAGTTCCCAGGGATAACTAGCCCAGTGCTAGACTGGTGATTTATCTTATTTAGCCAGACTCTCCCCATTAAAAGGAGGAAATGGGTTTGATTTCAGGGCTCTTATCAGAGGCTTTTCATGCCTGTTTCCACACTTCATTTTGTTCCTCCTCTCTCTCTGGTAGATGCAGACAGGGGGATAGGGAACTTTTGGGGCATTTGAAAAAAGTGTAGTCCTGTCAGTGGGTTGAGGGCTATTTGAAACTGTTCTTTGTGTTTGGAAAGAGATGTATGCTACAATAGATATAGAGAAGGTGAGAGGACTGATAGCATTGTGTGAAGGCTGAGTGAGTTTAAACTGTTGGGTCACTCTCTCTTCCTGTCTCCATCCAGGGTTGATGTAAGGATAGGATCTTGCTTTATAACCATTCAACATAGCATCATCTTTGTCTTTCCTCTTTGCAAGGCTAGGTAGGGTTTCAATTTCTGTGTGTGTTTGTCTCTCCATCTCTCTGAGATTAAGAGCTCAGTTCACTGTGGGGATATGCAGGTGGTCCAGGAAACAAAGGAACTCCGAATCCACTAGAAATAATGTAACTTTAAAGTATATTCCAATAACCCCTCAGTGACAGTAAGGAAGGCAATTACCAACTTCCTCCTATACACAGGCCTTCTTGTAACAGATTTTTAAAAAACCTTCATTTAACTAGGCTAGTCAGTTAAGAACAAATTCTTATTTACAATGACGGCCTACCCCAGCCAAACCCGGATGACGCTGGGCCAATTGTGCACCGCCCTATGGGACTCCCAATCACAGCCAGACGTGATACAGCCTGGATACGAACCAGGGACTGCAGTGACAGCTCTTGCACTGAGATACAGTTCCTTAGACCCCTGCACCACTCAGGAGCAGATACAGACTTTCATTCGGAAAATGACTCAGAGACTGCACAGATGTCCAAATGGAATATGTAATTAAGGCTTTGATATAAAAGTTGAAATATTAGGCCTCTTGCCCCAGGTATGACTCCACTATGTGTATGTAACTGAACACGCTGTCTCTGTCTACTCTGGTCTTCTCAGGGTGGTACTGTCTGTTACCATGGAGCCATGCCGGGGGATGGAGGGACTTACGCATCGCATCGCTCAGGCAACCTGGATCAGCTAACTGAACTCTCTCTGCATGAGCATGAGTGCTGATAACCTTTGACTTCACAGCCTGAATGAAGGGGTGTAGGGTGAAGTTGCCCCTAGACGCTGATCTTAGGTCAGTTTAGAATTTCCCCCAGGTTAGGTTTGGGGGATGAGGAAGCTGATCCTAGATCTGTACCTAGTGTAACCTTCAGTCTATAGTGAATGTGTCGCAGGCTGATAGAGCCCTGGTTAACCTGGCTCCACTCAGGACAGGCAGGGGGCCTAGGGCGGGGTTAGTTCAGACAGTTTCACTATCACAACTCTTGTGATTACCCTAATAACATTATATTAGGATTACTATGGTATCTCTAGCTTCTAATTATGATTTTTTTGTTGGTATTTCTGTCATATTACATTTTCTACTATTTTGAAACCTGTACTTACTATTGTGATGCGAGAAGTGAAGCAGAAATGCAGCCCTCTGGTGTTTGTGAGAGAAAAGGAAAAGTAGCCAATGGTGTCTCTCTCTCTCTGTGTGTGTGTGTGTGTGTGTGTGTCTCTCTCTGGTGGAATGCATCTGCGTTGCAACGGTTGCTATTCACACTGCAAACCGTTTCTACAGTACAGTACCACTCATATGGTGACACGCTTAACACCATTTGTTTTCGTATAGAAATAGACATTTGGGAACTACCACTTAAGTCGCCAGCCCTTTCATGTTGCTTTTTCTTAAACACGGGGACCATATTAACATTATGCTACTGCTACGTGTGACAGATTTGATCACTTCGCACAACAAGGAAAGTAAAACAGCAGTGGGGAGGTAATGCCATATCTATTCTCTGTCCCTCTTCCTAAATAGCTATCCTCCTATTCTGAATTCATCCTCACCACCATTTCATAAAGCAGCCTTTGGGTCAAGAGTGTTGACATTGTGGGCCGGAGAACTATTTGAGCTTGATTGTGGGATTGAATTTGTCCAGGGCTTGAGCAGTCATGATTGTCTACTCTATCCATTATTACTGTGTTGCTCGGTTTGCATACTTTTCCCTTCATTTAAGGGGCCACTTTAACCCTGCCATTGTTCCAACGTTATCTGAAGAAAACACACGTAAACTCACACAAAGCCCACTCCAAACTCTGAAGGAGAGAGGAAAAGGGGACACCGATAGAGGGCGTGCTCATCTGTCAGTGTCATCATGAATGTAAATAATCTGCTGTGAGATCATATCAATAAACAACGTTTATGAAAAACTGCTGCTGTTTCTCCCCCCATCATACTTCTGGTCTTGGTCATGTTATGTTATAAGACTGCCGAAAAGGAACTGATAGTGAGATGACTTGAATATCCTGGAAATTCCCAGAATGACCATTTCCTTCACGTAGTCAACACTAGCCGTTGCCTTTGAGATGAATACTTCCACCACACAGGAACAATACAAAAGTGAACAATAGCGCCACTAAGTAAGAGTAATTCAATATATTCTGTATAAAACTAAACAAAAATGTTTCACATCCATTGGTGATTTGTTTAGTGTCCATGTGGTTCATTTTGCCTACCTAACATGCTTTGGGAGGGTATTGGAAAAATACTACAGGTATTTAGCTTCCTCAAAATGGTGCGTTGAGGGACAACTTTAAATGCTCAAAATATGGCACTTGGTGATAGATGGCTACCTGATAGAAGATGCTCACGCACATGTTCAAATATATTGTCAACAGTAATTGACAACAGTTGACAAAATGGCCAAACAATCACTTGAGTTATCATTACTTGTCACGTTGTAGAAGTGATTGGAGACAGGCGCAGGAATATATAAAAGGGGGCTTCAATACTCGGCCCAAAAATACAACATGCCATGAAAAGGCACAGGGACGAATCCCAAAACAAACATACAAAAACACAGGGATGTAACCCAAACAAAAGAGTGAGATACAACCTCTAATAAATACACGAGATGAGATGAGACCTGTAATAACAATGCACAGGACGAGACCCGTAATAACAATGCACAGGACGAGTCCCATAACAACAATGCACAGGACGAGACCCGTAAGAATGCACAGGACGAGTCCCATAACAACAATGCACAGGACGAGACCCGTAATAACAATGCACAGGACGAGACCCGTAAGAATGCACAGGACGAGACCCGTAATAACAATGCACAGGACGAGACCCGTAATAACAATGCACAGGACAAGACCCGTAAGAATGCACAGGACGAGACCCGTAATAATGCACAGGACGAGACCTGTAATAATGCACAGGACGAGTCCCGTAACAACAATGCACAGGACGAGACCCGTAATAATGAGAACACAAAACACGCAGGGCAAAAGCCAAAACAAAGTACAAGACCAACGGACCTGGGAACAACAACCAAACAAAACAATGCTGAACAGAGGGCACATATATACAATTGCTAATCAGGGGTAATGGGAACCAGGTGTGCGTAATGAAACAGTTCATTGACGCCTAGAGTCCGGTGACGTAGACCTCAGAAGCTGGTGCACGGAATGACCAGCAGTACTGGGGGAATCCGTGACATTACTGAAAGTGTTCAGTCTTTTATTGTTTTATTTGAATGAAACCAAGCTCAAACAGTTTGTTTAACTCAAACATAGTTTTTATTCTTTCTGATTTTATACTCATGTAATGTAGATCAGTGTTAATTGAATCACTATTATTTTGGTTTTCTGACAACCAAATTACAATTAATGTCAGTTATCCTGTGCATCATGCTAAATCGACTAATATATGTAATTAATTTACAATACATTGTATGATATCAACACAAATGTCCCAAAAATACACACTTAAGAAATAAGCCCAATAAACCGCTACTTTGTACTTATCCAAAAGAGAATGTGGTCCTTCCTCTAAGGATTAAAATACATTCTAGTGTGGTGTTATTGAAAACCATAACACCGCATTCAGATATTTTCTACTGGCAGACTGAATGAAAATAGCCATTGTAAAGAGCATTACAGCATTATTTCCAAAATTATTTGTATTCTGACTTCCTCCCTGATGTCTTTGGTCACTCTCTGAGACCAGTTATCTCCATTAGAGGTCCATGAGAAAGGAATATTCAACCACCACAACTCTTCTGCTTTTATTGCCAATCTCCACACAGGCAGTCATGCTGAACAGAACATCCTCTGAAGATCACAGGCCTCCTGCTGGCGGAGTGGACAATGCTGGCTACAATGACCATGACAAACATGTTGTCATGACAATGGTTTGATGGTGTAAAGGTTTGTGTAAGAAGTCTCTTTCTCCAGAGAAAGGCCATTGGTCTGCCCTCGACTCTGTCTCCACACTGGCCCTTCTGTCTTTCTGTGGGTCTCATGGCCTGAACTCCACACACACAGAGGGAGCAGGGGTTCTCAATAAAACACACCATACTGACCGCGAGTCACTTGGCTTTTTGTATTTTCTCTACTCCTTCTTGATGTTCCTGGCTGGTCCTCTGGTGCCACCCTGTGGCTGTGGAGCCTCCTGTTGGGGGCCCTGGTTGTCGTGGCCCCTCCCCCCTGGTGGGTCTTCTCGTGTTTTGCCAGGTGGTCGCTCCGCATGAACCCCTTCCCACACGTCTGGCAGCCGAAGCGCTTTTCCCCAGTATGTGTGCGCAGGTGCCTCTGCAGCTCGTCAGAGCGCGTGCAGTTCTTCCCGCAGAAGAGCCAGCTGCAGACGAAAGGTCGCTCCCCGGCATGCCATCGCAGGTGGGCCTTCAGGTGGGAAGTCTTCTTGTACACCTTGCCACACTCGGGCAAGTGACAGATGTGGAGCCTCCTCTGGCCTGGTTCCTCAGGGTTAGCTGGAGCCCCTGTGCACCCTGAGGAGGCCTGGCAGTTGGGGCACTTGCAGTGCCTGCAGCAGCGTGTGGAGCCCAGCAGGCACTTGGAAGAGCCTTGGAGGAGGGCTGCAATCTGAGGCTGGTTCCCCAACGCCAGCTGTCTGCCCAGGGCAAAGGGGTGAGAGTGGTGATGGTGGGTCTGGCCATGAGGTTGCTGATGACCATGGGGGCTCCTGGTGGTCTGGGGTAATATCCACCACTGCTGACCTTCCTCTGTATGCCGACCAGGGTGGTGGGGGTGTCTTTCTGTGGAACCTTGGAGGAAGTTCTCCCCCATATCATTGTGCTGGGGGTGGAAGTATGGAGTATGAGAGCTAACCTGGACCTGAGGAGCGAGCATCTTCACTGGGGGGAGCTCAAAGGTGTAGGCAGCCGGGGTGGAGGAGGGCTCAGCAGGAGGGGTGAGAGGCAGCTCATGGAGGTGGTGGTGCTGGTGGGGATGGGGGTGATGGTCCAGTCCGCTCTGGACGTGTCCAGGAAAATTAAGTTTTGGCACTGTCAGAGTTGCCACCTGTTGGACCCTTAGACTGGAGCTCTGGGCCACTTCACTGCCCAATAACTGGAGCATCACAGTCATGGAACTCATGGTCCCTTCATAGGATGAGTGTGGCCGTTCCTGCCCCAGTCCACTGCCCCCCAGCCGGGCTTGGACACAGGGTCTGGCCAAGAAGGAGGAGAGGGGATGGGGTCCGTTCTCAGGAGAGGAGCTGGGTGTGCGGTCCTATGGGGTATAGAAAGAATGGATGTTAGACATGCTGTACACTATTGAATTAGATATTCCTGAGCAAAAACCACATACAAAATCAAGATATTATAGTGATAACACAGAACTTAGACTTCTTTCTAATGTGATAATATAGAGAAACTATAGAACAGTGGTTACCTTTTACTGTGAACTTCTACATCTCTATTTCTAAAATATATGTTATAATTTTATTGATGTAGTCAATGTATGTTATTAACTACAATAGAGTAAATATTTTAAGGTAAAATACTGCTGCTAACAAATGAATCCAGACGAATTCCTATAAATATATTGGGAGAAAATTTATCAATAATTGCACTTGACAATTTCAAAATGTACTCTGAAGAAGGCTAACACTGAAATGACTCTCCCATACCAAATTCCACTAAAAACATTTTCCTCGTCTGTAAGAAATGGTTTAGAAAGTGGTCGGTCCCCGGAAATGCGGCCATGACTTTTGCGCTTCTGCGGCCAACGTAGTTTTTAAACTGGTCTCAGCACAAGTGCAGCACCGAAACAAAATCTAGAAAACGGGATTTGCTGTGTCTCAATTCTCATCCAAAGTCAGTCTAATTTTCTGAAGAAAAAATAAATAAACCTCATAACGTGTTTTATATTGTTGTGAAGAAATAAAAGTGGATAATAAAAAATTTATTGTAGGAATGATTAATTCCAAAATACGTGCTCCGGTGGTATCCCTTCTGCATCCTTGTCTTCACTGATTGCCTCGGTTAAATCTGCTCAAAACAAATGTGACGTAATTAAGCACATGTAGTAGCATAATTATTAGGATTTTGTGTTCTCTCATCCAAAGGTGATTGGTTTTGATATTAGGCCTAAATGCTTTATCTTCCTTGCCAAATTTTTTTAATAGAAAAATGATAACATTTATTTTATGGAAAAGAGCTGGGCGATGCACCATGCTGCCCTGTTGACAAAATGTTCGATTACTATTTGATTTGAGAATGGCGCTCATTTCTCCCGATTACTTGACCGGCCTTTGCCTGGTCCCCTGCAGCTCAGCATAATCGAATCCGACAGAGAGCGAGAAAGAGAGGAGGGGTGAGGGACATAGACATTCACTATATGGTTTACCTGAATAATTTACCCTTACTTTTACTGCAGTTTTGAAACTGTGCAGTAACTGCAGTACACTGTGGTATTTTGGATGCAGTAATTGCAGAATAACTGCAGCGTACTGCAGTTATACTGCCCACTAACTGCAGCTACACTGCAAAATTACTAGAGTAAAAAAAACGGTGTAATTTTGGATGCAGTATTTGCAGCATATAGTATATATGTAACAGTATAGCTTCAGTCACTCGCCCCTACCTGGGCTCGGCACACATCGACAACAGCCACTCTCGAAGAATCGTTACCCATTGCGCCACAAAAGCCCCGGCCCTTGCAGAGCAAGAGGAACAACTATTTCAAGGTCTCAGAGCAAGTGACGTCACCGATTGAAACGCTATTAGCGCGCACCACCGCGAACTAGCTTAGCTAGCCATTTCACATCGGTTACATAAAGGCTACAGTAGTGTAGACTATATGAACATCAGGGATAATGTTTTTTCTTTGTGCCGAATTAGCCTGATTTCACTAATGGACCAATATCCACAATTTATCTTTTTATAATAGGTGGTCTACTACTATTTCATTGCAAGTATTGGAAATTGTTTTGTTTGTTTCTTTCTTGATTCTGTATAATAATACAAGATCAAAGCGCCCCAATACCGTCTGAAAATCAATCAAACTAATGGTTTTCGAAGATCCCCCTCCCCGGGTTCAAGTGAAGGCCATATCTAATCTTATTGCAAATGCAGACACAACAGTTTGCAACGGTGACCATTTTGCCTCTTCAAAGAGCCCTCCAAGAGGTGTCAAGTGATATTTGCATAGCAACAAATAACAATCCCGTCCCATCCTAATCTCAATGACAACCAACAGGACATTTCTCTTTTGCATTCAATTTAAAACTAATGATGTTGTCACTGTTGCTTTAAATCAATGATGGACTTTTGTTTATTTTGATTGTGTCTTTATTCTGGCATTTTTATACATTTTCTTTCCTTACTAGTTAACTATGACACCATATTTCACTCAGGAGTCAATAACCATTGTGAAGTTATTTGTCAATTGTATTCATCCATATCTCTTTTCCCCTGCATTTCAGTTTAAAAATGCATCCATAGAAATTAAATGGACATTTCATTTGAATGGATATATAAGGTATAAGGTTTGCTTCATCTTTCAGTCATGTCTCCATGACATCCCATCATACATCTATATTTGCACCAAGGACTGTGACATCTGTTATGACAAAATGGTCAGATGTGAGGGACAGGCCAACAAACCTAGATCATTTAGACTATTACCTGTTAAAGACAAATGAGGGTCAGTTAAGAGGCCATGATGTTATATGTTAAGTGTTATATGTCTTATATGCCCATAACTGCTGTTGGAAACATGATTGTTTTGATCCTACAGTTTTATTTTGTTATGAAAGGTTGCTGGAGGAAACCTGTAGCACACCAAAAATAGAGTTGAAAATATTTTGGCAGATTACGTTTGTCAGGAATTTTCACATTGGAATATAGAAATGAAATTTAATAGAAAATGTTGTAAATTCTGTTAAGAGGTTATTTTACAATGCAAGTATTTATTTCACATCTGAAGCTATGGATGAATCACCCCCTGAATCTCCCTGAATCTCCCTGCGCTCCCTTGGTTCCAGAGGCACGGGCAGGGAGAGATCCCAGGGATCACTAGAACAGGCTAGGTGGAGAGGTAGTGCATCACATCAACAAACAGGCTTTCATACTTTTCTCTCTAGCATGAATGAGAGAGAGGCCTTAACTGAAATATTGACGCTCCCTCAGTTGGCACCTGCAACGTGATCATTTGATTAATGTAGTGAGTGAATGAGTGAAGGAGCATGCGGTTTTGTGGTTTCATCTGCTAGAGCTCAAGGTCGTGGTTTGCGTTGGAAACCCTCTAGCACTGCCCACTGTCCAAATCACATTTTTATTTGTCACATTCCTTTTAAACAACATGTGTAGACTAACATTGAAATGCTTACTTATGGGCACATTCCCAACAATGCAGAGAGAAAGAAAATAGAGAAATAATAGAAAAGTAATAACACTTAATAAATACGCAATGAGTAATGATAACTTGGCTATATACATTTTTTTATTATTTTTTATTAAACTAGGCAAGTCAGTTAAGAACAAATTATTATTTACAATGACAGCCTACTTGTAAAGCCCCCCCGGGCCAAACCCTCCCCTGACCCGGACAACGCTGGGACAATTGTGCGCCACCCTATGTGATTCTTGATCGTGGCCGGTTGTGATACAGCCCAGGATCGAACCTGGGTCTGTATTGACACCTCTTGACCGTTGCGCCACTCAGGAGGCAAAACATGGGGTACCGGTACTGAGTCGATGTGCAGGGGTAATTGAGGTATATATGTACATATAACTAGGAATACAGTAACAGGACAGATAATAAACAGTAGCAACACCATAAGTGATGAGTCAAAAAAGTTAGTGCAGAAAGGGTCAATTCAGAGTCCAGGTAGCTATTTGGTTAACTATTTAACTAACTATTTAGCTGTCTAATAGCTTGAGGGTAGAAGCGGTTCAGGGTCCTGTTGGTTCTAGACTTGGTACATTGGTACCGCTTGCCGTGCAGTAGCAGAGAGAACAGTCAATTACTTGGGTGGCTGGAGTCATTGACAATTCTTAGGGCCTTCCTCTGGCACCGCCTTGTATAGAGGTCCTGGATGGCAGGGAGCTCGGCCCCAGTGATGTACTGGGCCGTACGCACTACCCTCTGTAGCGCCCTGCGATAGGATGCCAAGCAGTTGCCATACCAAGTGGTGATGTAGCCAGTCAAGATTCTCGCAATGGGGGCCTCCCGGGTGGCGCAGTGGTTAAGGGCACTGCACTGCAGTGCTAGCTGTGCCACCAGAGACTGGGTTCGCACCCAGGCCCTGTCGCAACCAGCAGCGATCGGGAGGTCTGTGGGGCGATGCACAATTGGCCTAGGGTTAGGGTGGGCTTGGCCGGTAGGGATATCCTTGTCTCATCGCGCACCAGCGACTCCTGTGGCGGGCCGGGCACAGTGCGTGCCAACCAAGGTTGCCAGGTGCATGGTGTTTCCTCTGACATATTGGTGCGGCTGGCTTAACTGTGTTAAAAAGCAGTGCAGCTTGGTTGGGTTGAGTTTCTGAGGACACATGACTTTTGACCTTCGTCTCTCCTGAGCCCGTATGGGAGTTGTAGTGATGACACAAGATAGTAGCTACTAACAATTGGATACCATGAAAAAGGGGGTCAAATAAATAAATAAAAAATCTCTCAATGGTGCAGTTGTATAACTTTTTAAGGATCTGAGGGCCTCCGTGCTGTTGAGGGTCACCGTGGCGAATGTGCTGTTGCCTACCCTTAGCACCTGGAGTCAGGAAGTCTATGATCCAGTTGCAGAGGGAGGTGTCCAGTCCCAGGGTCCTTAGCTTAGTGATGAGCTTGGATGGCACTATGGTGTTGAATTGTAGTTGAACTGTAGAGCTGTAGTCAATTAACAGCATTCTCACTCTTGTCCAGGTGGGAAAAGGAAGTGTGGAGTGCAATCGAGATTGCGTCATCTGTGAATCTGTTGGGGTGGTATGCGAATTGGAGTGGGTCCAGGGTGTCTAGGATGATGGTGTTGATGTGAGCCATGATCAGCCTTTCAAAGCATTTCATGGCTACAGATGTGAGTGCTACAGGGCGATAGTCATTTAGACAGGTTACCTTGGCGTTCTTGGGCACAGGGACTATGGTGGTCTGCTTGAAACATGTAGGTATTACAGACTGGGTCAAGGAGAGGTTGAACATTTCACTGAAGACACTTGGCAGCTGGTCAGCGCATGCTCTGAGTATGTGTCCTGGTAATGCGTCTGCCCTGTGAATGTTAACCTGTTTAAAGGTCTTATTCATGTTGGCTACAGAAAGCGTGATCACGCAGTCATCCGAAACAGCTGGTGCTGTCATGTATGGTTCAGTGTGGCTTGCCTCGAAGCGAGCATAAAAGGCATTTGGCTAGCCTGGTCGGCTTGCATCACTGGGTTTCCCTTTGTAATCCATGATAGTTTGCATGTTGTCAAGCCCTGACCTTAGAGCTTTTTATGTCTCTATTTTGGTATGGTCAGGGTGTGATTTGGGTAGGCATTCTAAGTTCCTTTTTCATTTTTTTTGTATTTCTTTGTTTTGGCCGGGTATGGTTCTCAATCAGGGACAGCTGTTTATCGTTGTCTCTGATTGGGAACCATACTTAGGTAGCTTTTCCCACAGGGTTTTTGTGGGTAGTTATTTCCTGTTTTGTGTTTCTGCACCTGACAGGACTGTTTCGATTTTCTTTCATTCTCTTTGTGATTTTTGTTATTTAGTGTTCAGTTGAAATAAAAGTATGAACACTTACCACGCTGTCCTTTGGTCCACACCTTCTTCAACAGACGATCTTTACACATGTCCTGCCACATCCAACGATTGTCAGAGCCAGTGTAGTAGGATTAGATCTTAGTCCTGTATTGATGCTTTGCCTGGTTGATGGTTAATCTGATGTCGTAGCGTGACCTCTTATAAGTGTCCGGATTAGTGTCCTACTCCTCGAATGCGGCAGCTCTAGCCTTTAGCAGAGTGCAGATGTTGCCTGTAATCCATGGCTTCTGGTTGAGATATGTACATACGGTCAGACAGCTGAGGTTGGGAGGCTATGCGTCTCCTGAATTAGAAAACTTTATGGCCAGTTGTTGTAGTTTTTGCTTGTTTTGGGATTATACACTGCTCAAAAAAATAAAGGGAACACTAAAATAACACATCCTAGATCTGAATGAATGAAATATTCTTATTAAATACTTTTTTCTTTACATAGTTGAATCTGCTGACAACAAAATCACACAAATTATCAATGGAAATCAAATGTATCAACCCACGGAGGTCTGGATTTGGAGTGACACTCAAAATTAAAGTGGAAAACCACACTACAGGCTGATCCAACTTTGATGTAATGTCCTTAAAACAAGTCAAAATGAGGCTCAGTAGTGTGTGTGGCCTCTACGTGCCTCTATGACCTCCCTACAACGCCTGGGCATGCTCCTGATGAGGTGGCGGATGGTCTCCTGAGGGATCTCCTCCCAGACCTGGACTAAAGCATCTGCCAACTCCTGGACAGTTTGTGGTGCAACGTGGCGTTGGTGGATGGAGCGAGACATGATGTCCCAGATGTGCTCAATTGGATTCAGGTCTGGAGAATGGGCGGGCCAGTCGATAGCATCAATGCCTTCCTCTTGCAGGAACTGCTGACACACTCCAGTCACATGAGGTCTAGCATTGTCTTGCATTAGGAGGAACCCAGGGCCAACCGCACCAGCATATGGTCTCACAAGGGGTCTGAGGATCTCATCTCGGTACCTAATGGCAGTCAGGCTACCTCTGGCGAGCACATGGAGGGCTGTGCGGCCCCCCAAGGAAATGCCACCCCACACCATGACTGACCCACCGCCAAACCGGTCATACTGGAGGATGTTGCAGGCAGCAGAACGTTCTCCACCGCGTCTCCAGACTCTTTACAATGACGACATTTTTGAAAAATGCTACTCAAATGTCCAGAGAAATTATGATAGCTCCGACAGATAACGTCAGATAACAAGCAATACACATGACTAAATATACACGTTCTACATATAGTTACAAAGATACACTTCTTCTTAATGCAACCGCTGTGTTACATTTATTTTTAACGTTACAGAATTCGTTCACTAGGCTATAATATGAGGCGGCGCTCAGATATTAGCTGTATGTCTCCTCTAAGTTTGGAGAGCACAGAAACCCAAAATGAACCACATAAATATTCCCTTACCTTTGATGTTCTTCGATCAGAAGACGTGGAAGGAGTTATACTTACCCAATACATCGTTTGGTTTCAAGTTGTGTGTCTCTGTATTAGCATATGCCAACAGCTTCAGCTGAAATGCACCCAAAATGACTTCTGGTCCCGCACTCTTGCGCATCAAAACTTCAAAATTACATATTATATGTCGACTAAACTGGTCAAACTAAGTGCAGAATCGAGCTTTAGGATGTTTTAATCATGTAAAACAAAGATCAGCGAGAACAGACAAACCGAAGTCAATTGGTGTTTCATGGAAAAAGAGGCCGACGTGCGCAATAGAGTGCATGTATTTTCGTGTGACCCGAATGTTTTAGCCCGCCAAAGGACAGGGGCGCGCGGGATTCTCACAAAGAACGCATCATTTGAAAGCAGACATCGCCCTGAACACATAGAAACTGTTCCTGGATCCGTAGCTGGTTGGGAAGGGTGGGGGCGATGACGTCAAAGTTGTCCCAACTTTTCTGTTGCCAAGAGTGTGTTTGGAAGAAAGGCTGCCCTGGGAGTTCTGCTTTACATACAGACATAATTTAAACGGTTTTAGAAACTTTAGAGTGTTTTCTATTCAATAATTATTATTATATGCATATATTAGCAATTTTGGGAAAAAAATATTTTCAGTTTACTATGGGTACGCACTTCCTCCAAAGGGGGCAGTATTCAGCCCTAGGCTTAACTGGTTTTAAACAAATACATTTATATTTTAGATTCTTCAAAGTAGCCACTGTCATTGATGACAGCTTTGCACACTCTTGGCATTCTCTCATCCAGCTTCACCTGGAATGCTTTGCCAAACAGTCTTGAAGGAGTTCCTACATATGCTGAGCACTTGTTGGCTGCTTTTCCTTCCTTCACTCTGCAGTCCAACTCATCCCAAACCATCTCAATTGGGTTGAGGTTGGGTGATTGTGGAGACCAGGTCATCTGATGCAGCACTCCATCACTCTCCTTCTTGATCAAATAGACCTTACACAGCCTGGAGGTGTGTTGGGTCATTGTCCTGTTGAAAAACAAATGATAGTCCCACTAAGATGGGATGACGTATCACTGCAGAATGCTGTGGTTGCCATGCTGGTTAAGTGTGCCTTGAATTCTAAATAAATCACAGACAGTGTCACCAGCAAAGCAACCCCACACCATCACACCTCCTCCTCCATCCTTCACGGTGGGAACCACACATGCAGAGATCATCCATTCACCTACTCCACGTCTCACAAAGACACAGCGGTTGGAACCAAAAATCTAAAATTTAGTACTACAGCGCCAGCTGTGCCACCAGCGACTCTGGGTTCGCGCCCAGGCTCTGTCGTAACCGGCCGCGACCGGGAGGTCCGTGGGGCGACGCACAATTGGCCTAGCATCGCCCGGGTTAGGGAGGGTTTGGCCGGTAGGGAAATCCTTGTCTCATTGCGCACCAGCGACTCCTGTGGCGGGCTGGGCGCAGTGCGCGCTAACCAAGGTTGCCAGGTGCACGATGTTTCCTCTGACACATTGGTGTGGCTGGCTTCCGGGTTGGATGGCGCTGTGATAAGAAGCAGTGCGGCTTGGTTGGGTTGTGTAGACCAAAGGACAGATTTCCAACGGTCTAAAGTCCATTGCTCGTGTTTCTTGGCCCAAGCAAGTCTCTTCTTCTTATTGGTGTCCTTTAGTAGTGGTTTCTTTGCAGCAATTCGACCATGAAGGCCTGATTCACACTGTCTTCTCTGAACAAACATGGGAGTAATGCTTCACTCTTTGATATGCCACGTCAATATTTTACTCACCAATCAGCTGGCATGTGCCTTCTCCTTTTGACTCATCACATACGCTGCTGCTACTGCATATTATCTATCCTGTTGCCCAGTGACTTTACCCCTACCTACAGTATATGTACATATCTATCTCAATTACATTACATCAATTACATGGGCTCTCGAGTGGCGCAACGGTCTACGGCAGGGGTCTCCATTCCTGTTCCTGGAGAGCTACCCTCCTGTAGGTTTTTGCTCCAACCCCAGTTGTAACTAACCTGATTCACCTTATCAACCAGCTAATTATTAGAATCAGGTGCGCTAGTTTAGGGTTGGTTGAAAACCTACAGGATGGTAGCTTTCCAGGAGCAGGGTTGGAGAGCCCTGGTCTAAGGCACTGCATCTCAGTGCTAGAGGTGTTACTACAGACACTCTGGTTCGAATCCAGGCTGTATCACAACCGGCCTTGATTGGGAGTCCCATAGGGCGACGCACAATTGGCCCAACTTCGTCCTGGTTTGGCCGGTGTAGGCTGTCATTGTAAATAAGAACTTGTTCTTAACTGACTTGCCTAGTTAAATGGGGAACAGTGGGTTAACTGCCTTGTTTCGAGGGCAGACAGATTTTTACCTTGTCAGCTGGGGATTCGATTCCGCAACCTTTCGGTTACTGGCACAACGCCCCATATGCAGCATATGCAGCTGCTCGGCCATGGAAACTCATTTCTGTTATTGTGCTGACGTTGCTTCCAGAAGCAGTTTGGAACTCAGTAGTGAGTATGGCAACCGAGGACAGACTGTTTACGCGCTTCAGCACTCGGCGGTCCAGTTCTGGTAGCTTGTGTGGCCTACCACTTTGTGGCTGAGCCGTTGATGCTATGCCGGGGCAGCTCTAGCAGGCAGAACTTTGACCAACTGATTTGTTGGAAAGGTGGCGTCCTATGACGGTGCCACGTTGAAAGTGACTGAGCTCTTCAGTAAGGCCATTATACTGCCAATGTTTCTCTTTGGAGATTGCATGGCTGTGTGCTCCATTTTATACACCTGTCAGCAATGGGTGTGACTGAAATAGCTGAAACTAAAACACATACATCACCCATGTCACACCCTGACCTAACCAAAACAATAAAGAAAACAAAGAATACTCAGGTCAGGGCGTGACAGTACCCCCCCCCCCCCCCACAAAGGTGCGGACTCCGGCCGCAAAACCTAATCTAAAGGGGAGGGTCCGGGTGGGCCTTTTTCACGGCGGCTGTTCGGGTGCAGGACGTGGACCCTCGCAGCGGACCCCGGACTGGAGATCATCGTAGAGGGCGTCACTGGACTGAGGAGCGGCTCTGGCAGCTCCGGACAGGAGGGAGATTCCAGCATCACTGGCGTGGCAGGCGACATCGGCAGCTCCTGGTTGGCTGACGGCTCTGTCGGCTCCTGGCTGGCTGGCGGCTCCTGGCTGGCTGGCTGGAGACTCTGGTGGCTCCTGGCTGGCTGGCTGGAGACTCTGGCGGCTCAGGACAGGAGGGAGACTCTGGCGGCTCAGGACAGGAGGGAGACTCTGGCAGATCCGGACTGGAGGGAGACACTGGCGGATCCGGACTGGAGGGAGACTCTGGCGGATCCGGACTGGAGGGAGACTCTGGCGGATCTGGACTGGAGGGAGACTCTGGCGGATCCGGACTGGAGGGAGACTCTGGCGGATCCGGACTGGAGGGAGAATCTGGCGGATCCGGACTGCGACCCGTCGTGGTAGCCTCCGGACTGCGACCCGTCGTGGTAGCCTCCGGACTGCGACCCGTCGTGGTAGCCTCCGGACTGCGACCCGTCGTGGTAGCCTCCGGACTGCGACCCGTCGTGGTAGCCTCCGGACTGCGATCCGTCGTGGTAGCCTCCGGACTGCGACCCGTCGTGGTAGCCTCCGGACTGCGACCCGTCGTGGTAGGTTCCGGTCTGCGGCCCGTCGTAGGAGGTTGCCGGACGCTCTGGACTGGGTACTGTTGCCGGACGCTCTGGACTGGGTACTGTTGCCGGACGCTCTGGACTGGGTACTGTTGCCGGACGCTCTGGACTGGTGAGGCGCACTGTAGGCCTGGTGCGTGGTGCCGGCACTGGTGGTACTGGGCCGAGGACACGCACCTCAGGGCGAGTGCAGGGAGGAGGAACAGGGCGTACTGGACTGCCGAGGTGCACTATAAGCCTGGTGCGTGGTGCCGGCACTGGTGGTACCGGGCTGGGGACACGCACCTGAGGGTGAGTGCGGGGAGGAGGAACAGGGAGTACTGGATCCTGGAGGCGCACTGGTGGTACCGGGCTGGAGACATGCACCTCAGGGTGAGTGCGAGGAGCAGGAACAGGGAGCACTGGACCCTGGAGGCGCACTGGTGGCCTGGTGCGTGGTGCCGGCACTGGTGGTACCGGGCTGGGGACACGCACCTCAGGGTGAGTGCGGGGAGGAGGAACAGGGAGTACTGGATCCTGGAGGCGCACTGGTGGCCTGGTATGTGGTGCCGGCACTGGTGGTACCGGGCTGGAGACACGCACCATAACACGGTGCCTGACCAGTTACACGCTCCCCACGGTAAGCACGAGGAGTTGGCTCACTTAGCTAATCTCCTCGTGTGCCCCTCCCCCCAAAAATATTGGGGCTGCCTCTCGGGCTTCCGTGCTAGCCGTGTACCCTTATATCTTCGGCGTTCCTCCATTCTCCTGTATCCCTCCTCGCACTGTTCCAAAGAATCCCATGCAGGCTCTAGCACTCTTCCTGGATCGATCGCCCAACTCTCAATCTCCTCCCAGGCTGTTACCCATTCATCCTTCTCCCGGGTCCATTTCTCCATTAAGCGCTGTTCCTCCCAATCACGCTGCTTGGTCCTTTTAAGGTGGGTTATTCTGTCACGATGGTCGTAGTGAGGAGACCAAAGCGCAGCGTGATGTGAATACATCTTCTTTTAATGAATGAAGAACACGAAGAACACTTAAACATAAACAACAAAACTAACGTGACACTATGACAACGAGTGCAGACACAGGCAACTACACATAGACAATAGCCCACGAAATACCCAAAGAAGATGGCTGCTTAAATATGGTTCCAAATCAGAGACAACGATAAACACCTGCCTCTAATTGAGAACCAATCTAGGCAACCATAGACATATATAAACACCCCCATAAACCTGCAAAACCCCTAGACAGTACAAAAACACATACATCACCCATGTCACACCCTGACCTAACCAAAACAATAAAGAAAACAAAGAATACTCAGGTCAGGGCGTGACACTCAGATATAGGACAGACACTTTTTGGGGGGACTATCTGTTGTTCCATGTACTGAATCTGTTATTAAATGCGTTTCTTTGGGCTAATAGTAGTAACGGCAAAAAAAGTTGCGACCCACCATAAGGTCTGAGCGATGAAAAAACATACCCACTTCAAAGAAGAGTACAAAATGTATTCATAAAAAAACTATTTTCCAAAGCCTTTAAGTGGGCACAGATGTCAATTCAACATTCATTCCACTTTGGTTCAATGTAATTTTATTGAAATGGCGTGGAAACAACGTTGATTCAACCAGTGTGTGTGCAGTGGGATGTGACCAATTTTAAGAAATTTACTGTATAGTAATAATTTGTAACAATGCACAAAAAAATTGCATCCTGCAACCCACCTGGACTCATGCAGTGACCCATAAGTGGGAACCACTGCACCAGAACACCCTCTTAAATGTTGCCTAAGAAATCACAGTACCATACACCAGCTGTATTTTTTTATCAGAGACTTTATAATCATGTTTAAACGAAAACAGTCTGATAATGCAGAAGGTTGTTGTGATGATAGTCGTCAGGTTGGAAAGACTCAGACCTGTGGTTCTAAGGTGACATCAACATCAGTTGAACAATGGAAATCACTGTCCAAATCCCTTCAACTAATCCCTTCAGAGAATGGAATTCAATCAAACCTATCATTAAGCAGTGTCTTTGTTGACAAACTACTGCCCCTACTCACATGCAGAACACTTCTCATTCTGAAAACGGGAAGCATCTGCTTGGGGAGTCTAGCTGGTATTAGTCATAGATTCCGATGGAAGAGCTACTGCAATTAAGGTTCAATTGAACTGAGATCTCACTTAGTGTTAAATATCCCCTTTCAGGAAAGACAAATCTAAATCTGGCATCACCCAAAATTGTATCTGTTTTAAAATATTCCTCTATTCAAAAAGGATCAAATAAAAAGCTATCTAATGTATCACTGGCACCTTGGGGTATTTGATAACTATTTATAACAAAAACTATTTGTTGTTTGATTTTAGAAAACACTATTCTGATGCAAGGGTGCCATCTAGTGGTCTTGACACACAATAACATTATGTGATCCTGCTGTCAGGTTGTATGGTAGAGGAACTGTAAGTATAAAATGTTTTTCTGCCTTGGTACTTCGGTGTGACTGTGACCCTTACTTTATCATTCATATCATCTCTCTGTGATGTGTTATCCTAACATTGTGTCTCTCCAACCATTTCCTTTGGTGTTCTACTCATTCTTACAGCGTTTCAACTCTCTAAACTCAAACTGTGCCATTATTGCCATTATTCTATTAGTGTGTGTTTATTTCCATGTAGAATTGATAAAGAAATAGAGAGACATGCACTTTGGTTAAACTAACCCTTCTGTTCGAGGTAGCATATGAAAATGCAATTAATCTCCCCTCCCATTCAAATGCGTGCATGGATAGAAGCATTCCTTATTATGATGCTTGGAGTATAAAACAGAGTGGAATCGACCCTAGATAGACAGAATGCATTAGACCAGGTGAAACAGGGATATTATTCCTGGGTTAGATCCCAGACCAGATGGATGAGCATCATTCTCCTCAAGCATGGGCCAGTCAAGGGCGACACAGAGGTTTCAAACAAAATATATCATTCAACACCAAACCACCTAGGAAACCATTGGCACAGACAACCAGGGAGAATTAGCCACATATTTAGAGTCTTGAATGCGTTCATTGTCTGGGGTTGGAAAGGGAGCACCCATGCGTTGTGTCTCTGAAGGGGTTGTCACATGCTGAGACGTGTCCTCTCTACTGAATGACTGTCAATCCCCATCCTCAGTCCCCCTTGGTCCCCACAATCCTCATTTGTCTGACCCTTAGAGCTCAGTCCAGCTCAAACTGTATAGTGCAAAGGGAAGGACAGAGTACACATACCTCTGATCTCTTCATAACAGTATGGAAACTCGTTCACCTCATTTAGTCCTGTGAGGGCATAAGGCTAATTCAGCATGTCTTTGTTCTCTTTCCTCAACAAAAGGACTCGGTGGCGACTCGTCAGATAAGATTTGAGGCACAAAACGCACATATATCCCTTAATATGATCTCAACCTTGAGTTTACAATCAAGAGTACACAACTGAAGAGAAATTATGATTAAGTTAAGAGAAATGACAGCTTTGCTCTGTTTGAATGGCAATCCCTCTAGAGTGAAACATGCAAGGTCGATATTCAAGGGGATGTGTGTAATGTGGTTGTTTAAAATCTTATCCGATTGGACACATCGGGCGAGAGCTTCTTTGGCAACTCAGAAAGAGCATGAATCTTGAACGAGAGGAGAAACGACAGGTTAAAAAAACAGGTCATTTAATTGTGAGTCAAACACTGGAAGCGGTTCTTGAAATAGAGGAGGCCGTTTTTGGTGTGTGTGGCATCCGAAGAGGCTGGTGGGTAGCGGAACTTGGCATACGTCTTGTCACTCTCTGATTGGCTGACCCAGGGAAGCTTGATCTTGGTGGCGTGGTTGACGATGACATCATCACAGGATCCCACATGAAGTGAGCCGAGGCCATCGATGAAAAACTCTGTGACAAGAACCAAGGGGTCAAGAGCAAAAGAAAAGAGGTTAGTTTTTATGCTAAGGGAACTTAAAGTATCACACAATTTATATGTACAAACGCAACTAACAAACATTTGAGAAGAAGCTATTTCGTTCCCTTCTTGAGCTTTTTGATACATAATGAATGAATTACTATTCAGACTGGTTTTGAAGATCTGTTACCTATATCACTTTCTTCCAAATGTAGATGGTGCAGCTCAGGGGTTAAATTGTGAATTCGGACATGGAGGTGCCCTATTTGGAGGGTTTTGGATCAGGGTTGAGCCAGGGTTGAACACAAGTTATGCCAAGATTAGGGTTTAGGGTTAGGATGGAATTGGGATGTGGACACAAAGCTAGGGTTAGGGTACTCTTATCCTACTTTCTATCCTACTCCTCTTTGGACTCATAAGGTACAGGTGCAGGCTCCGCGTAGCACCAACTACATTTGACTACTGGTACAGCTGATGTTATGGACAGGCACACTCTGTGTGGTGCTGGGGTTTGGGTCTGTACTCACCCAGGTGGGCCACTCTGGCCAGACGAGGGTCAAAGCCCACTTGCTGGACTTTGTCTGTGCGGGCCAGGAAGAAGTTGATGACCCCGTCCGTGACTACGCAGTTTGGAAAGCCCTGGATGATGTGGTGGAAGCCCCTCCGCATATGCAAGCAGTCACCCTCCTCCTCCCCTGGCTCAATGGACATGGTCTGCCTGTAGGTAGCAGTATAGCCAGTGGCCTCCCGCACTGCACCACCCACCTAAATTACACGCACACACACACACACACACACACACACACACACACACACACACACACACACACACACACACACACACACACACACACACACACACACACACACACACATACACACACACACACACACACACACACACACACAGATACAAATGTGCATATAAAGAATGCATTAACTGATTCTGACACACATACACACAAAGAACATACAGTGCATTTGGAAAGTATTCAGATCCCTTGACTTTTTCCACATTTTGTTACATTACAGCCTTATTCTAAAATTGATTAAATCGTTTTTTCCCCTCATCAATCTATATACAATAACGCATAATGACAAAGCAAAAACAGGTTTTTCGACTATTTTGCTAATTTATTACAAATAAAAAAATACTTAAGTATTCAGACCCTCTACTCAGTACTTTGAAGCATCTTTGGCAGTGATTAAAGCCTTGAGTCTTCTTGGCTACGACTCTACAAGCTTGGCATACCTGTATTTGGGGAGTTTCTCCCATTTTACTCTGCAGATCCTCTTATTCTCAAGCTCTGTCAGGTTGGATGGGTTCGTCGCTGCACAGCTATTTTCATGTCTCTCCAGAGATGTTCGATCAGGTTCAAGTCCGGGCTCTGGCTGGGCCACTCAAGGACATCTCAGAGACTTGTCCCGAAGCCACTCCTGCTGTGTGCTTAGGGTCGTTGTCCTGTTGGAAGGTGAACCTTCACCCCTGTGTGAGGTCCTGAGCACTCTGGAGCAGGTTTACATCAAAGATCTCTCTATACTTTGCTCCGTACATCTTTCCTTCGATCCTGACTAGTCTCCCAGTCCCTGCCCCTGAAAAACATCCCCACAGCATGATGCTGCCACCACCATGCTTCACCATAGGGATGGTGCCAGGTTTCTTCCAGACGTGACGCTTGGCATTCAGGTCAAAGAGTTCAATCTTGGTTTCATCAGAAGAAGCAGAGAATCTTGTTTCTCATTGTCAGAGTCCTTTTGGAGAATTCCAAGCGGGCTGTCATGTGCCTTTTACTGAGGAGTGGTTTCTGTCTAGCCACTCTACCATAAAGGCTTGATTGGTGGAGTGCTGCAGAGATGGTTGTCCTTCTGGAAGGTTCTCCCATCTCCACAAAGGAACTCTGGAGATCTGTCAGTGACCATTGGGTTCTTGGCCACCTCCCTGACCAAGGCCTTTCTTCCCCCGATTGCTCAGTTTGGCCTGGTGGCCAGCTCTAGGAAGAGTCTTGGTGGTTCCAAACTTCTTCCATTTAAGAATGAAGGAGGCCACTTTGACCTTCAATGCTGCAGACATTTTTTGGTACCTTTCCCCAGATCTGTGCCTCGACACAATCCTGTCTTGGAGCTCTACGGACAATTCCTTCAACCTCATTGCTTGATTTTTTTTCTGACATGAACGGTCAACATTGGGACCTTTATATAGACAGGTGTGTGCCTTTCCAAATCATGTCCAATTAATTGAATTTTACCACAGGTGGACTCTAATCAAGTTGTAGAAACATCTCAAGGATGAACAATGGAAACAGGATGCACCTGAGTCTCATAGCAAAAGGTCTGAAAACTTATGTAAATAGGGGATTTCTGATTATTAGAATTTTTTAATTAGCAATTTGTTATTTAATCAATTTTAGAAAAAGGCTGTAACCTAACCAAATGTGGAAAGTTTAGGGGTCTGAATACTTTCCGAATGCACTGTATACTGTGTACAAAACAAACATTAGGGGTACTTCCAATTGTCTGACTGAAGTTGATAATGAGTGCATGCTGTAGTGATTTGATATACGAAATCAGAGGGAAACCGATGGAAACAGTTGGATCCTTGATCACGTCATCTTTCCAAAGGACACAATAAACAGACAAAACTAAAATAAGAACCAGAAAACAGAGAAGTATCTCCGGTCCATGTTTGTCTGTCTGTGCTTTTGGGGTCCGAAGAAAGAAGGGATTCAAAGTGTCCAGCAGACCAGCTGCTGACATGTGTAACCCATAGACTCCCCTCTCAAGAGTAGGAGTCCCAGTCTGTTGGAGGAAATTATGGTTGAAATGATTAATTATGTATACATTTAAATTAGAACCATCTATTTTAATAATATTATGCTATGGTATGAAATGTATGGGTTCTTGATTAAGCTGTTACTGAAAATGTAAGTAAAACAAATTAATTGTCTGTCTGTACCTTGTGGGAAAGGGAGAAGGAGGGCGTATAGCTTTTCACACAGATAAGAATGTTTGTTTGATGTTCCATTAGTGGAGAAAGGTTTATATTTTAGACAGATTGGAATGTTTGTTTTATGAGTGGAGTAGAAGACAGCTCCAGACCTGAAGACAACTGCGCTATTGTGTGGATCGGAGAGGATGTGAGAAACTGATGACTTCATTTTATGTTCTCTCTTTAAAATATAAGGTTCTTTGTATTTTTGGTCAGTACTCACTTGAATTAAACGCTGTTACCTGACTTTTAAGACTGGTCTCGCTCTATTTCATGCATAATTAATGAATTTACAACTCATTAATGAAATAGAGAGAGTGCGAATTTGGTTTTGGCTACAAAAATTTAGAATTCCTCTAACACAGTCTATGGTACACAAGAGGTCTATTCTATTCCCAGAGCACACAGTAAGTCTCTGAGCGGGATTCAGGCTCCAGACAAAACACCCTTCACCCTCAAACAGAAACACACAGATCATTCATTACAAGCCTTATGTGTGGGTGTCAGCTTTTGTGGCTTTTGTGCTAGGATTGTGTGCATGTGTGACGTGTGTGTGTGTGCGGCGTGCATGTATCCATGCCTGCATGTGTGCGTGTTTGTGTGAGTTTGTACACACGCGCATGACTAATATTGCTGTGGTGTTCATGTATTACAGAGCAAGAATATGCCTGTACGGTTCAGTGAAGAAGAGAGGATGAGAGAACGGAAGAGTCTGTTGAGAGATTGTTTTCTTCTGTAAGTAGTAAACAAGGCCTGGGATTCAATGTTATCACGCTTGTAGACAATGCAGCTTTTAAAGGCAATGTTATCGCATTTGTGAGATGATAGACTGGATGTGGCTAGCAAGGAATGCCTCCTCCTCATCTTCAGAAGACAGCTAACATAATCTATTTCAATAGTCTTTTCATGATGTGCTGTAATTCAAAATTATTTTTAAACTTTCATTTAATAACTCATAATAAGTTGTGTCTGTTGGGCAAAATGACTGAAATGTTGATTATGTTTCCTCATGCTACCCAAGATGGAATGTGGTGAATCGTGTAGGTGCTGTTTTTGGCTTTGCAGAGTAAATCCCAGTGAGAAAAGCTTCTGAACTGGATTCAACTGTTGCATAGAAAGTGGACCATTGTTGAATTATTGGAACTAACTATCAAAGTATTTGAACGATTTCATGTGATATTTGAACCCAGGTCTACAATACAGTATGGCAATGCCTGTGCCCCCTCACCAGGTCCAGGGTAGTCCTCTCCAGGACGTCCACCAGTTTCTCCAGCTTGGTGTTGGCCGTGAAGATGAAGTCATCGTCCACCCACAGCACATACTTGGTAGTCACCTGGGAAACAGCTAGGTTCCGTCCTGCAAACCAGCCCTAGTTGTTGTGACACAGAGAACAGGATGTGGGAAAGAGGAAGCAGAAGCGAAAGGACAACTAAGAAAATCACAGACAGTACTTTTTCACTTAAGGTCATCTGTCAAGAATCATTTAAGCAAACAATGATAGTGTTAGACACATTTTTGACCTGACAGGTACACGTACACTGTATCCCATCCCTTACTTGCAAATAGAGGCAGTAGTGTTTAAAAAAAAACCTTTCCAAATGGCATGATGTAATGTTCGATGTAGGGGCCAGAGACCATCTTTGGGTTTTCACTGTCATCAGCTATTACTATGGTGACAGTGGAATAGTATTTTCGCACACTGTCGATGAGATCTTGGAGCTTGTCATAGCGCAGGAAGGTTTTGGTTGCTATGGTAACAAGGGCACTGATGTTGTATTCTAGAAGGGGAACAGAGAGAGACAAAAAGTTAGGGTGTTGTGCGGTTGTGACAGATACAGTCAGCCGTTGTATTTGTCGACATACCCCCTTTGGGTCCTGTGTTGTAGAGTTTTGGAGTTACACCATGACGGACCTTGATAGTAAACATGGCTTGGTGACCCTCTGTCTCAAACTGCACTGAAAGACACAGCAAGAGTATTTCCAACCTCATTACCACTAATATTTGACAGATGTTATTTGGCATAGGACTTTGATAATGGACACAACACAGAAATAAGTAGTACACAGCAGAAGGACAGGTGTGTCTGGCCTCACCTGTGTCTGCTGTACTAGGGTGGAACAGTGTGTTGGTATAGGTGACAAACTGTAGCTGCCGGTTCAAATTGGACAGCAGGCTGCTGGTCAGGGTCATGTGCATCTCCCCGTCACCTTTGACCTTTACCCCCTCAACCTCTGCTGCCACGTTTAACGTTCCCAGGGTGGAGGTGAAGTTGACCTGAGAAAGAAAAAAATTAAGAGGGAGACAGAGAACAAAGTAGACAAGGACCAGACAAATGGAATAGTATTGGAAATAATAACTCAAACCAAATGTTATTGGTCTACTTACTGTGTACAGCTCTCTGGGATGGTCTTGTACTGCAAGTCCTGAAAACATATGCATCAATTTACTGGCATATTTGATGAAGGTGTTGGATGTTTATCCAATCCAAATTCACTACATCAATTGTCAGCTGGAGTAAACACTATTTCTCTGTTGTGCAACAAAACACTATTCTCTGCTCTAAAACAGCCATACAGTGCAGTAGGTTATCATGGTAGTAATAGTGGTAAGGGTATAGAAAGTAGATGTCAGTGGTTGCAATAATAGTACTAACACCGTAGTAATACTAGTGTTATATTGTTAGAACACCTATTGTCTGTCACGTTAAAAGACAATGAGTTTTACCTCCAAATACCCTGATGAAGATTGATTGAGACCAGAATATTGGTGAATAAGATCAGCATCAAGATTACCGGTGTGCTGGGTTTTTCCTTCTTTTTAACATTGTTGTAATAGGACAGTCTCCCTCAATTGGTAACTTGATAAAATTACACTTGTATTTGTATGCTTGCCCTATTTTGCCAGGTTTCCTGATGAAGGAAGCTGACTGAAAGCTCAGCCACAATAAAAGAAATGTGCATCTGACTAGAAGTGTGCAGAGACTTGTTCCTGTTTCTCCAGTTTTGCCTTTTGGCTCCAGCACCTTCACTAATCAGCTCTGGGTGAGCAGTAGATTTAGCCTGTTATTGCCAGGTTTCCATTACAAATGAGGTTTTAAATATCAAGGAACCTACAGTCCATTCGGAAACTATTCAGACCCCTTCTCTTTTTCCAGATTTCGTTACGTTACAGCTTTATTCTAAAATGGATTATCAATCTACACACAATATCCCATAACAACAAAGTGAAAACAGGTTTGTAGACATTCTTGCTAATTTATATTTTAAAAAAAATACCATGTATTCAGACCCTTTGCTATGAGACTTGAAATTGAGCTCAGGTGCATCCTGTTTCCATTGATCGTCCTTGAGATCTTTCTACAACTTAACTGAATTCACCACAGGGGGACTCCAATCAATTGGACATGATTTGGAAAGACACACACCTGTCTATATAAGGTCCCACAGTTGACCATTCATGTCAGAGCAAAGACCAAGCCATGAGGTCGAAGGAAATGTTCGTAGAGCTCCTAGACAGGATTGTGTCGAGGCACAGATCTGGGGAAGGGTACCAAAACATTTCTGCAGCATTGAAGGTCCCCAAGAACACAGTGGGCTCCCTCATTCTTAAATGGAATAGGTTTGGAACCACCAAGACTCTTCCTAGAGTTGGCCGCCCGGCCAAACTGAGCATCGGGACGTGACCAATAACCCAATGGTCACTCTGACAGAGCCCCAGAGATGGGAGAACCTTCCAGAAGGACAACCATCTCTGCAGCACTCCACCAATCAGGTCTTATGGTAGTGGCCAAACGGAAGCCACTCCTCAGTATAACGCACATGACAGCCCGCATGGAGTTTGCCAAAAGAAACCTAAAGACTCTCAGATCATGAGAAACAAGATTCTCTGGTCTGATGAAACGAAGATTGAATTCTTTGGCTTGAATTCCAAGTGTTAAATCTGGAGGAAACCTGTCACCATCCTGGTGGTGGCAGCATCATGCTTTGGGGATGTTTTTCAGCAGCAGGGACTGGGAGACTAGTCAGGATTGAGGGAAAGATGAACAGAGCAAAGCACAGAGAGATCCTTGATGAAAACCTGCTCCAGAGTGCTCAGGATCTCAGACTGGAGTGACGATTCACTTTCCAACAGAACAACGACCATAAGCACAGAGCCAAGACAACGCAGGAGTGGCTTCGGGACAAGTCTCTGAATGTCCTTGAGTGGCCCAGCCAGAACCTGGACTTGAACCCAATCAATCATCTGGAGAGACCTGAAAATAGCTGTGCAGCGACGCTCCCCGTCCAACCTGACAGAGCATTCCGTTTTTTTACATTTCTAAAAACCTGTTTTTGCTTTGTCATTATGGGGTATTGTGTGTAGATTGATTAGATTTTTATTTATTTAATCCAATTTAGAATAAGGCTGTAACGTAACAAAATGTGGAAAAGGTCAAGGGGTCTGAATACTTTTCGAATGCAATGTATGTCAAGGTACAATTAAACTAATCTCTGTTATGGGTCAGACCTGGGATGAGGATGGTTTTGAGTGGCCGTACTTCCATTCCCTGTGTTGGGTACTGCAGAGGATTGTTGGCCTCAGCCACGATGAGCATATCTGCAGGAGTCTGAGACCTGTAGGGGCAGATACACACCAGTTTAATAATCAGTACTCAAAGCTATTACAGCTAGACTAAAGCCTCGTGAACCCTATTTGGCCTATATGTTTAAAAAACTGGGTAATGTTGAGCCTAACCCAATGACATCATCTTGTTTGTTCAAAAGACCTACAGCAAGTTTAACCTAAACCTAAGAATGTCAAAGCTTGGTATTTAGTCACATGAAATGACAAACACAGCAACTTCCCCTAGAGTAAGGACAACCTACGATGATATATGGGAAGTCCTTCCCTTTCAGTTTTGTGCTGGTGTACAGTCCTTTGCTCTCACCTCATCTGGAAGCCCTGGTACTCCTTGGCCCTTCGTTTCTTCATCTCTTCCAGCTCAGAAGCCTCAAATGCAGTGTGCATGGGGTGGGCCGACACCCGTGGGAACAGCAGCTGGGCAAAGGGCAGGTTCATGCCCCCACTCTCACCTTCACACACACACCCGTTATGTGCCAACAGACTGGAGACAGACGAAAGGGATGATAAGACTTCATCAATGAAATGACAATAAAACATGATTTCCACCACATCATCAGCTTATTGAATCAGAATATCAAAGATAGAAAACAATTAATAAATTCAAAGGTCTTATATCAAATACTGACCCTGCAACACTCTCCTTCACGCGATAGGGGATGTTGGCAGATCTGTGGTCTGGTTCTGGGAACCTCTCCTCCAAGTGCCTCTCTACTGCAGGCCCTGGTCTCTGCCAGACATCCACGGTGGTGTAAGCCCGGGTGGGCCAAGAATGGAGGAGGGCCATCACCAACACCACAGACGCCACGATGGCCAACAACACTGTCTTCCTTAAGGAACGCATCCTAAAAACTGTCACAGCACACAAGGACAAACAGGAGAGGTGCTGCGGTCACCACCTGCTTGGGCGGCAAAGAAAAAGTCCAACATTATGTGACCATATCTGAGGTGACAAGATTAGCCCAATTGCTGGATGAATTGAACGCTGCCATGATTCGGTTATCTTCAGCTACAGTAAATGGCAGCTTACAGTATCACATGAAATCTGATTTAACACTTTCTAAACAACTTGAATTTGTTATGCAACAGAAAAAACATGTCTGGCATCCATTACAGTAAAAGACAGCTGGAATCATACCCTACTGCCTGTATCCACTCAGAGAGAAGGCATCTCCTGTCGGCCAGTGGATCCCCCAAAATCCCATAATGAACAGCTAAGGACTTTCCCCATCTGTAAATAATAACACATAAGTTATGTTTATTCAGTAGGATACCTGAAGTAACTTCTAATTTCCAAGAGCAAGGTATTAACGGACAAGTGAAAAATATGAATGTTTGTCAAAAAAATAATAGATCTAGAGGGGAGGAAACTGCAACATGCAGGTACAGCAAAGGTAAGGATTTTTAGCAGATATGATGGCCTTTTATGATGGAGCTGTTAAATGAATGGTAGTGATGACGGTTGTGTTAACAGCAGATAAATGCTGAGCAAAGTCTAGTGGGAAAGAAGGCTCTATTTAAGTACAACAATGAGAGCCAAGGGAGATAACAAACATGTCTGGTTGGTGACTTGTTTCATGACAATTGCCAGTGTTAAGATAATCAAACAATTCTATTGACTCAGTTTTAAAGCAGGCACGAGAGATCGCTCAAGGTTGTAGCAAGTTCAGTAATCTATCCCCTTCCTTTGCAATATGCATCTACTGTAGCGACATTCCACTTCTGACACAATTGCAGTGAATTCAGGGGTCTCAATGACTATCACTGAAGCAGAATTCATAGTTTACAGCTGCAGAGACACACCCACAATAGTTCACCAACTGATTATGACATATACAGTGGGGCAAAAAAGTATTTAGTCAGCCACCAATTGTGCAAGTTCTCCCACTTAAAAAGATGAGAGAGGCCTGTAATTTTCATCATAGGTACACTTCAACTATGACAGACAAAATGAGAAGAAAAAAATCCAGAAAATCACATTGTAGGATTTTTTATGAATTTATTTGCAAATTATGGTGGAAAATAAGTATTTGGTCACCTACAAACAAGCAAGATTTCTGGCTCTCACAGACCTGTAACTTCTTCTTTAAGAGGCTCCTCTGTCCTCCACTCATTACCTGTATTAATGGCACCTGTTTGAACTTGTTATCAGTGTAAAAGACACCTGTCCACAACCTCAAACAGTCACACTCCAAACTCCACTATGACCAAGACCAAAGAGCTGTCAAAGGACACCAGAAACTAAATTGTAGACCTGCACCAGGCTGAGAAGACTGAATCTGCAATAGGTAAGCAGCTTGGTTTGAAGAAATCAACTGTGGGAGCAATTATTAGGAAATGGAAGACATACAAGACCACTGATAATCTCCCTCGATCTGGGGCTCCACGCAAGATCTCACCCCGTGGGGTCAAAATGATCACAAGAACGGTGAGCAAAAATCCCAGAACCACACGGGGGGACCTAGTGAATGACCTGCAGAGAGCTGGGACCAAAGTAACAAAGCCTACCATCAGTAACACACTACGCAGCCAGGGACTCAAATCCTGCAGTGCCAGACGTGTCCCCCTGCTTAAGCCAGTACATGTCCAGGTCCGTCTGAAGTTTGCTAGAGAGCATTTGGATGATCCAGAAGAAGATTGGGAGAATGTCATATGGTCAGATGAAACCAAAATAGAACTTTTTGGGAAAACTCAACTCGTCGTGTTTGGAGGACAAAGAATGCTGAGTTGCATCCAAAGAACACCATACCTACTGTGAAGCATGGGGGTGGAAACATCATGCTTTGGGGCTGTTTTTCTGCAAAGGGACCAGGACGACTGATCTGTGTAAAGGAAAGAATGAATGGGGCCAAGTATCGTGAGATTTTGAGTGAAAACCTCCTTCTATCAGCAAGGGCATTGAAGATGAAACGTGGCTGGGTCTTTCAGCATGACAATGATCCCAAACACACCGCCCGGGCAACGAAGGAGTGGCTTCGTAAGAAGCATTTCAAGGTCCTGGAGTGGCCTAGCCAGTCTCCAGATCTCAACCCCATAGAAAATCTTTGGAGGGAGATGAAAGTCCGTGTTGCCCAGCAACAGCCCCAAAACATCACTGCTCTAGAGGAGATCTGCATGGAGGAATGGGCCAAAATACCAGCATCAGTGTGTGAAAACCTTGTGAAGACTTACAGAAAATGTTTGACCTCTGTCATTGCCAACAAAGGGTATATAACAAAGTATTGAGATAAACTTTTGTTTTTGACCAAATACTTATTTTCCACCATAATTTGCAAATAAATTCATTAAAAATCCTACAATGTGATTTTCTGGAGAAATAAAATCTCATTTTGTCTGTCATAGTTGAAGTGTACCTATGATGAAAATTACAACCTTCTCTCATATTTTTAAGTGGGAGAACTTGCACAATTGGTGGCTGACTAAATACTTTTTTGCCCCACTATAGGCTGCGTTTACACAGGCAGCCCAATTCTGAGCTTTTTGCCACTAATTGGTCTTTTGACCAATCAGATACAATTATTTTGCCAATAATTGGGCAAAAGATCAGAATTGGACTGCCTGTTTAAACACAGCCTTATTTGCATATCTGATACCTGTCTGATATTTTCCCGAATGTATAAACAGAAAGAAAAAAAACACATGGATTTGGATCTTTTGACATCAGATTTATACCATCTACAATTGGCTGCTTTTACAGAGGTGGATCAATTTTGATTATCTTTTCACTAATTGGTATTTTGACCAATCAGATCAGTTCTGAAAAAGATCTGATGTGATTGATTAAAAGACCAATTAGTGAAAAAATATCAGAATTCGGCTGCCTGTGTAAATGCAGGTACAGTTGAAGTCGGAAGTTTACATACAGTTAGGTTGGAGTCATTAAAACCCGTTTTTCAACCACTCCACAAATTTCTTGTTAACATACTTTGTGCATGACACAAGTCATTTTTCCAACAATTATTTACAGACAGACTATTTCACTTATAATTCACTGTATCACAATTCCAGTGGGTCAGAAGTTTACATACACTAAGTTGACTGTGCCTTTAAACAGCTTGGAAAATTCCAGAAAATGATGTCATGGCTTTAGAAACATCTGATAGGCTAACTGACATCATTTGAGTCAATTGGAGGTGTACCTGTGGATGTATTTCAAGGCCAACCTTCAAACTCAGTGCCTCTTTGCTTGACATCATGGGAAAATCAAAAGAAATCAGCCAAGACCACAGAAAAAAATTTGTAGACCTCCACAAGTCTGGTTCATCCTTGGGAGCAATTTTCAAATGCCTGAAGGTACCACGTTCATCTGTACAAAGAATAGTATGCAAGTATAAACACTATGTGACCACGCAGCCGTCATATCGCTCAGTAAGAAGACGCGTTCTGTCTCCTAGAGATTAACGTACTTTGGTGTGAAAAGTCCAAATCAATCCCAGAACAAGGGCAAAGGACCTTGTGAAGATGCTGGAGGAAACAGGTACACAAGTATCTATATCCACAGTCTATCGACATAACCTGAAAAGCCACTCAGCAAGGAAGAAGCTACTGCTACAAAACCGCCATAAAAAAGCCAGACTACGCTTTGCAACTGCACATGGGGACAAATATTGTACTTTTGGGAGAAATGTCCTCTGGTCTGATGAAACAAAAATAGAACTGTTTGGCCATAATGACCATCGTTATGTTTGGAGGAAAAAGGTGGAGGCTTGCCAGTCGAAGAACACCATCCCAACCGTGAAGCACGGGGGTGGCAGCATCATGTTGTGGGGGTGCTTTGCTGCAGGAGGGACTGGTGCACTTCCCAAAATAGATGGCATCATGAGGGAGGGAAATGATGTGGATATATTGAAGAAACATCTCAACACATCAGTCAGGAAGTTAAAGCTTGGTTGCAAATGGGTCTTCCAAATGGGCAATGACCCCAAGCATACTTCAAAAGTTTTTGGCAAAATGGCTTAAGGACAACAAAGGCAAGGTATTGGAGTGGCCATCACAAAGCCCTGACCTCAGTCCTATAGAAGATTTGTGGGCAGAACTGAAAAAGCATGTGCGAGCACGGAGGCCTACAAACCTGACTCAGTTACAGCAGCTCTGTCATGCGGAATGGGCCAAAATCCACCCAACTTATTGTGGCTTGTGAAAGGCTACCCGAAACGTTTGACACAAGTTAAACAATTTAAAGGCAATGCTACCAAATACTAATTGAGTGTATGTGAACTTCTGACCCACTGGGAATGTGATGATAGAAATAAAAGCTGAAATAAATCATTATCTCTACTATTATTCTGGCATTTCACATTCTTAAAATAAAGTGGTGATCCTAACTGACCTAAGACAGAGAATTTTTACTAGGATTAAAAGTCAGGAATTGTGAAAAACTCAGTTTAAATGTATTTGGCTAAGGTGTATGTAATCTTCCGACTTCAACTGTATGTACATACGAATTCTGATTCAAACCCAATCCTCCAAATGCGACCGCTGTCTGGACGCTCAGATCAGATTTATTTGCTCTGAAGTGTTTTTATTTAGCACCCTGCCGTTTTCATGACAACCACCCTAAAATTGAAAGGAACAGTGAAAGGATATAAGCATTGTGTCTGTGTACTACTTCAGAGGATACATCAGTGTGAATGTGCAAATATGATATGGGTCACATGTAAAACTGGGTGTGGACAGTCAGAAAAAAAGAATGGATATCGAAAGAAAATCAGATTTGGGTTCTTCGGTTGTCTGTGTAAACACAGCCATACAAGCCTAATTTAATTGGTTCATATGAGGTTCGGAAGTCATAATCGTCTGTCAGACTATCATGTCTGTGGCGGTGAACTATGTTACCAAGTTTTCCAGTATTTTTAATAATGAGATATGCACCTTGATTTCGAAGAATATAACAAGAATACCTTCATGGGATTACTACACCTATGTTATGTACTTTATCACAACCAAATAACAAATAGTTTCGTGTTCAGAAAACATGTTGCTCTCATGTGGAATTTCATTCATTGAGCATTACATACTGTTTCATAGAAATCATGTACTATTTGCATGTAAAAATATTATGGTCATGGAATACATTTGCACCATTGTTTATGTCTTAGTTGGTGACCCACTCTTTGAGGATATCCACATCTTACAGAGTGTAGCTTTAAACAATAGTACAACGTTGCACCGTTCACATTCAAACAAAGGACATGCAAATATTCCTACTTTGTGGTACCGTCTTACTTATTATATACATAAGGACTGTAAAGTAAGTAGCCTGACCCCTTGCATTAAGCATAGTACAATCCCCAAAAATAGATATAGTCTATCAAATTAAAAACAGTTCAAACCTATTTGTGCACTTTCAATGCAGATAAATAAGTCAGGTGCATTTCATTGACAATTACGTTTGTCAGATATTAGTTCAAGATTTTTACTTTATGAAAGCCACAACAATGTTTTGACATGGAGACCAATGATGTCATATACAGTAACCAGCCACCTACTGGTCATTTATTTATGTGATCATTATCACAGAGGACTGTAACGATCTTCTTCATCTGATGAGGAGTATGAAAGATTGGACCAAAACGCAGTGTGGTAAGTGTCCATTTTAATAAAATATAACTGAACACTGAATACAAAATAACCAAAGTGAAACAATGAAAATCGAAACAGTTCTGTATGGTGAAACACAGACAAAGAAAACAACTACCCACAACCCAAAGTGGGAAAACAGGCTGCCTATGTATGGTTCTCAATCAGAGACAATGACAGACAGCTGTCCCTGATTGAGAACCATACCTGGCCAAAAACACAGAAATACAAAAACATAGAAAAAAAGAACATAGAACGCCCACCCTAGTCAAACCAAAATAGAGAATAAAAAGGGCGTGACAAGGACACTGATTTCCCTTCAGACTATAGCTGTACTGATGCATTTGGTTGGAGTGTATGTAGGGGGTCAGGAGAGTGTGTATATGGGGTAGGGAGAGTATGTGTAAGGGGGTAGGAAGAGTGTGTATAGGGGGTAAGGAGAGTGTGTATATGGGGTAGGGAGAGTATGTGTAGGGGGTAGGAAGAGTGTGTATAGGGGGTAGGAAGAGTGTGTATAGGGGGTAGGGAGAGTGTGTATATGGGGTAGGGAGAGTATGTGTAGGGGGTAGGAAGAGTGTGTATATGGGGTAGGGAGAGTGTGTATATGGGGTAGGGAGAGGGTGCGACCTGCAAGAGTTCCCACTGTGTAGAACCTAATGCTTGTGTCCAAGCAACTCCCGTTTTCATAAGGGATGGATATTTTAATTAAGACTATTAAAGGTTTTAGTGGCCTCTGGAGTGGCACAGCGGTCTAAGGCGCTGCATCGCAGTGCTAATGGCATCACTACAGATCCGGGTTTGATCCCGGGCTGTATCACAACCAGCCGTGATCCGGAGTCCTATAGGGCGGCACACAATTGGCCCAGCGTTGGGCACCTGCAGGCATCAGTTGAACGGTCGTCAGTTGAACGGTGTTTCCTCCGACACATTGGTGCGGCTGGCTACCGGGTTACGCGGGCAGGTGTTAAGAAGTGTGTTTTGGCGGATCATGTTTCGGGGGGACGCATAACTTGACCTCCGCCTCACAAGCCCATTGGGGAGTTACAGTGATGAGACAATATCGAAATTGGGGTAAAATACAAAGGTATTAGTGCCCTAAACATTCATGCATGTCACTTGGGTTGGGTACTAATTATTTCTCTAACATTTTTCAAACATATATCTATCTATATTAGATAGCCTGCATCAAACAAACTTACAGATACAGTGCATTCAGAAAGTATTCGGACCCCTTGACTTTTTCCACATTGTATTAAATTACAGCGTTATTCTAAATATTTATTAAATTTAATTTTTTCCTGATTAATCTACACACGATACCTCATAATGACATAGCGAAAACAGGTTTTTAGAAATGTTTGCTAATTTATTAACAATATAAAGCATAAATACCTTATGTACATAAGTGCCCTCACCTCCTCCATGTAGGCTGTCTTGTCATTGTTGTTAATCAAGCCCACTAATGTAGTGTCGTCTGCAAACTTGATGATTGAGTTGGAGGCGTGCATGGCCATGCAGTCATGGGTGAACAGGGAGTACAGGAGGGGGCTGAGCACGCACCCTTGTGGGGCCCCAGTGTTGAGGATCAGTGAAGTGGAGATGTTGTTTCCTACCTTCACCACCTGGGGGCAGCCCATCAGGAAGTCCAGGACCCAATTGCACAGGGCGGCGTTGAGACCCTGGGCCTCAAGCTTAATGATGAGCTTGGAGGGTTCTATGGTGTTGAATGCTGAGCTGTAGTCAATGAACAGCATTCTTACATAGGTATTCCTCTTGTCCAGATGGGATAGTGTGCAGTGTGATGGCGATTGCATCATCTGATGTGGTCATCCTGTCTGGGTTGGCGCCCCCCCTTGGGATGTGCCATGGCGGAGATCTTTGTGGGCTATACTCGGCCTTGTCTCAGGATGGTAAGTTGGTGGTTGAAGATATCCCTCTAGTGGTGTGGGGGCTGTGCTTTGGCAGAGTGGGTGGGGTTATATCCTTCCTGTTTGGCCCTGTCCGGGGGTGTCCTCAGATGGGGCCACAGTGTCTCCTGACCCCTCCTATCGCAGCCTCCAGTATTTATGCTGCAGTAGTTTATGTGTCGGGGGGCTAGGGTCAGTTTGTTGTATCTGGAGTACCTCTCCTGTCCTATTCGGTGTCCTGTGTGAATCTAAGTGTGCGTTCTCTAATTCTCTCTTTCTCTTTTTCTCTCTCTCTCTCGGAGGACCTGAGCCCTAGGACCATGCCCCAGGACTACCTGACATGATGACTCCTTGCTGTCCCCAGTCCACCTGGCCGTGCTGCTGCTCCAGTTTCAACTGACCTGAGCCCTAGGACCATGCCCCAGGACTACCTGACATGATGACTCCTTGCTGTCCCCAGTCCACCTGACCGTGCTGCTGCTCCAGTTTCAACTGTTCTGCCTTATTATTATACGACCATGCTGGTCATTTATGAACATTTGAACATCTTGGCCATGTTCTGTTATAATCTCCACCCGGCACAGCCAGAAGAGGACTGGCCACCCCACATAGCCTGGTTCCTCTCTAGGTTTCTTCCTAGGTTTTGGCCTTTCTAGGGAGTTTTTCCTAGCCACCGTGCTTCTACACCTGCATTGCTTGCTGTTTGGGGTTTTAGGCTGGGTTTCTGTACAGCACTTTGAGATATCAGCTGATGTACGAAGGGCTATATAAATACATTTGATTTGATTTGATCTGTGGACCTGTTGGGGCAGTATGCAAACTGAAGTGGGTCTAGGGTGGCAGGTAAGGCAGAGGTGATCCTTGACTAGCTTGTCAAAGCACTTCATGATGACAGAACTGAGTGCTACGGGGTGATAGTAATTTAGTTCAGTTATCTTTGCCTTCTTGGGTACAGGAACAATGGTGGCCATCTTGAAGCATGTGGGGACAATAGACTGGTATAGGGAGCGATTGAATATGTAACTCTGTGTTGGTGTCTGTTCACACTGCTATGCTTTATCTTGGCCAGGTCGCAGTTGTAAATGAGAACTTGTTCTCAACTAGCCTACCTGGTTAAATAAAGGTGAAATAAACAAATTTAAAAAATATGTCCGTAAACACACCAGCCAGCTGGTCTGCACATGCTCTGGGCCAGCAGCCTTGCGAGGGTTAACACATTATTTATGATTTTTTTTTTACTCTAGTCGGCCATGGAGAAGGAGAGGGGGGGGGGGGGGGTGCAGTACTTGTTAGTGGGCTGCAACGGTGGCACTGTATTATCCTCAAAGCGGGCAAAGGTGTTGAGTTTGGCTGGAAGCATGACGTCGGTATCCGTGACATGGCTGGTTTTCTTTTTGCAGTCTGTGATTTCCTGTAGACCCTGCCACATAGTCTCGTGTCTGAGCCGTTGAATTGCGACTCCACTTTGTCCCTGTTCCGGCATTTCGCTTCTTTGATTTCCTTGCGGAGCGAATAACTATACTGTTTATATTCAGCCATATTCCCAGACCTCTTTCCATGGTTAAATGCAGTGGTTCGCACTTTCAATTTTGCGTGAATGCCACCATCCACAGTTTCTGGTTAGGGTAGGTTTTAATATTCACAGTGGGTACAACATCAACAAATGCACTTCCTTATAAACTCACTCACAGAGTCAGCGTATAGATCAATGTTGTTCTCTGAGGCTGACCGGAACATATCCCAATCCGCGGGATCAAAACAATCTTGAAGCGTTGATTCCGATTTGTCAGACCAGCGTTGCATGGTTCTAGTCACTGGTTCATCCTGTTTGAGTTTCTGCCTATAAGACAGTAAGCAAGATGGCGTCATGGTCGGACTTGCTGAAGGGAGGGTGGGAGAGGGCTTTGTATGCATCGCGGAAGTTAGAGTAGCAGTGATCGAGTGTATTATCTCTGAGAGTACTGCAATCAATATGCTGATAGAATTTAGGTAGCCTTGTTCTTAAATTTGCTTTGTTAAAATCACCAACTACAATAAATGTGGCCTCAGGATATATGGTTTCCAGTTTACATAGAGTCCAGTGAAGTTCCTTGAGGGCCGTCGTTGTGTCTGCTTGAGGAGAATGCACACAGCCATAACAATAGCTGACGAGAATTCTCTTGGGAGGTAATATGGCCGGCATTTGATTGTAAGTAATTATAGGACAGGTGAGTAGAAGGACTTGAGTTCCTGTATGTTGTTATGATTACACCATGAGTCGTTAATCATGAAGCATACACCCGCCCTTCCTCTTCCCAGAGAGGTGTTTATCTCTGACGGCGCGATGCATGGAGAAGCCCGGTGGCTGAACCAATTCTGACAACATATCCCGAGAGAGCCATGTTTCCATGAAACAGAGAATGTTACAATCTCTGTTGTCTCTCTGGAAGGCAACCCTTGCTCTAATTTCATCTACCTTGTTGTTAAGAGACTGGACATTGGCGAGTAGTATACTCAGGGGCGGTGGGCAATGTGCACGTCTATGAATCCTGACCAGGAGGCCGCTCCGTCTGTCCCTTCTGCGGCGCCGTTGTTTTGGGTCGGCTTCTGGGATTAGATCCATTTTCCTGGGTGGTGGTCCAAACAGGGGATCCGCTTCGGGAAAGTCATATTCCTGGTCCTAATGTTGGTAAGTTGACATTGCTCTTTTTTCCAATAGTTCTTCCCGGCTGTATGTAATAAGACTTCAGTTTTCCTGGGGTAACAATGTAAGAAATAATACATAAAAAAAACAAAATACTGCATAGTTTCCTAAGGACTTGAAGTGAGGCAACCATCTCTGTTGACGCCATTTGCTCGGAATACAGCAGGTTTTCGCCGAAAAGCCGGGCCGCACGACCATCATTGATCACCATGTTCGCACCCCGCCCAGGGATACGGTACAAAAGAGGCCAAAGTTGATCCCCGAGGCCCGAATGAAGGCCGTTAAGCAGGAAGTGAAGGCTATGCTGAGGATGGGGGTCATTGAAGAGTCCCACAGCGCATGGTGTTGGTGCCAAAACTGGCGGTGCTGGACTCGCTCAGGCAAGCTGGGTTGACAACAAACACCAAGAAATGCAAGCTAGTGCTCAAAAGGTTGAGTACCTGGGTTATTTGTTCGGACGGGGGAACGTCAAGCCCCAGGAGAGGAAGGTCCATGCGGTACGTGACTGGCCCATTACACGCACCAGTCCTTCCGGGGATTGGCAGGATACTACAGCCGGTTTATCCCCAACTTTGTGGCTATAGCATCCCCCCTTACCGTTCTAACCAGGGCCTGCCTCCCGAAAACAGTGAAATGGACGGGGACGAGACCGAAGCGGGGTTCAAGCGCCTGAAGGAAGCTCTGTGCTCCCATCCACATCACTAAGGACGGAACATGGTCCACACACACCAGCACAGTCTTGAAGAGGGCACGGCAGAACCTCTTCCCCCTCAAAAAGATTTGGCATTGGCCCTCGGATCCTCTAAAGTTCTACAGCTGCACCATCGAGAGCATATTGACTGGCTGCATCACCGCTTGGTATGGCAAATGCACCACCCTTGACCGCAAAGTGCTACAGAGGGTGGTGCAGACAGCCCAGTACATCACTGGGGCCAAGCTCCCAGACATCCAGCACCTCTATCTAACAGTATAGCTTTTATCCGTCCCCTCGCCGGGCTCAAACCAGTGACCCTCTGCACACAGACAACAGTCACCCGCGAAGCATCGTTATCCATCGCGCCACAAAAGCCATGGCCCTTGCAGAGCAAGGGGAACAACTACTTCAAGTCTCAGAGAGAGTTACCTCACCCGATTGAAACCGCGAACTAGCTAGCCATTTCACATCGGTCACATCTATTTCTGACACTTTTACACTCATCATTTGTTGCTGCTAGTCTGTACTTTATTCTACTCTTATTATTATCTATCCTGATGCCTAGTCACTTCACCCTTCCTTCATGTACATACAGTGGCAAGAAAAAGTATGTGAACCCTTTGGAATTACCTAGATATCTGCATAAATTGGTCATAACATTTGATCTGATCTTCACCTAAGTCACAACAATAGACAAACACAGGTTGCTTACACTAATAACACACAAATTATTGTATTTTTTCTTGTCTGTATTGAATACATCATTTAAGCATTCACAGTGTATTGCAAAGATGACTGCAACAGCACAGTGCAGAATGCTCATTAAGAAGAGTCCTAGAGTGTCAGCTAAGGATTCACAGAAATCTCTGGAACATGCTAACATCTCTGTTGACGAGCCTACACTAAACAAGAATAGTGTTCATGGGAGGACACCACGGAAGAAGCCACTGCTGTCAAAAAAAACAAAAACGTTTACATGCAAACGCAAGAACAGGTCGGCTATAATAGTCGATGGAATTTACAGAATCAAAGAGTTGGATGAAAAAATGTGAGTTGGCTGTAGCCTGTATCCTTGCCAGCGCCATGTCTAATAGCGCTGTCTGTGTCCCTCCCGACTAATGTGTATAATGCTTATTTAGCCTTTCCAGGACCCGTAACAATTTAGAATTTATTTACTGCAGTCATCGACAGGCTTATGTGTGAGCATCTCATCCTTGCGCTCCGTTATATTTCCTATGATGCAATCCATTGCACAAACTAGGAAAAACGCACTATGTTGTCATTCAGATCTAATCAAATCTGGACCAATTTCAGGTCAAAGCACGTCGATGGACAGAATTGAGATAAATGATTCAGCCTTTCTCAGAGGCCTCTGAATTGACCGGGTGCGGTTGGTGCACGTAGACAAATGATACAGGTATAATTGTTTATTATAATGTATATTTTCTCAATACAAATTAAATATGGCAGCAATACACTCGTAAAAGGTCACCAACGCCTCTAATGATATTTAACAAGATATAATTAGGATATATCTTATTCTGAATCAAAGCCTCTATATGGCATATAATGTGCATAAATGCTTTGAAACAATTATCTATTTGCATGACTGTTTCGAGTTAAATGGGAATGCAACTGATAAAATTCTCAATAATAATCCATCATAAGAAAATCAAAGGCCTTTCATGAATATTATAACCTCAAAATAAATCGTACCTTAACGTCTCCACCAATCAGATTGTCCTTTTGAAATTGCCACCAATATACTTATAATGCATGCGTAAAATAATGTTGTTACAAATCTGGTTACATTCCATTTATGTGAATCCGGCAGTAGCACTGTTAATTCCGATAGATGATATGCTTCATCCCCCTGCATGCAGCACAGTGCTGTGCGCCCACGCTAGGCTGTTCCGCCAAGACTCGTAAAACAGACGCAAGAGCGATGCCACGAGCGGCCAGTCGTTGGAATCGCAGCAGAATGCATGCATCGAATTTAATTGCATGAAGGTTCATGCAAAGGCATATCCAACGGAAGACTACCATTATAAAATGTACTGCAAAGCAATAGAATAGTCTCGATCAGACCAGCATCATCGCGTTTTGGACCAGAAGTACATTCATTTTCAATTTTGCAACAATATGCATCAAAATGTATGCATAGTAGGAAAAAGTGAATGTTGAACTTTTGTTGCATACATATTCAGTAAAAAAGTTTGACTGCAGAGTTTATTACACAGCATTGACGCAACGGCACTGTCGTCTGATCGAGGTGTGGCGCACTAACCTACATCATCTGCCAAGAGATCTGGACCTTTATTGCACAGGTGATGGTGCAGTGCACTCAAAATGTGACTGCAGGGTCTCTGCCCAGTTCCACTACAGTTATTGCTACATTTATGGCAGCGGTAGAATAATTCCAGTGGTCTCTCATGCCACGAAGGTGTATTCATGCAGCGAGAGAGAAAAAAACGAGAGAGAGACAGACAAACAGAGAAATGGATAATGTTTTTTTTGTACTTTGACAATAAATTGTACAATTGGCAGCAACAAGACGAATTGAGAGAGAGAGAAAGGGAGGCTGAGCAGCCCAATTCTGCACCATTTCCCAAATGGTTTATTTACACACTTTCTAGCATGGATTTTGAATGTTGGTACCTCGCTCCAGCCAATTATTTGCTTGCAATTCAATGCTTTTAAATCAATTACGGGAGTGTGCGCTTCAGTTGTGTTGCATTGCATTTTGACTAAACACTAGAACACAAATACAAACCGTACGGAAACTTTTTATAGCATGCCATATAATGGGTGGGTATCACTGGGCGAATTCGTTTAACATCCCCCGGTTCCCCGAGGTTATTCATTTAGACCGTTCCAATGGTCCTTAACACTTGTTTTTTATTACATTTTTATTTAACTAGGCAAGTCAGTTAAGGACAAATTATTATTTGCAATGATGGCCTACACCAGCCAAACCCAGACAACACTGGGCCAATTGTGCACTGCCCTATGGGACTCCGAATCATGGCCGGTTGTGAAACAGCCTGGAATCGAACCAGGGTGCCTGTAGTGATGCCTTAAGCACCGAGATGCAGTTCCTTAGACCGCTGCACCACTTGGGAGCAGGTGTTCATCTTTTTGTTATTCACCCAATGTTCTAGGGTCTGAAGGACCCACAATATTATTGGGTTTATAAAACAATACGGCCATAACAATGCATGTAAAAAATACTTAATACTTAGATGTTGACTTCAATTACAAGCAATATAGACAGCATACATGGTTAACATTTTCCATTTACCTCTGCTAGATCAAATGTAACAATAAAAGCACTAGAGTGTTTTTTGCAAAAGGGATTTTTGTAAACAAAAATATATTATAATCAAGACATGGGTGGAATAAATCATATTTATCTTGAACAAATATAAATAAAACAAGGTTTTCATCGCTACTGATGTTTATTGCTTTGAACTGAACAAATTGGAAGGACAAATTTTACATACAGTATTTAATGGAAATGATAAATGAGCCCTGTTGAACACAAATTAAGGCCGTTCTACACACCACATGAGGGACAGAGTTTTACTGTGTGTGTGTTGCAAATTTATTTCTTGCACTTGATGCATATGTACTGTGTCTTCCTGTTCTTGGGTTCACACACATCGCAACGCTTTTTCTTGTTGCTACCGGCTGCAATCTAGAAAGGAATTTTACAAACATCTCACTCACTCACATACAGTACCAGTCAAACTTTTGGACATACCTACTCATTCAAGGGTTTTTCTTTATTTTTTAAAACAATTTTCTACATTGTAGAATAATAGTGAAGACATCAAAACTATGAAATAACACATATGGAATGATGTAGTAACTAAAAAAGTGTTCATTAAACAAGTCAAAATATATATACCACCGCCGCTCAGCTTTCGCTGCCTCCAGCTCTGCCTTGGGGCGGCGATATTCCCCAGTCTGTGCCCAGGGTCCTTCTCCGTTCAAAATCTCCTCCCATGTCCAGGAGTCTTGAGATGTCTGCCGCTGCCCATTACCACGCTGCTTGGTCCTTGGTTGGTGGGTGATTCTGTAACGCTCGTCTTCCTTCTGAGGAGGAGTAGCAAGGATTGGAGGACCAATGCGCAGCGTTGTACGTGTTCATGATGAATTTATTAAACACACTAAAACAAAAATAACAAAGAGAATGACACGAAATGAAACAGTCCTGTCTGGTGACATACACAAAGACAGAAAACAATCACCCACGAAACACAAGTGGGAAAAGGCTACCTAACTATGATTCTCCATCAGAGACAACTAACGACACCTTTCTCTGATTGAGAACCATACCAGGCCAAATGCAAAACACAACATAGAAAAACGAACAAAGACAACCCTCCCCAACTCTCGCCCTGACCAACCTAAAACAAAGACATAACAAAAGAACTAAGGTCAGAACGTGACAAAGGTAGGAGAGTCAGACACACACACATGCAACAACCTCACTCACACTTACTTCCTGTATTGGAGTTGTTGGTTATGTGGGTTGTGTGGATGGGGAACCAGCATAGGGTTCTTATTTTGCAGCTGTAGCCAGACCCCAGCTTGTCTAAATTGTCCACCCCTCCTTTTGTGGCATTGCAATCCACTATGATCTCTGTTTTTTGAGGTTCCTGGCCATAGATTCTCCCATCCCTATTGCAGCTTCATTTTTGCCTTTCTTTGGCACATTCGACACTAGGGACGTGTCAGTTGTGAACACAAACTTAGAGGAATTGATAGGCCTGTTCCATGTATTCAACAGCTGAGGAGGGAGCTCTGGCTTGTTTTTTCGTACTGTTCCTACCACCGTCAGGTTCCTCTTGAGGAGCTCCTGTCCCAGCTTGTGCGAAGTGAAAAAGTTATCGCATGTGATGTTGTGGCCACAGAGACCCTGTGTCACGTCCAGGACAACCCGCATCCCTTGGTTCTTCTCAGGGGCTCCTCAATCTGGCTTCTCCGTATACATTTGCAAGTTCCACACTTATGATAAAGCAGCATCACAGGCAGCCCAGAACTTGATTCCATATTTTGTGGGTTTAGACGGTATGTACTGCCTAAAGGGGCAGCAGCCCCTAAATGGCATAAGCTGCTTATCAACAATAACTTTGGGCCCGGGGTTGTGAAACAGGGGAAGGCAGTCCACCAACTTGTCCCACACTGACCTGATTGCAGCTAGCTTGTCTCTCTGCCCCCGAGCTGGTCTGGTGTCTCGGTTATCGAAGCGGATAATCCTGGAAATAATGTGGAAGTTTTCCCAGAGTCATTGTTGCACAGAAAAGTTATCTGGCAGTTTCTGCATCCCACAGGGATTCTGTGGATTCCCGATTGGATCTAAAAATACCAGCAAGGATAAGAACCCCAAAGTATGCATGTGAATGAGTTTGGTCCATCTCCTTCCATCTCTCTCCAAAAACACTCCTTCCTTCCAAATTAGTGCAGTCCAGAATGATTTTCTGATGGTGTCTGGGATGAACAGTTCAAAATAAGACTTTATGTCCTGCACACGAGTAACCGCCATCCGCGTCGGCCCTGATTACATCCTTATCACATTGGCAGCCATCTGGGGTGGCTCATTCCTTGGACAAGAAACAAGAAGACCATTCAAGTTCACACTTTTGTGACATCCATATTTCTCCTCCTGCCGGCTGCTGATGAGCTGATTGCTGACAGGCTGGTCATGGGAATGGCTGAGGGTCAATCTCATCCTCTTCTTCCAACTCAGTCAGACTCCGAATTGACAGAGGCATGATCCTCATATTCTGAAATGTAAGCTATTTATGAGTCCCTCCCCAAATGTGCACCTGGCTGGGGTATATTTTTTACAATGTATCAAAATAATGTATCGAAATAATGTATTGTAATAACATTGTGCAGGTTCCCGCAATACATTGTGTAGTTTCACACACTACAAAGGGTAAAGAGTGCGAGAAAAGCTGAAGACATTCAGATAGGTTCTTGGTGTTATGTTGAAACAGCAGGCCCAGGGAGGAGGGTGACACAGTGAAGGCACACAGCAAACCTTTTTGTTTCATTTTTCCTTGTTTTGACCTACACATACACTTTTCCACACTTTTATTACCCTCGGGTCCAGTGGACCTGAACACCAAATATGTGCTTTATAAATGTGTAGGGGTGTACACAGTGTGCACTCAATGAAAATGTGTTATTTTACATGTTCTTCACAGAAAATGAGCCAAGGCCAATGAGTCTCAGGTTGAAAAAAATATTAATTGTATAGTTTTTATTTGAGTAAACATTGAAAATTGGTCCCACAGACCCAAACACTACACAAGGGTTAACAAGGGTTAAATGAAATCTCAACACACCCGGGGAACCGGGCCATGCAAAACGAACTCACCCAATGATGTATGAGCCACGCCTATTTATACTTATTCGACCAATCGATGAAACAGTCGTGTCCAAAACGAGGGATTCTGGATATGTTTGACAATTATCCAATAGGACAACGTAGTGGCTTTGATTGACATGTATAATACCGTATTATGTGGTATTTGATGTCCCTGTTGTCCAATCCATGACGTTCCATAGCACAAATAAACAGCAACAAGACTTGACAGATGTAGCTAGCTAGCTTTTATACCATAGAAGAAATATAAGCAGAAACGAGCTATCATGGCTGCTTCCGTGGTTAGGTGGTTGAGGGGATTGTACGTTTTCTTTTTGACATGTCAGCTATCCGTCTTGGCTTTCTTGAATCTAGAGGAATTAAACGAGGTGAAATATGGGATCCAGATTCTTCCCGATCCTGTCATTATGGGGCAGGTGAGACGTGAAATTAAAAATGTATAGTTTACGTTAGCTAGCATGCATGGTCTCAGCGATTCTTCCCAGTTAGCTATCTAACGTCACTGTAGATCGCTAGTGGAGTCAGATGGCTAATGGCTTGCTAACGTTAGTCGTGATATTTGAATGAAATTATAATGCACTAGCTATCTAATTAGATGAAGTAACGTTATAGTGCTGCTAGCTAGCGCACCAGTCAACAATGCGGACGTTACCGTTATGCACAGACCAATACATTGTGCTAACTGTTGCTACCTACTAATATGTAGCTATCGTTTAGAAAACGCAGTTTCAAGTTGACAGCAGCTGTCAGATAGCATACTTGCCTAGCTAGCTATCTCGTTAACTAGCTATGTAAATAGAGTCAGTTTTATCTAGCGTTATGTCATGTTTTCTACAATGCAGGCTAAGACAGAAGAAGTCATGCTGGTGTCCAGCAAATACAAGCAGATGTATGAATGTCGCCTTCCAGCCCAGGCAGTGAGGTTTCACCAGGACCGAGCCTCTGAGCCTGACTCCCAAGGCTACACCGGACCAGGCATCCCAGACCTGCTCAAGCCCATGCACACTGCCCCCTGCCTAGTGAAGGTCAGACACACACGCACAAACACAAGAAGACTAAGGGGAGGAATACTATACCACTGCCTAGAGACAACAGTGCTTCATATTGCATCAATGTCTAAACAGTTTTCTCCCCTGGCCACTTTACACCAGAACTATTGCAGACAGTTATAAAGTGACACTTTTAATTAAATGGAAGAGAATACGTTTAGTTGGCCCAGGTTGGATGCTTGCAATGAGTTGTGCAACTTGTATTGACAGTTAAATACCTATCGTGCTTATCTGATTTGGTCAGTTTGCATAACCTAACCATCCAAATTGTCTCTACAATAAGCTACCTCTCTTACTGTATATGGATGAAGAAGTCACTTGGATTATTGAACTTGTATTCTACCGGACCTTGAGTTGGACAGACTCCATATGCACATAAGAAATCAACTTCTTCATATAAGGCAGCCTAGGCTATTTGCTATTCTAGTATTGTAAGGTCACTGTCAACATGAATATGAAATGCCATAGCAACTGAAACGTTGTCATTCTCTATAACTGCAGACAAAAGACTGGTGGACATATGAGTTCTGCTATGGACAACACATTAGACAGTACCACCTTGAGGGTAAGACTTATTTTCAACCACGGTGTTTGCCAAAAGTTAACACAAGTAGCAACAGCTGGATCATGTTGTTTGTACTCACTCTTTACACTTTCACCATGTTTATTTTGGATCCCCTTGTTACACGTCATTATTTACTTCTCTGGTGTTGACCTGTCTAGTGTTGACCTGTCTGTCAAGGGCTACTGCATCACATGGTTTACCTGATGGTGCCTTGTCTATTTAGATTTAGGCCTTGCCTCTAATGATAGTCTGTTTTTATCTCTCCACAGACACAGACATCAAAGGGGATGTTCTCTTCCTGGGGTACTATGATTCAGAGTTTGACTGGAACAATGAAACAGCCAAGGTAACTGGTTTAATCCTCTGTTGCATGCAGCCCCTCTCCTCTCTACCCTTAAAGCATTTTGTCATACTTTGTGGTGTTACTTTGTGGCGCTGGAGGGGATGACTGACGTTTTTACATCCTCCTAACCAACTTTGCTATTTAAAAAAAAAAATTGCATTTCACTTTTTAAAATGATTTTGTACATAATGTAGCTGCTACTGTCTCTTATGACCGAAAATAACTTCTCGACATCAGAACAGCAATTACTCACCTCGAACTGGAAGTCCGACGCGAAGGATATACTGCTTTCTCGGGAATGGGCTCAAATCCCTGTCATTTGCGTGAAAAAGAGGGTGGAGGTCGGGGCTTCCTTCTCATAATTCGTAGGCCAGTGAGTAAACTCCCATTGCCATCTGCACGTTGGCCAATAGAACAATCATTGGAAAATAAAATAGATGACCTACGATCACGATTATACAACCAATGGGACATTATCTGTAATATCTTATGTTTCACCGAGTCGTGGCTGAATAACGACACGGATAATATAGAGCTGTCGTTATTTTCCATGCACCAGCAGGACAGAGAAGCTACATCTGGTAAGACGAGGGATGGGGGTGTGTGTCTATTTGTCAATAACAGCTGGTGCGCGATGTCTAATATTAGAGAAGTCTCTAGGTATTGCTCGTCTGAGGTAGAGTACCTTATGATAAGCTGTAGACCACACTATCTACCTAGAGAGTTCTCATCTATATTATTCTTAGCTTTCTATTTACCACCACGATGCTGACACTAAGACCGCACTCAACCAGCTGTATAAGGCCATAAGCAAACAAGAAAAATGCTCATCCAGAAGTGGCGCCCCTAGTGGCTGGGGACTTGAATGCAGGAAAACTTACATCCATTTTACCTAATTTCTACCAACATTTCACATGTGCAACCAGAGGGAAAGAGAACTCTAGACCACCTTTACTCCACACACAGTGATGCATATAAAGCTCTTCCGCCGCCCTCCATTTGGCAAATCTGACCATAATTCTATGCTCCTGATTCCTGCTTACAAGCAAAAACTAAAGAAGGAAGTACTAGTGACTTGCTCAAAACGGAAGTGGTCAGATGACACGGACTGTTTTGCTAGCACAGACTGGAATATGTTCCGTGATTCATCAAATGGCATTGAGGAGTGTACCACATCAGTCATCGGCTTCATCAATAAGTGCATCAACAACGTTGTCCCCACAGTGACTGTACGTAGATATCCCAACCAGAAGCCATGGATTACAGGCAACATCCACATTGAGCTAAAGGCTAGACCTGCCGCTTTCAAGGAGCGTTACACTAATCTGGACCCTTATAAGAAATCCCGCTATGCCCTCAGATGAACCATTAAAGAAGCAAAGTATCAATACAGGATTAAGAATGAATCCTACTACATCGGTTCTGAAGCTTGTCGGATGTGGCAGGGCTTGAAAACTATTACGGACTACAAAGGGAAACCCAGATGTGAGCTGCCCATTGTCGCAAGCCGACCAGACGAGCTAAATGCCTTTTATGCTTGCTTCGAGGCAAGCAACACTGAAGCATGCACGAGAGCACCAGCTGTTCTGGACAACTGTGTGATAACATTCTTGGTCGCCGATGTGAGACTTTTAAACAGGTCAACATTCACAATGCAGCGGGAACAGGATTACCAGGACGTGTACTCAAAGCATGCGCGGACCAACTGGAAAGTGTCTAAACTGACATTTTCAACCTCTTCCTGACTGAGTCTGTAATATCTACATGTTTCAAGCAGACCACCATAGTTCCTGTGCCCAAGGAAGTGAAGGTAACCAGACAAAATGATTACCGCCCCGTAGCACTCACGTCGGTAGGCATGGAGTGCTTTGAAAAGCTGGTCATGGCTCACAACAGCATCCATCCTGGATACCCTAGACCCACTCCAATTCACATACCGCTCCAACAGATCCACAGACGATGCAATCTCAATCGCACTCCACAGTGCCCTTTCCCACCTGGACAAAAGGGAACACCTATGTGAGAATGCTGTTCATTGACTACAGTTGAGTGTTCAACATCATAGTGCCCACTAAGCTAAGGACCCTGGGACTTAACACCTCCCTCTGCAATTGGATCCTGGACTTCCTGAAGGGCCGCCCCCAGGTGGGAAGGGTAGGCAACAACACGTCTGCTATGCAGATCCTCAAAACTGGGGCGCCTCAAGGGTGTGTGCTTAGTCCCCTCATGTACTCTTTTCACCCGCAACTGCGAGGCCAAACACAACTCCAACACCATCATCAAGTTTGCTGACGACACAACAGTGGTAGGCCTGATCAAAACAAATCTAATTTATTTATATAGCCCTTCGTACATCAGCTGATATCTCAAAGTGCTGTACAGAAACCCAGCCTAAAACCCCAAACGGCAAGCAATGCAGGTGTAGAAGCACTGTGGCTAGGAAAAACTCCCTAGAAAGGCCAAAACCTAGAGGAACCAGGCTATGTGGGGTGGCCAGTCCTCTTCTGGCTGTGCCGGGTGGAGATTATAACAGAACATGGCCAAGATGTTCATAAATGACCAGCATGGTCAAATAATAATAATCACAGGCAGAACAGTTGAAACTGGAGCAGCAGCACGGCCAGGTGGACTGGGGACAGCAAGGAGTCATCATGCCAGGTAGTCCTGAGGCATGGTCCTAGGGCTCAGGTCCTCTCAGAGAGAGAGAGAGAGAGAGAATACTTAAATTCACACAGGACACTGGATAGGACAGGAGAAGTACTCCAGATATGACAAACTGACCATAGACCCCCGACACACAAACTACTGCAGCATAAATTCTGGAGGCTGACGCACCCCCACACCACTAGAGGGATATCTTCAACCACCAACTTACCATCCTGAGACGAGGCCGAGTATAGCCCACAAAGATCTCCGCCACGGCACAACCCAAGGTCAACTCAAGATCACCGACAACGAGGAGACGCCTATAGGGAGTAGGTCCGAGACCTGACAGTGTGGTACCAGGACAACAACCTCTCCCTCAATGTGAGCAAGACAAATGAGCTGATCGTGGACTATGGGAAAAGGCGGGCCGAACAGGCCCCCATTAACATCAATGGGGCTATAGTGGAGCGTGTCGAGAGTTTCAAGTTCCTTGGTGTCTACATCCCCAATGAACTATCATGGTCCAAACACACCAAGACAGTCATGAAGATGGCACAACATCTTTTCCCCCTCAGTAGACTGAAAATATTTAGCAGGGGTTCCCAGATCCTAAAAGTTCTACAGCTGTACCATCGAGAGCATCCTGCCCAGTTGCATCACTGCCTGGTATGGTAATTTTTTTACATTGTTGCTACTCGCTGTTTATTATCTACGCATAGTCACTTCAACCCTACCTACATGTACAAATTACCTCTACCCCCACACTGATTCAATACCGGTACTCACTGTATATAGCCTCGTTATTTTATTGTGTTACTTTTATTTTTTCATAACTCTTATCTTCAACTGCACTGTTGGTTAAGGGCTTGTAATAAGCATTTCACGGTAAGGTCTACACGTTGTATTCGGCGCATTTTAACAAATAAAGTTTATTTGATTCAGTATGTGTTTAACTCTGCTCATTCAAAGGACAAAACCAAGAGTTTTTCATGTATACTTGCTGGAAAACATGCAAAAAGCATGTTGTGTAAGCCAATTGAGAGCGAATGTACAGGAAAATCTCAAGCTGTTTAGATTTGTATCAAATGTATTTATATAGCCCTTCGTACATCAGCTGATATCTCAAAGTGCTGTACAGAAACCCAGCCTAAAACCCCAAACAGCAAGCAATGCAGGTGTAGAAGCACGGTGGCTAGGAAAAACTCCCTAGAAAGGCCAAAACCTAGGAAGAAACCTAGAGAGGAACCAGGCTATGTGGGGTGGCCAGTCCTCTTCTGGCTGTGCCGGGTGGAGATTATAACAGAACATGGCCAAGATGTTCAAATGTTCATAAATGACCAGCATGGTCGTATAATAATAATGCAGAACAGTTGAAACTGGAGCAGCAGCACAGTCAGGTGGACTGGGGACAGCAAGGAGTCATCATGTCAGGTAGTCCTGGGGCATGGTCCTAGGGCTCAGGTCCTCCGAGAGAAAGAAAGGGAGAAGGAGAGAATTAGAGAACGCACACTTAGATTCACACAGGACACAGAATAGGACAGGAGAAGTACTCCAGATATAACAAACTGACCCTAGCCCCCTGACACATAAACTACTGCAGCATAAATACTGGAGTCTGAGACAGGAGGGGTCAGGAGACACTGTGGCCCCATCTGAGGTATCCTACTTTGTTTTTCACCCATTTTACTTTAGTTGCATTAGGGTTAGAATGAGTGCTTGGCAGGTACGGGTTGGTTTTGGAACACAGCATGTACCCTGTTCAGGTTGATGATATGATGAGGGAAAGAACTGCGTGTGAGGCTGTTGACTTGATTGCTACAGCAGAAGTGACTCCCTCCCCTGAGACTCACCCGCTGTTTCAAGTTGTATGTACAGGATACACTGTCCAACAATTCTTACTGGCAGGTTCCTTCTGGACAATTCAATAACAATAATAAAAGTTTAGATTACCAACATAAAGTAAATGGCTCAGTAGAATATAATAAACATGTTAAGTATAATACAGGAAGGCACAATTTATGGTGCAATATTAACACGTCTATCAGGAAAGGGGGAAATTGGGGGCAAGTGTTTAAATTTGATGTAATGGTCTATGCAATTTGATGATACAGTAGAATATCCATGGTGTATGCGTTGATAATTTTCTCTTCCTCCCTGGTGCCCAGGCCTCCAAGCAACACAGACTGAAGCGCTACCACAGTCAGAGCTATGTCAATGGCTCCAAGTGTGACCTGAACGGGAACCCCAGGGAGACTGAAGTCAGGGTGAGAGCCTATGCGATGGTCTTAATATTGCAATAAACATCAGTAAGGACAACCTGTGTTTTTGTATTGTATTTAATAAATCTTGTAAAACTCCAAACACATTAGATATGACTGGTGTGGCTCCTTGACAATCCATGACTTCTGGCCCCTGATTTGCTCTGGTCTGTGTCGTCCAGTTTGTGTGTGAGGAGGGCTCGGGGGACTACGTGGCCCGTGTGGATGAGCCCCAGTCGTGCCGCTACGTGCTGACGGTCCACACCACCCGCACCTGCCAGCACCCCTTCCTGCGCCCGCCCTACACCGCCAAGCCCCAGGGCATTGTGTGCCAGCCAGCCCTCAGCACCCAGCAGTACATGGACTATGTCAAGGCCCAAGTCTGTGAGTCAACAGGGGCTGGGGGTATTTGGGAGGGTGCTTGGCCTTTACAGTGGTTGCTCAACTAAATGTTTTGCGATTATGCTGTGGGACTTAGAGGTAATTTGTGGTTTAATACGGTACCCTGCATCACTACTTCATTGCTCTAGACCAGCGCAATGGGGAGTTGGAGCACTGATTATCCTTTTGGGTCCCAAGGCGCTACTGTGTCTCTAACTGACAATTAATGGGCGACATAAACCAAATAGAAACTGAGTCCTCACATGTCCTCAACTGGCAGCTTCATTAAATAGTAGCCACAAAACACCAGTCTCAACGTCAACAGTGAAGAGGCGACTCCGGGATGCTGACCTTCTAGGCGGTCATTTCTAAGTCATTTATCCCCGGCACCTACATAAAGCTGAGTGACTCACTCATTCATGGCTTTGGATCAAAATAAGTACCAACATTCTTTCTGATAGTCTTTAATAAAGAAATGTTTTGGTTATCCTGACCTAGACACCATGTACAGTATTATAATAGCCCATTATGAGCTATTAGCAGGACAATTTACCTTTACCAACACCTCTGTATTTTGGTACTTTGTGCATGGCAATTGATCAGCGTTAAACTTTGTGCATGGGGCCTCCCGAGTGGCGCAGCAGTCTAAGACACTGCATCGCAGTGAAAACTGCATTACTACAGATGCTGCTTTGATACCTATGCCAGCCGCCACCGGGAGACCCATGAGGAGGCTTTTGGTTTCTCTCCCTCTAAAAACAGAAATAAACCATTCTAAATAACAAACTTTATTTACAAATGAGTGAGAATGTCTCACCCCATGTTTAAGAATGGCCTTTTCTCGCTCACTAGGTTAAATGAAAACAAAATAATCTCCAAAATATCGTTAATTTTTAAACAAAAGCGATTTATTATTAATTAGTTTAGAATATGAAAGCCCATTAGATATTCTCACAGATCAGATTTGCCCTAATGAAAAAATGCCTCATAGATATTAATTTAGAATCCTCCAATCCTCTTATGCTCTTAGTACTGTAGCCTTCTCCCGACCATAACGTTATACAGGATGGAACGGAAAATATGGCATTAACGGAAACCCTGAGGGTTTTGCTTTTCTTCCAATAGTAATGCCATAATATTCAATTAATTAAGCTACATTTCTTAAAATCAATCCCATATACTATGTTCTTACAAAAAAGTTGTACAATTCTTTAGTCTTCAATATTGGCATTACTATCAAATGCTTCTCAAAGATGCCCTCTGGTGGTCTAACTAGCATTAATGGTAAAAATGGCTGACAATCACATAACGTGCCATAGAATTCTGCAGCAGCCCACAAGGTGTGCTGCAGTATGATGCAACTTTTTAAAGGAGGAACCACTATGTACTGTGATATGGAGCCAGGCTAAATATTTTAATTGGTACTTTCCTGATTTCACAAGCCCTAATAAATAATGTAACTCTGCTTCTCGCTCTGTCTTTCATTTTCAGCGGATACGAAACGTAAAGTGGAGCAGATCTCAGAGGAGCTGAAGACTCTTGATGAGATGTTGGCTGGTGACGAGGGGACAGACGAGGACTCAGCGACGCCAACTGATGACCCAGATGTCCTTGGGTCAGACACAAAAGGTACAAATCCCGTTTGCTTAATCAAAGTACTTAATTTATTGGACAGCTTGCTTGCAGGATTTTATAATGAAAGCATCATATTGAGAAATAATCTGTCCTCTTGATTCATTCCTCTTGGACCAGATGCAGTTCTGACCTCTGAAGAGCCCGAGGATTCTGATTTCTGGGAGGGAGTGACAAAGCCAGGGAGTACCACTGCAACTGACACCACTTCAGAGCATCAGGTACAGTCAGTGATCGTCATATCTTTGAACGTATGCCTTAGTCTTCCACAAGATGGCACCAACAGTGTTTTGTTTCACAGGCTGGAGAGGATGCCTATGATAATCAGCTCACAGACAATGAGGTCACAGAGGATGGTAATATATTAAACTGGAATTTATTTATTTTTTCACTGCAATATCACTTCTGATGCTTTCAAGTATTTTTCCTTTTAGTTAATATCCATCTGGTGTTTTTTTTACTCCTCATAGCTTTTGGAGATGAACAATTTAACTTCAAGATCATCACTGACCCTGCAGACCTGATGAAATTTGTGCAGCATCTCAAAGAGAGCAACAGAAAGGTTAGTGCTGCCTTTAGGCCATGGCACAGTTTACTTTTACCCATAACAATGTATTCATAATGCAGTGACATTTTTGTGCATCTCAGAAAGCAGAAAATGAAGCCAAACAAGAACGAGAGGAACTCCAAAACGAGAAGGAAAAGGAGAGGGATGAGGGGGATGAAGAAGAGCATCTCTTGCTACAGGAGTTTGAGGAGGAGATAGCTGACATCTCAGTGCCTTCTGCCAACATTGAGGAAATGAAAGGGGAAATGCAAAAGGAGTTTGACAACATCATAGACGAGGTGCGAACAGACACTAGAGATGCTAGACAAGTGTACAGGCTGTAAATGGGTCTCTGTAATAGAACAGGTTATTGAGTGCTCAACCACATTATTGGCCAAACATGTGAGGTAGATGGACATTTAAATGACCATTATTTTGTCAACATGTTCATATTTTGATTGATAATGTTGCTTCGTGGGGTTTCTCTTTTTTGTTCTAGGCTCAGCAAGAACTGGAGACCGAGGGTCTGAAGGGGGAGTTTGACCGCACTCAGGCAACCCAGACCCTGGAGGCTACTCTGGACAAGCTGCTGGACCGCCTGGAGGACAAAGAGGCCAGGGACACAGAGGCAGAGCCCCAGACAGAGGGAGGACAGAGGGCCAACGACCCCACCAGGGGCAGTCCCAGCCTGGCCCCTCGACAGCCAGGTAACTGGGCTCTCTGCCTGGACCTCCACCCTCTGGGCCTGGCTCTGTGTTCATAGATCATACATCTACACTCCGTGTATATTCATTTCTATGTAGATGTCTGTCATGATTTCTTGTTCCATCTCATGTTCAGTACCTCTTTGGAGATTTGCTGTTCAATGCTCAGGAGAGAGTAAAATGGGAGTAGGCTATATCAGTATACTTACAGTCTCATATATAGAGAAGGGGAATCATAGAATACCGGTAGTGAATTGAAAACTCTTGAGCGATCCCACCCACATTGCTGGCTTTAACTCCTACATCCTGTTGCCCTACTTTTACTTGTTGGGAGGTGACCTCTGTTGTTTGTCCCTCTTTTGTCTCGTCACCCCAGACCAAGCGGCTGACGACCTTGTTAAGATCAGAGTTACTAAGTATAAGACAGGCAGCAGTTCCGATGGGGAGGTCAAAGTTCAGGAGATGGGCGAAGGTGACCCCCAGTGGCAGCACATTAAGGACGTGGTTAAAGAACAGCTAGAGAAGGCGGGACTGAAGGCCGAAGGTAGGAAGGGGAGTGCCCAAAAACACACGGCCAGTCTCTCTTTTCCTCCTGATATCTTTAGCGTATGATCATGTCACTCTTCTCATCTAATTTGGGCTATTTAGGTCAGGTTCCAAAAATAGAAGGGGGTCACTGGCAAAACAGAGCTATGCTTTGCATGATCTCGTATCTGTTGAAAAGGGTTTAAATTCGCTTCAGATCTCTGGTGTGTGGCAAAGTTAATGTGTGAACATATTATCTGAGGAAGCTTCTGGGTGTGCTTGTCATATTAACATTTCAAAATAGGCTTATCTGATTTTAGGCTGGAGTTGACTGTGATACTAGGTTGCTTCTTGTGTAAATATTTTCTGCCTGGATTTGAATGATTTGTATATAACATTAAATATATTTTTAAGAGGTGTAGATGCAACAGTCACACTGTCTCATCCATTTTCATCTGTCTCTTGTGTGCTTTCCATGTCTCGTTTCTATGATCTATTCTCATTTTGTGTGGTATTGTGCCAGAAGCTTTTCAATAGGGTTGCTGGCTGACATTCGTGTTTGTGCAGAGTTGCACATTTTAAGCTCTGTGTGTGTGTGTGTGTGTGTGTGTGTGTGTGTGTGTGTGCATGCGCTTTGGTCTATGTGAAACGCTTGTTAGTATTGTAATGTTGATAATGATTTTTTTTAAGGTAAAATTGAGGTGAAGATTATAACACGAAGGACAGCTGAGGAGGCTGGGGACCAGTGGTTGACTGAAGAAGATACCAAGTCCTTCAGAGAGCTGCTCATCAACCTACTGGTAATTACAATTTTTTAAAATCAACCTTTTAAAAAAACACTACAGAGTTTCCTCTTCTGTCTAGAAAAAGGTTTTGAAATGTGTTGAAAAAGATCTGTAAGGACATTTTCTCTATTTGGTTCAACGACTGCTCTCAAAACCAATATAAGCAATTGAGGGAGAGGGAAGCAGTTCAACATTTTGGAAGAAGTCGAAGTAATATATGAGTAATTGTGTGAGCTATTATTTTTGCTCTTCCCTGTATTTCTCTCAGACAGGGGGAACAGAAGAGGTTTACAAGGAGCAAAAGAGACAGCAGGAGTTGGAAAACAACTACAGATTTGTATGGGGAGATGGACAGGAAGAGGCCCAGTCCACCAGTACTGCACCGGACTCGGACGATGTGGAGTTATGAGCTCTGGGGAGACGTTTCCTCGCATCGTGGGAACCAAGCACCTCTGGAGGCTAGGAGACAAGGAGTGTCCCTCTCCCCTGTCAGAGCTCTGAACTCACTGTCAAGTCTCAGCCTCCCCTGGGGCCTCACTGGTAAAACCAGTGTCCACAGACACACCTGTTTCCACACTCAGAAATGTGTTGTGTCCGTATCAGGCACTTATGTACCTTGCACAAACCAATCCAATTGTCTCAGCTGTGGTAGTGTAATAGTGTCAGTTTTTTTTTTCTCTCTAGTGAGAGGCCAATGTGATGGCTGAAAAAGCATTATTTCAATGTTGATTGCTATCAGTTGGAATCAGAGGAGGGTGAAAAACACCATGGACTGGACAATTTGCACATGTGAAAATGTCTCTTTCTTGGACTGTATATGATGTTGAACTTTGCATTTCTACAGAACTATGATACCCTCTCCTGTATCCACATAGCAGTGCTTATAATTACTCCTCTGTATTTGTTTGTTGCTCTACACTGATTAAATCACCTCAATGAGTGATGCACTGGGGGAATTGACCTGGTATTTACACTTGGCTTCACAACTGGATGAATACAATATGTTTGCAAAAAGAGTGTTTTGTTCAATTGATCTTTTATTTTGTTTTTTTTAAATTCTGCAATGTTTAAAAAGAATGCAGTTTCGGAATCCTGAAAAAGATTGAGACATATGCTGTTGTAGGCTGGGTACCAGTGTCTCCACTCTCTGTACTCCATGTCATGTGCCAAAGAGGCTGGCCTTTCTGCTATCTTCAATGAACATTCTATTATTAATGAGCTCGAGCAGATCCTGATTCGATCGGGAATTCTTGTAACTTTTTTTCTCCACAGAACATGTTGGTATCCGGTTGCTTTTTTTTGTTTGTCCAGATGAAACCAATCTGTCGAACGTTTCTACAGTAGCACACGTCTAAATTCTCAAACTAAATACATACTGCAATTCCATCCACAAAATGTCTTAATTCAACTTGCTAACAGCTAAATGTTTTTTAAAACGTTGTTTATAAATTATCGTTCTATTTCCGATGCTCTACATGTTGTCAAGGAAAATATGTTAATTCCGGCAGCCAATGAGCAACTCCGCTATAAATCCAGCACACAACAGTCTCTTTGGCAATGACAAGGGGAGGAATGTTAGTTTAAGAGGCTGGTACTCAGACTAATGTTGTGGTTTAGAGGTTGAACCACAGTTTTGAACAATTTAAATCAGAACGAGTGTCATTTAGTATAGCTTTTCCTCTTGAATTACATTACCAAGTTAATTTCGTCATTGTGGAATTGACATGCTTGTTGAACCAATCATACTTCATATGAATTTTGTAGTATTTTAAAAGATGAGAAATGTTTCTGGAGACTTGACATTTATAACATTTGAATGTTCAAAACCCTTATTTGAAGTTCAAGATTATATTTAGCTCTAATGTAATTTAGAACCAAAGGATACTCAAATGTAATTTCTCTGAAATAAGTATTGGAGCTCATCTAGTGAGAGAAATGGACACCCTCCCTAAAAGTAATTTTGAGCTGCCTTGTAAAATGTGTTCAGCCAAAAACGTTATCTTTTCAACATTGTGCTCACAGGGCAGCTGTTCTTAACAACTCCATTTTAAAGTTACAACCTTGGCATAGGACAACATAGGAAACTGGTTAGAAAAAGGACGTTTCTGACTTGCTAACAGAATGAACGCAGTACATGTATAACTACAACCAGTTAGCGATTCGGAAATGTCAGCGTTTCCTAGTTCCGACTAGCACTTGAACTCGGCATTGTTTTGCGCAAAGTTTTTTTCAGAGATGTCGAAGGCGTCACAGGCTGACAACACTGCGGGTGCGTTGCAAAAATAAATTTAGAAATCTATGTTATTCAATTATTGCGCCAACGCGCATCTGCTTTGCCAAGGGCTAAAATAGAAGTCTGTTCTATTTCTGACGCAGATCGCGCTGCAAGTCCTGCCTCTCCCATCTCCTCATTGGTTGTTAGAAGCAGGTACCCAGCAGGGACTGAAAGATGAACGAGGTTAGTGGCGGTAATGCACGTAATTTATTAAAGTTGCCAATCTCATAAAGTCAAGAGAAGGAAAAGGCCTGGAAGGTGGAGAGATGACTAGAAACGATTCGGTTGATCGTTTTATGAGTGGATTAATTGTCAAGATAGAGGATCTTGTGCATTTCAGGTAAAATAACAACTCAATGTTTATATCCCAGGACAAATTAGCTAGGAACAGCAAGCTAGCTAAATAGGACAAATTAGCTAGCAATTGCTAGCTAAATTGCCATGTTTAATGCTTTTTCGACCTGTCCCCAAATTAATATTATTAATATTTATTTTGATATTTTAACCTGCATGTCATGATCGTGTAATTGTAGCTCATCAAAATATATAGATAGTTTGGTTTGAACATGTGAGGGGATCATTTTTATATGAAGCTAAAACCATTATAAGCACACTTCCCTGAGAGATATTATAGGGTGAAGAGGTCAAACAGATCCAATGTTGATACATTGTAAATTATTACACTACACTAGATGAACACCCTCCCTAAAAGTAATTTTGAGCTGCCTTGTAAAATCTGCATACTCATACCTAGCTGATTTAAAATAAAGACCATTAAAATAACATGGGCAAGAAATGCCACAGTGATTATTGATATTTTGAGGAATTCGTGGTTTCAATTTTTAGGTGATTGGCCTATATGAAGGAAACGACTGCTTTTTCTGTTAACAACCCCATAACAACAAGTATTGAAGCTTTTATCATAAGGATCATATTTTCTTGTACAGTAGCTACTTGGTTAAAACGTTTGCCTTACGTCTATGACTGTACAATGCTCTGGTGCCACTCAATGATGGTTGTGCCTGTTGCGTGTCGAATAGAAATAGAGGGCGGGGACTAAAGGCAAGAAACCGCAAAGGATTAACCAATCAAGGGATTCCGATACATTTTGTGGCCCTGTACATTATAATATAATGTATATTATCAGAAACTGGAGTGTATTTATTCCGCCTATTCTGTTGCAAAACGTTTCTTAAACGGAAGCAAACGAAAGGGGGAGGGAGCTACCCGAATTTGTCCAATAGAAACTAGTTTTGCTCTCTTTGCTTCTGTTTGGTTCTTAAACGGGTTCCGTAATGAATACACCCTTGATGTTGACGTTTCCAGTACCTCATTGTGCAGCCCACCCACCCATTAAGAGGCTTTTAACATCAAAGTTGAACCTGTGTCTAAAGTAGTTAAGTTTTCCTATTGACAGTAATAAATTAACGGACTTTACGCACCAGTGAAAGACACCGGATAATCGGTATTGTTTTAGGCTGACAATTGGAATTGATGTCTCATTTCTCATCCATGCTAACGTCAGCTGGCTGTCTAAAATTGATGATGTGAGATGAGGCGGCTAGCGACAACATAGCTATTCAGCAAACTGAAGAATACTCAAAGGAAAGATAATAAAATACTTAACTTCTCTCACTAGTTTAACGCCAAGTGGAATTTCGTATTTGTTTTGACGAAATTGTGTTTAACTCGTGAGCAAATGTCTAAATTATAGTTAATCTTAGTCCAACACGCGCCACAGTTTTCCCACGTTTCAACTGGATCAAAGAGTGACTTTTCCGCAATGGAATTCAAGTAATGGTAAGTGCGAGCTAGCCTGATTACCCAGTTCACTTTTGATATCTCCACCAGAGATTATTATTATTATAATTTTTTTTTTTTGCAGGGCCTACAATGTAAGGGACATTGTGTCACTTCTCTTGTGTACATTGCTCGCAGAGTCGGGGTATATTCAACAGTTTGGGCTGCCTGGCTCGTTGCGGACTAATCTTCCAGAATTGTACATAATTATGTCATAACATAGAAAGTTGTGCATTGTAACAGCAATATTTAGACTCAGGGTTGCCACCCATTCAATAAAATACGGAATGGTTCAGTATTTCACTGAAATGATAAACGTTTTGTTTTAGAAATGATCGTTTCCAGATGTGTTTATTATAATTAAGTCTATGATTTGATAGAGCAGTCTGACTGAGCGGTGATTGGCTGCAGCAGGCTCGTAAACATTTCATTCAAACAGCACTTTACTGCGTTTGCCAGAAGCTCTTAGCAATGCTTGAATCACAGCGCTGTTTATGACTTAAAGCCTATCAACTCCCGAGATTAGGTTGGCAATGCTAAAGTGCCTATAAGAACATTCAATAGTCAAAGGTATATGAAATACAAATGGTATAGAGAGAAATAGTCGACGTGTCATAATTCCTATAATAACTACAACCTGAAACTTCTTTTTTTTTTATATATATAATTTTTTTGTGAATTTTACCCCTTCTTCTCCCCAATTGTTTAGTAGCTACTATCTTGTCTCATCGCTACAACTCCCGTACGGCTCGGGAGAGACGAAGGTTGAAAGTCATGCGTCCTCCGATACACAACCCAACCAAGCCGCACTGCTTCTTAACACAGTGCCAAATATTGCACTTTTACTTTCTTCTCCAACACTTTTTGCATTTAAACCAAATTGAGCATGTTTCATTATTTATTTGAGACTAAATATATTTTATTTATGTATTATATTAAGTTAAAATAAGTGTTCATTGTTCATTCAGTATTGTTGTAATCGTCATTTTTATATATATTTATTATAGAAAAAAAATAGACGCCGATACCGATTTAATAAAATCGACCGATTAATCGGTATCGACCTTTTTTGGTTCTCCAATAATCGGTATCGGCGTTGAAAAATCATAATCGGTCGACCTCTAGCCAGTATATACATTTATGGCTGAGATCTCAAATAGAATGCATTTAAAAAGAGTCATGACTCATGCACTTTCTTATGTGCTTAGGACCTTGTTAAATGTTAAGCCAAGCATGTGGTTTCATCTTCCTAGTCTATATACCAAGCAGCCCTATCTTGATAACGGATGTGATCGTCACACCCGTTTTATTTCAGACGTTTTCATGCTTGAACGTTTCTTGAGGTGGAGAAGAAGATGGTAGTTCTTGGTTATCTGATAAATCAGTTCACGAAAGCAACCTGTGTTCTAAAGGGGGATAGGTTTGGGTTGAAGGAGTTATATGATCACCATTATCACCAACCAAGATGGCGTAGCAGTGAAGACGTGTTTGTTTGTTCCTCTCGTGTACTTTTGTATTTTTCATATTTTTTGGTATATAATATTTCAATTTATTTTCGATTTCCGATTTTTAATTAGATTATATCTTCCGGTAACCTGCCTCACCCAATGTTATACGGAATCGCTATTATTTTCAATTTTAGAACACATTCAAGAACCTCCAGAAGCTAACCAGCTAATTAGCTACAAGCTAGCCACTGCTAGCGGCTTTTACCTTCTGCACAGATACCAGCCCTGTTTTTAGCCTGGATAATACTCGCTAGTCTACCAGTATCGGACTGTCTCTCCACAACAACGCCGGATTCCTGCCGTAATCCCTGGACCACTACTTCTGATCTTCACAGCTAGCTTGCAGCTAGCTAGATAGCTCACAGCTAGCGTGCACTCACCGTGGCATCCAGTACCAGAGCTATCCCTGAGGCCCACCTCCTGGCCTACTCAGCTGTTCACCTGAACCCCACTCATACATGGCAAGAGCCCAATACTCCACCGGATCCTTGCTGTATACTCTGGACCTTGGCACTGGATCACTGCTGCTACTGATTGGCTATAGTGGCTAACGCCACTGTCACAAAGCTAGCACCAGTTAGCTGTGAGCCAGGCGCATCTCCCGGCTAGCAAACTAAATTCTACAATACCTCTTTCGCCATCTGGCTTGGATTCTCTGTCGACACGGCGCACCACCACGACTGGTCTGCCGACATTTTTTTAATTTTTTTTATTTCACCTTTATCTAACCAGCTAGGCTAGTTGAGAACAAGTTCTCATTTGCAACTGCGACCTGGCCAAGATAAAGCATAGCAGTGTGAACAGACAACACAGAGTTACACATGAAGTAAACAATTAACAAGTCAATAACACAGTAGAAAATATACACATTGTGTGCAAAAGGCATGAGGAGGTAGGTGAATGATTGGGTGAGGTCACCGCATGTGTGGGAGGTGTGCCTTCAACCGGTCTCCGTCGGAGCAGACGCTCCTACTAGCCACTTGCTACTAACTTTAAACTTTAAAAGTGGTGGCTTCCCTGTTCCATCTACTGCTGCCCCCTGGACACGATGATCACTTGGCTACAAAGCTGATGCCTGCTGGACTGTCCATTTAATCACGGTACTCCATTCTGGGTTTTTTTTTCTGTCGGCCCCAGCTGCGAGCTCAGGCTCTGTGTGTAGTTAATCCGACCCTCTCTGCCTAGTCACAGCCATTTTACCTGCTGTTGTTGTGTTAGCTGATTGGCTGTTGTTGTCTCACCTGTTGTTTTAGCTAGCTCTCCCAATCAACACCTTACTTTATGCCTCGCTGTATGTCTTTCTCAAATGTCAAAATGCCTTGTATACTGTTGTTCAGGTTAGTTATCATTGTTTTAGTTTACAATGGAGCCCCTAGTTCCACTCTTCATACCTCTGATACCTCCTTTCTCCCACCTCCCACACATGCGGTGACCTCACCCATTGCAAACAGCATGTCCAGAGATACAACCTCTCTTATCATCACCCAGTGCCTGGGCTTACCTCCGCTGTACCCGCACCCCACCATACCCCTGTCAGCACATTATGCCCTGAATATACTCTACTGCTCCCAGAAATCTGCTCCTTTTATTCTTTGTCCCCATCGCTCTAGGCGACCAATTTTGATAGCCTTTAGCCGCACCCTCATTCTAAACCCTCCTCTGTTCCGTGGGTGATGTGGAGGTAAACCAAGGCCCTGCTTGTCCCCAGGCACCCTCATTTGTTGACTTCTGTGATCGAAAAAGCCTTGGTTTCATGCATGTCAACATCAGAAGCCTCCTCCCTAAGTTTGTTTTACTCACTGCTTTGGCACACTCTGCCAACCCTGATGTCCTTGCCGTGTCTGAATCCTAGCTTAGGAAGGCCACCAAAAATTCTGAGATTTCCATACCCAACTATAACATTTTCCGATAGAACTGCCAAAGGGGGAGGAGTTGCAGTCTACTGCAGAGATAGCCTGCAAAGTAATGTCATACTTTCCAGGTCCATACCCAAACAGTTCGAACTTCTAATTTTAAAAATTAATCTCTCCAGAAATAAGTCTCTCACTGTTGCCGCCTGCTACCGACCCCCCCTCAGCTCCCAGCTGTGCCCTGGACACCATTTGTGAATTGATCGCCCCCCATCTAGCTTCAGAGTTTGTTCTGTTAGGTGACCTAAACTGGGATATGCTTAACACCCCAGCAGTCCTACAATCTAAGCTAGATGCCCTCAATCTCACACAAATCATCAAGGAACCCACCAGGTACAACCCTAAATCTGTAAACAATGGCACCCTCATAGACATTATCCTGACCAACTGGCCTTCCAAATACACCTCTGCTGTCTTCAATCAGGATCTCAGCGATCAATGCCTCATTGCCTGTATCCGCTACGGGTCCGCAGGCAAACGACCACCCCTAATCACTGTCAAACGTTCCCTAAAACACTTCTGCGAGCAGGTCTTTCTAATCGACCTGGCCCGAGTATCCTGGAAGGATATTGACCTCATCCTGTCAGTTGAGGATGCCTGGTCATTCTTTAAAAGTAACTTCCTCACCATCTTAGATAAGCATGCTCCGTTCAAAAAATGCAGAACCAAGAACAGATATAGCCCTTGGTTTACTCCAGACTTGGCTGCCCTCGACCAGCACAAAAACATCCTGTGGCGGACTGCAATAGCATCGAATAGTCCCCGCGATATGCAACTGTTCAGGGAAGTCAGGAACCAATACACGCAGTCAGTCAGTCAAAAGCAAAGGCCAGCTTTTTCAAGCAGAAATTAGCTTGTAGCTCTAACTCCCAAAAGTTCTGGGACACTGTAAAGTCCATGGAGAACAAGAGCACCTCCTCCCAGCTGCCCACTGCACTGAGGCTAGGTACAGTGCCTTGCGAAAGTATTCGGCCCCCTTGAACTTTGCGACCTTTTGCCACATTTCAGGCTTCAAACATAAAGATATAAAACTGTATTTTTTTGTGAAGAATCAACAACAAGTGGGACACAATCATGAAGTGGAACAACATTTATTGGATATTTCAAACTTTTTTAACAAATCAAAAACTGAAAAATTGGGCGTGCAAAATTATTCAGCCCCTTTACTTTCAGTGCAGCAAACTCTCTCCAGAAGTTCAGTGAGGATCTCTGAATGATCCAATGTTGACCTAAATGACTAATGATGATAAATACAATCCACCTGTGTGTAATCAAGTCTCCGTATAAATGCACCTGCACTGTGATAGTCTCAGAGGTCCGTTAAAAGCGCAGAGAGCATCATGAAGAACAAGGAACACACCAGGCAGGTCCGAGATACTGTTGTGAAGAAGTTTAAAGCCGGATTTGGATACAAAAAGATTTCCCAAGCTTTAAACATCCCAAGGAGCACTGTGCAAGCGATAATATTGAAATGGAAGGAGTATCAGACCACTGCAAATCTACCAAGACCTGGCCGTCCCTCTAAACTTTCAGCTCATACAAGGAGAAGACTGATCAGAGATGCAGCCAAGAGGCCCATGATCACTCTGGATGAACTGCAGAGATCTACAACTGAGGTGGGAGACTCTGTCCATAGGACAACAATCAGTCGTATATTGCACAAATCTGGCCTTTATGGAAGAGTTGCAAGAAGAAAGCCATTTCTTAAAGATATCCATAAAAAGTGTAGTTTAAAGTTTGCCACAAGCCACCTGGGAGACACACCAAACATGTGGAAGAAGGTGCTCTGGTCAGATGAAACCAAAATTGAACTTTTTGGCAACAATGCAAAACGTTATGTTTGGCGTAAAAGCAACACAGCTCATCACCCTGAACACACCATCCCCACTGTCAAACATGGTGGTGGAAGCATCATGGTTTGGGCCTGCTTTTCTTCAGCAGGGACAGGGAAGATGGTTAAAATTGATGGGAAGATGGTTGGAGCCAAATACAGGACCATTCTGGAAGAAAACCTGATGGAGTCTGCAAAAGACCTGAGACTGGGACGGAGATTTGTCTTCCAACAAGACAATGATCCAAAACATAAAGCAAAATCTACAATGGAATGGTTCAAAAATAAACATATCCAGGTGTTAGAATGGCCAAGTCAAAGTCCAGACCTGAATCCAATCGAGAATCTGTGGAAAGAACTGAAAACTGCTGTTCACAAATGCTCTCCATCCAACCTCACTGACCTCGAGCTGTTTTGCAAGGAGGAATGGGAAAAAATGTCAGTCTCTCGATGTGCAAAACTGATAGAGACATACCCCAAGCGACTTACAGCTGTAATCGCAGCAAAAGGTGGCGCTACAAAGTATTAACTTAAGGGGGCTGAATAATTTTGCACGCCCAATTTTTCAGTTTTTGATTTGTTAAAAAAGTTTGAAATATCCAATAAATGTCATTCCACTTCATGATTGTGTCCCACTTGTTGTTGATTCTTCACAAAAAAATACAGTTTTATATCTTTATGTTTGAAGCCTGAAATGTGGCAAAAGGTCGCAAAGTTCAAGGGGGCCGAATACTTTCGCAAGGCACTGTAACACGGTCACCTCCGATAAATCCATGATAATCGAAAACTTCAACAAGCATTTCTCAACGGCTGGCCATGCCTTCCTCCTGGCTACTCCAACCTCGGCCAACAGCTCCGCCCCCCCGCAGCTACTCGCCCAAGCCTCCCCAGCTTCTCCTTTACCCAAATCCAGATAGCAGATGTTCTGAAAGAGCTACAAAACCTGGACCCGTACAAATCAGCTGGGCTTGACAATCTGGACCCTCTATTCCTGAAACTATCCGGCGCCATTGTCGCAACCCCTATTACCAGCCTGTTCAACCTCTCTTTTATATCGTCTGAGATCCCCAAGGATTGGAAAGCTGCAGCGGTCATCCCCCTCTTCAAAGGGGTAGACACCCTGGACCCAACTGTTACAGACCTATATCCATCCTGCCCTGCCTATCTAAGGTCTTCAAAAGCCAAGTCAACAAACAGATCACTGACCATCTTGAATCCCACTGTACCTTCTCCGCTGTGCAATCTGGTTTCCGAACCGGTCACGGGTGCACCTCAGCTACGCTCAAGGTACTAAACAATATCATAACCGCCATCGATAAAAGACAGTACTGTGCAGCCGTCTTCATCGACCTGGCCAAGGCTTTCGACTCTGTCAATCACCATATTCTTATCGGCAGTCTCGGTAGCTTTTCTAATGACTGCCTTGCCTGGTTCACCAACTACTTTGCAGACACGTTGCCCGGTCCTCTCCACAGGGTTCAATTTTCGGGCTGACTCTTTTCTCTGTATATATCAATGATGATGCTCTTGCTGCGGGCGAGTCCCTGATCCACCTCTATGCAGACGACACCATTCTGTATACTTCTGGCCCTTCCTTGGACACTGTGCTATCTAACCTCCAAACGAGCTTCAATGCCATACAACACTCCTTCCGTGGCCTCCAACTGCTCTTAAACGCTAGTAAAACCAAATGCATGCTTTTCAACCGTTCTCTGCCTGCACCCGCACGCCCGACTAGCATCACCACCCTGGAAGGTTCCTACCTAGTATATGTAGACATCTATAAGTACCTAGGTGTCTGGCTAGACTGTAAACTCTCCTTCCAGACTCATATCAAACATCTCCAATCTAAAATCAAATCTAGAGTCGGCTTTCTATTTCGCAACAAAGCCTCCTTCACTCACGCCGCCAAACTTACCCTGGTAAAACTGACTATCCTAACGATACTTGACTTCGGCGATGTCATCTACAAAATAGCTTCCAATACTCTACTCAGCAAACTGGATGAAGTTTATCACAGTGCCATCCGTTTTGTTACTAAAGCACCTTATACCACCCACCACTGCGACCTGTATGCTCTAGTCGGCTGGCCCTCGCTACATATTCGTCGCCAGACCCACTGGTTCCAGGTCATCTACAAGTCCATGCTAGGTAAAGCTCCGCCTTATCTCAGTTCACTGGTCACGATGGCAACACCCACCCGTAGCACGCGCTCCAGCAGGTGTATCTCACTGATCATCCCTAAAGCCAACACCTCATTTGGCTGCCTTTCCTTCCAGTTCTCTGCTGCCTGTGACTGGAACAAATTGCAAAAATTGTTGAAGTTGGAGACTTTTATCTTCCTCACCAACTTTAAACATCTGCTATCTGAGCAGCTAACCGATCGCTGCAGCTGTACGTAGTCCATCAGTAAATAGCCCACCCAATTTACCTACCTCATCCCCATACTGTTTTTATTATTTACTTTTCTTCTCTTTTGCACACCAGTTTCTCTACCTGCACATGACCATCTGATCATTTATCACTCCAGTGTTAATCTGCTAAATTGTAATTATTCGCCTACCTCCTCATGCCTTTTGCACACAATGTATATAGACTCTGTTTTTATTTATTTATTTATTTATTTTTATTTTCTTCTGTTCTATTGACTTGTTAATTGTTTACTCCATGTGTAACTCTGTTGTCTGTTCACACTGCTATGCTTTATCTTGGCCAGGTCACAGTCAACTAGCCTACCTGGTTAAATAAAGGTGAAAAAATAAATAAAGTTTACTATTGTATAGGCCTATTTTCTGTTTGTGCAGTCTTCTAGGAACCACATTGTGAACAGCTTTGATAGATCACATTTTCAGAGGCTCAGGTTTCTTTTCTCCATGGTGAATTGTAAACCGTGTTCTCCTCAGAGGGCTTGGGGTATTTATGCGATTTTTATCATGACTCGGTACCATATACCAGGTACAGATTAACAGTAGCAATGTCCATTTATATGTCTATAAATCCTCTTAGATTAGCAGTCTTCTTTCCTGGAGTGAAATTAAATTGTATATTTATCTTTAATTCTTCATACAGAGTGCAGCGTTGTGATTAACAGTAGCCTAATTGCTTAGAAGATCATAGTGTGCCCTTAGGCGATATTTCCATATACTCTTATATGCCATAAAATTTATAAAAAGGCATGTGTTATTTAGAACAATGGGGTCTGTACCTCTGCAGTGTTGGAGTAGGACCAGTTTAGACTGATGGATAATAGGACCTGGGTCCAGACTGATGGATAATAGGACCTGGGTCCAGACTGATGGATAATAGGACCTGGGTCCAGACTGATGGATAATAGGACCTGGGTCCAGACTGATGGATAATAGGACCTGGGTCCAGGCGGATGGATAATAGGACCTGGGTCCAGACTGATCAGTAATGAACGCTGAATTATCAAGTGCAAGAAATCATCCACACCCCCTTCTAAATCAGCTGTATTCTTGAAGGAGCAAAGCATGCACACATTTAAAAACCATATGCTAATTATCCTTATATTTATTAAATGTCTTGCACAATTAACTTTCATTTGTTTTTATCACTTTACACTTATGTGGGGAAATTACCCCTGTAAATGTAATTTGCTTAAATGACGCACAAGTAGAGGAGAGTCTCCATTTCATACAAGCACATTTGTTTCCAAGTTTGATTTTCAAAAAGAGGAGAGTAGAGATGAGGAGAGGATGGAGGTGAGCAAAGCCAACTGAGATTCCCCTATATACGGTTGCAACATTTTGGGGAAAGTTGGCAGATTTTTGAAACCCTAAGTGAGCAATATGTTTGAAACATTGACAATAAAATCAGAGTATCAAATTGCAATACATATTGTATCGACACCCAAGTATCGTGATACTATCATATCGTGAGGTACCTGGCAAAAAAATTCAGAATTACCAGACCAATCAATAGACCACGGTGTCATGGACCATTTACTGAATGCCCAAGATAACACCAGGTGTTAATAATTGCTCTCCTATTTAAACCAGTTCTACCAGTGATGCTGCTATGCCAATGTGGCCAATGAGAGGGTAAAACCTTTTGGCCCAATTTATCTTTCACCTTGGCTTTATCCTATACACATATGAAGCAGCTTATGCTTTGATATGGTATAAAAAGCAGTCAGTTATTCCTTGGATTTATTGATTTGACCATGTGTAGGCTATTCATTGTCAGTGGGATCTAACTGTGTGGCAAGTGTGACTACAGTATGTGGTTGCTATAGGATTGTGCTACCTGGTCTTTGGTATAGCATATCAGGAGATGCCCTTATTGATCCCAGGCAGAACTGGGACAGGTTGAAAGAAAAGAAGGAAGGACAAAGGACTGATTGGAACACAATGTAATAGTGGGTTATCAACTTTTTGACTTGCAGACAAAATGACATTAGCACTACTATAACTTTACTAGTACATTGTCTCCTGTCCAATATGTTGTTATGTAATGCTAAACAGATCAAAGGCCTTGGTCTGCCCTCACTGTCTGTACCCATCCCTTCCCCTGTCCCCGTCCTGGCTCTAATCCTGGTGTTTTGTACCATAGGGGGTGTATTGCTGCTCGGACCTGTCTGTGTCTTCCCACTATGTGGACGCGTCCCTCATGTACCTGCTGGAGTACTACACCTACCACCTGTGTGCCTTTGACTAAAGGTACCGCTACCAGCCCCCGGCCCCCCCTGGGCTACAAGATGGAGGTGTGGGACAGGTCAGAGGGGGGGACACTCGTACTCCAAAGAGCAGCCAGCAATCCCGAGGGTGCCGCTGGCAAGGGGGCGGGTGCGTCCAGGACAGACAGGAAACAGGAAGTGATGCCTCCTGCTGCTGCAGGGGAGAAGGACCCACCTGCTGCTGCTCAGGATGACTAGCAGTAGCAGCCGTGTGTGTGTGTGTATGCTTGCCATTTGAGCGTGCATGTTTTACACATATGTGCAAATCACCCGCACAAAAGTGAAGACTGTGCAAACTGTGGTGCCTCCAAATAAGTGTGCTGTGAATGATCTGCAAAGAATTTCTGCTGTGATGGCAAGATTGGCCTTTTGGCTGTAAGTTGGTTGGGTTGTCACTGCAGCAACCCCATCCCCTTTTAGTCCTTGTTTTATATTTAACATGATTGTTAACTCATACCAGTTTTAATTATCTCAGTTCTTTAACCACTGTCTTAAGACGCATGAAATAATTATTGGATGATTTACTGGCTGATTTTGGATCAGCTTCGCATACCCTAGTCAAAACCTAAGCTACTAGGGGTTGAAAACCAAGCCTGGTCTTAGATCTGCATTTATACCTGTAGAGATGGGTGAAAAGAGTATCTGTAATTAGACGTGAAAAAAACCAGCAGGTCTTTCAGCCTGATTCCCCCCATTCCTTTTGGAGGGAGAAAGAGGAATCCTAGGAGACCTGGCTTTCTCTATTCTCTATCAGCCCCAGTAGCTTGTGCCTTGTAAATCATGATTGTATGCCCCGTCAGCTGCACATTTTGACACTGCACTGTGACAAGTCTAAGAATGATCTTTTCAGAGAGGAGAAATCTCGTTGTTTATACGTTCCACAGATCTAGGCCAAAAGGAAGGCCTTATGTTGGAGGTAGAGATGCCTTTTGGACATGTCGCTTGAACCTACCTGTGCATGATCAATTCAGCTATCTCTGTTGGATTAGGTAATATTTCGTTCATTTGTTTTATTTATACTGAACCAAAATGTAAACGCAACATGTAAAGTGTTGGTCCCATCTTACATGAGCTTAAATAAAAGATCCCAGAAATGTTCCATACACAAAAAAAGCTTATTTCTCTAAAATGTGTTTACATCCATGTTAGTGAACATTTTTCCTTTGCTAAGGTGATCCATCCACTTGATAGGTGTGGCATATCAAAAAGTTGATTAAACAGCATGATAATTACACAAGTGCAGCTTGGCAGTACGTCCAACCGGTTTCACAACCACTTGTAACCACACCCGCCCAGGACCTCCACATCTGGCTTCTTCACCTGCGGAATCGTCTGAGACCAGCCACCCGAACAGCTGATGAAAGAAATTTGTATTTCAGCAATTACAGCATCGAGTCTTCTCTGGGATGACGTTACAAGCTTGGCACACCTGTATTTGGGGAGTTTCTCCCATTTCTTCTTTGCAGATCTTCTCAAGCTCTGTCAGGTTGGATGGGGAGTGTTGCTGCACAGCTGAAAAACATCCCCACAGCCTGATGCTGCACCCCCATGCTTCAACTTAGGGATGGTGCCAGGTTTCCTCCAGATGTGACATTTGGCATTGAGGCCAAAGAGTTCAATCTTGGTTTCATCAGACCAGAGAATCTCTTGTTTCTCATGGTCTGAGAGTCTTTTGGTGCCATTTGGCAAACTCCAAGCTGGCTCTCATCTGCCTTTTACTGAGGAGTGGCTTCTGTCTGGCCACTCTACCATACAGGCCTGATTGGTGGAGTGCTGCAGAGATGGTTGTCCTTCTGGAAGGTTCTCCCATCTCCACAGAGATGGGAGACGGGTGATCAATGTAAACAGGATGCTCCTGAGCTCAATTTAGAGTCTCATAGCGAAGGGTGTGAGTACGTCTGTAAAGATATTTCTCTTTTTTTATATAATAAATTAGCAAAAATGTCAAACCTTTTTTCACCTTGCCATTATGGGGTATTGTGTGTGTGTGTGTGTGTGTGTGAATTGCTGTGGATCATTTTATTTTTTTAACGAAATCCATTTTAGAATAAGGCTTTGACAAAATGTGGAAAAAGTCAAGGGGTCTGAATACTTTCCGAGGGCACTGTATATGGAGGATTGTCAGGGATTGTGGTGCTTCTACATACACAGAGTTTTATTACAGATATAAATACTCCTCAATTTCTTCAGCTGTCCGGTTGGCTGGTCTGACGATCCTTCAGGTGATGCTGGATTTGGAGATCTTGGGCTGGTTTGGTTACACGTGGTCTGTAGTTGTGAGGCCAGTTCGACATACTACCAAATTCTCAAAAATGACGTTGGAGGTGGCTTATGGTAGACTAATGAACATTCAATTCTCTGGCAACAGCTCTGGTGGACATTTCTGCAGTCAGCATGCCAATTGCCCGCTCCCTCAAAACATGAGACATGTGGCATTGTGTTGTGACAAAACTGCACATTTTAGCGGCTCTGTGTAATGATCGTGCTGTTTAATCAGCTTCTTGATATGCCACACCTGTCGGGTGGATGGATTATCTTGGTAAAGGAGAAATGCTCACTAACATGGATGTAAACAAATTTGTTCACAAAATTGGAGAGAAGGAAGCTTTTTGTGCATATGGAACATTTCGGGGTTCTTTTATTTCAGCTCATGAAACATGGGACCAACACTTTAAATGTTGTGTATTATATTTAGGTTCTGTGTAGTTTACATTCTTGTCAAAGGGAACGGTGTACAGAACTGTTTTATTTATGTATATGTATGTTTAAGAAGAGTTAGAGTTAAATGTAATCAATTTAATGAAAAGTGCTTTAACCAGCATATTAAAGAAAGACATTTTACTTTTACCTTTGGGTCAATTGTGCGTTCTTCTGTTTGAATGGGATTGAGGGGAGGGGTAGTTAAGTTTTAGGGTCATATATGGTTATATACCCATTTATTATTGTTATTATAGGGGGATATAACCATACTTTACAGTATGTTTCCAAAGGTGTGAGTTTACTCAGCTGTGTATTTCTTATCTCTCACCACCCAGATGGGCTGACAGACTGATTTTATTGACTGAACAGTAAACCTGATATGAGGTGACAATCATCTCAGAGACCGAGGCACTCCAGGGTTACCAAAGATTGGTTGGTATATTATCATGTTCAACAAAACCCTTCATATGGTATAACATACCTAATGTACTACGACCATGTCTAACATAACATAGAAACAATGTTCAATACAAAAATAACATTACATTCATTTGCAATACTTTATGTGTGTTACAGATATTCATTCATTCTCTTATAGTGGTGACAAAAAGTAAAAATAGTGGTATCACAGCAAGACAATGGTTTCTTAGTGGAAAATAAGGTAACTCCGGATGAATGTGTATACAGTCTGGCGTAGTGCAGTCTGCTGTGCGGTGTTTGGTTGGATGAAAGGGACGAGCTGGGAACCTATACACCGGGTACAAATCTGAGCAAAGATGGAACAAGAAAAACGTAGCTCAACTCATTGGTCAGACCTAGAAAGATGATAGAGTACCACTAAGAACTAGCACAACAGTCCAGCCAGCACAGGGCTGATAACTAGTACAATCTTAGTTGCTTTCTTTTAGTGATTGTTTAATCATTTAATGTGAAGATTCAACTCACTTCATATTAGACCATAATGGTCTCTAACCGATATGGGTCTCAATCACATGACTTTGGAGTGTTGTTTTTGTACTGATTGGTCATTTCATGTAAAGACCTACTTGCCTCAGTCTCCCTTTCTTGATGAGAATGCCTCCTCTTGGCTGTGGGTATACCTCCCCCCTCCAGGGCTGAGGGATGGCTATCAACAGCACAGATCAACAAGTTAAACAGGCTTAGTTAGTAAACACGTTCCCCAGCATTCTTTAGCCATAATCTACTTTGGTATTTAGGAATTCCAAACAGTGCCACTGGAGGGCAGATTGTCTCCAGGCTTTGTTTTCCCTCTACCCATCAATAGATCTGTGTAGCATATCATAGCTAGTTACTCACCTGACCCGGAGCTCCTGCGACCCAGGAGGCCCACAAAGACATCATCCATGTCCCCTACAGAAAAAAAGTCTGGTTCTTTAAAAACTTTATCATTACATAGTGTATCCAAGGTGTTGGATAAGATTTGACTTACTGATCTTACTTCTTTGTGATGGTAGCTCATTTACACCTGAAAATAATGATTGCATATTACTGTATGTTGTTACCACAATCTAAATGCTGCATTTTACTGAATTTGTCTTCAGATGCATTAGTCACAGACAAGCTGCCTTCGATAAACCTACTGTGTATCTGCATAAATCCATAATGCACGCGGTCATCCATATTGAAGAACCAGCTACCAGTGATGGCAAACAAAGGTTCTTTAGGACCCCGGAGTCCCAGACTCTCACCTGCACTCCTCCTGCCCATCAGACCCACAAAGGTGTCGTCGTGAATGTCCCTGTACCTCTTAAAATGAGTTAAATCACTGCTGAGGTAATATGGGCTGTCCTGGGAAAGCAGAGAGTTTGTATCAATAAATTGACTTAGTTTTGAAATGTTTCTTTTTATTTGTGAGATACAGACCAACGGCTACAAGACCCAATATGAGAAGATGGCAAAACCTTATTATTAGAAATGTAATTTAAATACTAGAACAGTGTCTACCTGCAGTATTGAGTTGTAGGAGTCCTCTTCACAGTCTGACTCCATGGGACATGAGATGAGGATAACCAAGAAAGTCAATATGGCCTGCGCACAGCCGTGTCTCATCATCACTCTGCTGTCCAGGTGGGATAGTGTTCTCTGCAAACTAAGGCAGGGGAAAAGACAGCCATGCCAACAGGGTATTTTTTACCTTTATTTAACTAGGCAAGTCGGTTAAGAACAAATTCTTATTTTCAATGACGGCCTAGGAACAGTGGGTTAACTGCCTGTTCAGGGGCAGAACAACACATTTGTACCTTGTCAGCTCGGGGATTTGAACTTGCAACCTTTCAGTTACTAGTCCAACGCTCTAACCACTAGGCTACCCTGCTGCCCCATGAGCAAAATGTATCTTCAAATAGGTCTAAAAATGCAAATATTTGTACTGAAACATTTTTATTTTTGTATTAATGTAGTCGTTTTATCAAATGAAACCTTTTAATATGAGTATTGGTTAAAAACTAAATCCAGACGTAGAATACATTATACATTTTTTCTCAAAATGACATCACAGTATCTGAATTATGAGGCTGCTTAGGCTATTATGTTGATAGCCTACAGGAAGTATTTTCCAAGCCCCCCAAACACAAATTATATTGCACACATAAATGCTGTGATTTAAAAATAAATTAAACATAACTGGATGATATAAGATCACAATATTCTCTAAATGAGAGTACACTTATTGACATTTGGCAACACAAGACGGTGTCCCTGACAAATCAATGCAATGTAGGTCTATCTTACTATTAGCATTATACATATATTCATACTGTATATACAGTGCCTTGCAAAATAATTCAGACCCTATGGATTTCTTCACATTTTATTGTGTTACTGTCACGTTCTGACCATAGTTCTTTTGTGTTTTCTTTGTTTTAGTGTTGGTCAGGACGTGACCTGAGTGGGAATTCTATGTTGTGTGTCTAGTTTTCCCATTTCTATGTTTGGCCTGATATGGTTCTCAATCAAAGGCAGTCATTGTCTCTGATTGGGAACCATATTTAGGTAGCCTGTTTTGTGTTGGGTTTTGGTGGGTGATTGTTTCCGTGTCTGTGTTTGTTCGCCACACGGTACTGTTTCGGTTTTGTTCACATTTATTGTTTTGTATTCATTGAGTGTTCAGTTTATGTTTTTAAATAAACAACCATGGACACTTACCGCGCCACATCTTGGTCCGATCCTTGCTACACCTCCTCAGAAGAGGAGGAGGAAAACCTTTACAGAATCACCCACCAACCAAGGGCCAAACGGGGTGGTAACAGGCAGCGGCAGCAGGAGCAGCGCTAGAAGGAGGAATGGACATGGGAGGACAAGTTGGACGGAAAAGGACCCTGGGCAGAGCCAGGGTAATATCGCCTCCCCAAAGCAGAGCTGGAGGCAGCGAAAGCAGAGAGGTGGCATTACGAGGAGCTGGCGCGGAAGCGCGGCTGGAAGCCCGAGAGGCAGCCCCAAAGCACAGGGAGAGTGTGGCAGAGTCAGGAGTCAGACCTGAGCCAACTCAGGTAATGGAGCAGTCGGCGAAGTTGAGGGGTGAGTCTGAGATTGCCGAGGAGTTGTTGGACAGATTGGAGGAGAGTGAACGGAGGGGAGATTAGTCGTCTGGTGAAGACTGTGCCAGCCTCACGCACCAGGCCTCCTGTGCACCTTCCTAGCCCTGCACGTCCTGTGCCAGCTCAGCGCTACAGTGCTCCTAGCCGTGCCAACCGTGGCGGGCGTTGTACTGGTCAGGCACTGTGTTATGCGGTGGAACGCACGGTGTCCCCAGTACGGGTGCTTAGCCCTTTGCGCTACATCCCAGCTCCCCACATCTGCCGTGCTAGTGTGAAAATCCAGCCAGAGCGGATGGTGCCAGCGGGGGACTGCCTGTCCAGAGCTGCTAGAGTCTCCCGCCTGTCCAGAGCCGCTAGAGTCTCCCGCCTGTCCAGAGCCGCTAGAGTCTCCTGCCTGTCCAGAGCCGCTAGAGTCTCCCGCCTGTCCAGAGCCGCTAGAGTCTCCCGCCTGTCCAGAGCCGCTAGAGTCTCCCGCCTGTCCAGAGCCGCCAGAGCCGTCAGTTAGCACAGAGCCGCCAGAGCCGTCAGTCAGCACGGAGCCGCCAGAGCCGTCAGCCAGCCAAGATCCGCGAGAACCGCCAGCCAGCCAGGATCCGCCAGAGACGTCAGCCAGCCAGGATCCGCCAGAGCCCTCAGCCAGCCAGGAGCCGCCAGAGCCGTCAGCCAGCCAGGAGCCGCCAGAGCCGTCAGTCAGCCAGGAGCCGCCAGAGCCGTCAACCAGCCAGGAGCCGCCAGAGCCGTCAACCAGCCTGAGCTACCTCTCAGTCCTGAACTACCCCTCAGTCCTGAGCTGCCCCTCAGTCCGGAGCTGCCCCTCAGTCCGGAGGAATTTGTTAATTGAGATAATATATACATGTAGGTAGAGGTAAAGTGACTATGCATGGATAATAAACACAGAGTAGCAGCAGCGTAAAAATGGGGAGTGGGGTGGGGACAATGTAAATAGTCCGGTTAGCCATTTGATGAACTGTTCAGGAGTGTTATGGCTTGGGGGTAGAAGCTGTTAAGAAGCCTTTTGGACCTAGACTTGGCGCTCCAAGACCGCTTGCCGTGACGTAGCAGAGAGAATAGTCTATGACTAGGGTGGCTGGAGTCCTTAGCAATTATTTGGGCCTTCCTCTGACACCACCTGGTATAGAGGTCCTGGATGGCAGGAATTTTGTCCCCAGTGCTGTACTGGGCTGTAAGCACTACCCTCTGTACTGTCTTGCGGTCGGAGGTCGAGCAGTTGCCATACCAGGCGGTGACGCAACCAGTCAGGATGCTCCCGATGGTGTAGCTGTAGAACCTTTTGAGGATATGAGGACCCATGCCAAATCTTTTCAATCTCCTGAGGGGGAATAGGTGTTGACATGCCCTCTTCACAACTGTCTTGGTGTGTTTGGACTATGATAGTTGGTTATGTGGACATCAAGGAACTTTAAGCTCTCAACCTCCTCCACTACAACCCCGTTGATGAGAATGGGGGCGTACTCGGTCCTCCTTTTTCTGTAGTCCCGAATCATCTCCTTTGTCTTGATCTCATTGAGGGCGAGGTTGTTATCATGGTACCACACTGACAGGCTTAATGATGGTGTTGGAGTCTTGCATGGCCATGCAGTCATGGGTGAACAGGGAGTACAGGAGGGACTGAGCACGCACTCCTGAGGGGCCCCTGTGTTGAGGATCAGTGTGGCAGATGTGTTGTTAGCTACCCTTACCACCTGGGGATGGCCCGTCAAGAAGTCCAGGATCCAGTTGCAGAGGGAGGTGTTTAGTCCCAGAGTCCTTAGTTTAGTGATGAGCTTTGCGGGTACTATGGTGTTAAATTCTGAGTTGTAGTCAATGAATAGCATTTTCACAAAGGTGTTCCTTTTGTCCAGGTGGGAAAGAGCAGTGTGGAGTGCAATAGAGATATGCAAATTGGAATTGGTCTAGGGTTTCTGGGGTGATGGTGTTGATGTGAGCCATGACCAGCCTTTTAAAGCACTTCTTTGCTACAGACGTGAGTGCTACGGGTCGGTAGTCATTTAGGCAGGTTACCTTGGTGTTCTTGGGCACAGAGACTATGGTGGTCTGCTTGAAACATGTTGGTATTACAGACTCCGTCAGGGACAGGTTGTAAATGTTAGTGGAGACACATCTGCCAGTTGGTCAGCGCATGCTCAAAGTAAACGTCCTGGTAATCTTATTCACATCGGCTATGGAGAGTGTGATCACACAATTGTCTGGAACAGCTGATGCTCTCATGCATGCTTCACTGTTGCTTGCCTCGAAGCGATGACAGCTTTGCACACTCTTGGCATTCTCTCAACCAGCTTCATGGGAATCACACATTCAGAGATCATCTGTTCAACCAAACATCTCAAATTTGGACTCATCATACCAAAGGACACATTTCCACTCAAGATTCTTGGCCCAAGCAAGCCTCTTCTTCTTATTGGTGTCCTTTAGTAGTGGTTTCTTTGCAGCAATTCGACCATGAAGGCCTGATTCACGCAGTCTCCTCTGAACAGTTGATGTCCTCTGAACAGTTGTGTCTGTTACTTGAACTCTGTGAAGCATTTATTTGGGCTCCAATCTGAGGTGCAGATAACGCTAATGAATTTATCCTTTGCCGCAGAGGTAACTCTGGGACTTCCTTTCCTGTGGAGGTCCTCATGAGAGCCAGGTTATTGATGGTTTTGCGACTGCTTGTCACGAATATTACCGAAGGTGACTCCCCTTCTTGTTCATGTGGCGCCCGGCGGTCGTCGTCGCCGGTCTACTAGCTATCACCAATCCTTTGTTCTGTGTTCGTTTGGTTTTGTCTAATTGGTATGACCAGTTTCTTGTTTGGTTGTTAGGGTGGGGTTATTTAAGTTTGTTCAGCCCGCTTCTGTTTCGTGCGGGCTTGTTCGTCTGTTTTGTGTTAGAGTGATTTTGTTTGCATTTCGGGTTTCGCGCTGTCCGTTATTATTATTATTAGGAAAAATAAGGAAAAATAAAATAACATGAACAAAAGTAGGAATACTTTTGTTCATGTTATTTTTCCTGGACATTAAAGCGTGTTTTTCCCACATCCTTTTGCTCTCTGCGCCTGACTCCACACCTCTTCACTCATTGAACGTTACACTGCACTTAAAGAAACTTTCAAAGTTCTTAACATTTTCCGCATTAACTGACCTTCATGTCTTAAAGTAATGATGGACTGTCAATTATTTTTGCTTATTAGAGCTGTTCTTGATAGAATATGGACTTGGTCTTTTAACAAATAGGGATATTTTCTGTATACCACCCCTACCTTGCCTCAAAGGCATTTAAGAAGGAAAGAAATTCCACAAATTAACTTTTAAGAAGGCACACCTGTTAATTGAAATGCATTCCAGGTGACTACCTCATGAACCTGGTTGAGAGAATGCCAAGAGTGTGCAAAGCTGTCATCAAGGAAAAGGGTGGCTATTTTGAAGAATCTCAAATATAACATATATTTTGACTTGTTTAACTATTTTTTTGGTTACTACATGATTCGATATGTGTTATTTCATAGTTTTGATGTATTCACTATTATTTTACATTGTAGAAAATAGTAAAAAAAATAAAGAAAAACCCTTGAATGAGTAGGTGTGTCCAAACTTTTGACCGGTACTGTATGTTTGGAGAAAATCCAACACAACACATCACTGAGTAACTGCCTCCGTATTTTCTAGCATGGTGGTGGCTGCATCATGGTATGGGTATGCTTGACATTGGAAAATACTGGTGGGGTTTTCAGGATAAAATTAAACTGGATGGAGCTGAGCACAGGAAAAATTCTAGAGGAAAACCTGCTTCAGTCTGCTTTACACCAGACACTGGGAGAGGAATTCACGTTTCAGCAGGACAATAACATACAACGCAAAGTCAAATCTACAATGGAGGTGCTTGCCAAGAAGACAGTGAATGTTCCTGAGTTACCGTTTTGACTTAAATCTGCTTAAAAATATTTTGTAAGACTTTAAAAAATGGCTGTCTAGTCATTATCACCAGCATCTTGACAGAGCTTCTAGAAAGAATTTTGAAATAATAATAATGGGCAAAAATTGCACAATCCAGGTGTTCAAAGCTGATATAAACTTACCCAAGAAGAATCCCAGCTGTAAATGACGCCAACGATGTTTCTAACATGTATTGACTTGATGAGTTGAATACTTATGCAACAACAATATTTCAGTCATTTCATTTGAAATAATCTTTAAAAGAAAATATATTTTGTTCTTCCACTTTCACATTAAAGGTTCTTTTGTGTAGATTGTTGACAACAAATTACAATTAAATCAATGTTAATCCCACTTTGTAACACAATAACGTGTGAAGAAAAAGATCTGAAAATACTTTTGCAAGGCACTGAATTTGCTATAGCTTTAGTGAGAGTTACCTGTAGACTTTTTAACTAAAAAGACATCAGACTACAAGGAATAATGTCTATCTTTTGACAAGTCATGACAGTTTAGCTAAGAATTTGACACTTTTTTCTTTACGATAAAATAAATAATACAAAACAGTAAAAAATGGATTACTTTAAAACTTTAAAAAAATTCCCCCCAAGGATGCATGCAGTAACAATACAAAAATGATTACCTTATTGATATTTGTTCTTATGTCGATGACAGAGAGCTTCTTTTTCCGTATAGCCCTCCTATGTTCTACAATGAAAAGGAAATGTCCTGTAGAAATTCCACCACAAATGATCTCTCCCAATATCTGCCTGATTATTATAGGTACAGCAGAGCACACATGCTCCAATCAGGGTTCGACCAGCTACCCCATCTCTCTCTCTCTCTCTCTCTCTCTCTCTCTCTCTCTCTCACTCTCTCTCACCATCTCTCTCTCACCATCTCTCTTTCTCACCATCTCTTTCTCTCTCTCTCTCTCTCTCTCTCTCTCTCTCCCTCTCTCTCACCATCTCTCTCCCTCACTATCTCTCTCTCACGATCTCTCTCTTTCTTTCTTTCTTTCTCTTGCTCTCATCATACGTAGTAACAGGTGCATAACATTTGATTATAACCAAAGGATATTGCAATACTCATGACCTTTTACCACAAAGGTAGGCTACTGTATGAATAACTAACATGATAACTCGAGAAGTAGAGAATTGCAATACCATTTCCCAATCCCAATGAATTGTTTCCATCACTCTGGTAATGCAGTGGTTTAGGGGCATTCTAACAGTTCCAAGCCATTGCATTTACAGTAGACAACTGTATGTGGCAAGAGACAGATGCTGTCAACCTAAACTACGTTTTATGCATACTGTATTATCCTCTCAATAAATGGCATACCTCTGAGTAAATGTGTCTTTTGTACCCAGACTTCATTACCATTATGTCAAGGTCAGTGGATGAATCATTTACATTATTCATGAGGTCAAAATAGGGCCTTTACAAGCTCTCTGCGTAAAATGGCTGTTTCATAATGAACTTGTTAACAATGTAACTTTCTTATTGTGTTCAGATAATAGGGAGAGGTAGTGTGGGTTTGAGGTCACCGTTTTTAATAAGATGCTATCTCAGCTTGATCAAACAAAATGTTCAATCTTTTCAACTTTCTTTGTCTGATTTGTGCCAAAAAAGTGAAAATCTGTCAGTAGTTGGGTGGCCCTGACATTTCCAGGGAAATGAGAAGATGATTGAAAGATGGGGGCAGTCATGACTGTAGCCTCCTACAATCTCGAGACAGAAGGAACAACTTTTAATTAGACCATTGAGGGTGGATGATTGAACCATTGAGTGTGGCACCATTAGTCTCTATACAGTGAGTATCTAACTGTCCTCTGCATTGAGCATGCTGGAGCAGCTCGCCATTCTAAAGGCTTTCTATAGCATTGTGACTGCGGAAATTCTTTTGTAACCTTTATTCACCTTTATCACATATCACAAAAAGGTTTGATGAATCTGTGCGTGTGTGTGTTGGGGGGGGGGGGGCGTCTTGTGGGTGTTTGCATCTCCATCTGCGTCTGTGCTTCTGGTTCTGACTCATGGAGATGTATCAGTCTCTACATGTGGCAGATATCTTGGACAAGGGGGTTGGGGCATTGAATTTTCATTGAAAATAATTGTAATTACTTGTGCTGGAAAAAGTACCCAATTGTCATACTTAAGTAAAAGTAAAGATACCTTAATAGAAAATGACTCAAGTTAAAGTGAAGGTCACCCAGCAAAATACTACTTGGGTAAAAGTCTAAAAGTAGTTGGTTTTAAACAGGGACGCAACATTGGTTTTATAATTTGGGGGGGCATAATAATAATAATTATTATAAAAACTCCAAACAGCCTAACCGACTGCTCGGAGGCATCCGCACTGTCCTAAAGCCCACTGTTGCCTCGTTTTGTAACACATTCCAAACTTTCCCCAGTGAAAGTTGCACCCCTGATTTGAGGTATCAAAAGTAAATGTAATTGCTAAAATATACACAAGTGTCAAAAGTAAAAGTATGAATAACTAAAAATTCCGTATATTAAGAAAACCAGAAGGCACAATTTTTAAAATTATTTTTATGGATAGCCAGGGGCACACTCTGACACTCAGACATCATTTACAAATGAAGCATTTGTGTTTAGTGAGTCTTCCAGATCAGAGGCAGTACGGATTACTAGCGTTGTTCTCTTGATAAGTGTCTGAATTGGATCCTTTTCTGTCCTGCGAAGCATTCAAAATGTAACGAGTACTTTTGGGTGTCAGGGAAATTGTATGGAGTAAAAAGTACATTATTTTATTTAGGAATGTAATGAAGTAAAAGTAAAAGTTGTCAAAAATGTAAATAGTAAAGTAAATTACAGATACCCCAAAAAATGACCTAAGTAATACTTTAAAGTAAGGATCATTCCATTTCTTTGAATTTTCGCCTAAAATGACATCTATGTACTTTTCACCACTGCAGATGAGTCATTGGCAACGGAGGCTCGTATTGACACATTTTGTTCAATGTTACTTATCAGTGGTTTCAGTGAAATGTTGGACGAAAATAGCTAAACAGGCTAACTTCAACCCATGTAGACAGACTACCTGCATGATAAAGTACAGTGTTGCCTTTCTATTTCCAATTCTGAGGCCAGACAAAACAGCATAGTACAAGTCTATTAAATCTTCTATTTATGTAACAGTCACTCGGACCATAAGCACATTCTTTTTTGATAAGAGTTGTATTACTTTAGAGGCAGCTGGAAATAATGCCTGGATGACTTCTACTCGGGTAGAAACAGAGGGGAAACAAACCTCTGTCCTGTATTGTAGTGAGTGATGACTCATGGTTCGCTCAAGGTTACCCATGGAGACAATATGAACTGTAGTTAGAGAAAAGTTGCTCCAAGGAGCCAGTATGTTCTTCTGATTACAATTACAATTCTATTACAATTCTATTCATGACTACATTGTCCATGAATAGAATGCCAATATATGGCTTAGTACTAGATGTTCCCTTCTCAGTGGTACTTGGTGTGTGTTTATGTGTTTGTGTTGTCCTTTGAGACAGAGAGAGAAAGATCATGTTTCCTTTGTTTTGTGTTTCCTGAGGACAGGATGCTGCTTCCAGATCGTCACCAGGCTGACAGACGTAACAGGGAGCAGAAAAACTCCCACACAACAACAGGATTGATGACCAGTCCACTCTCACCTCCTTTCTACCACAACTGACAACTGTCATCCATAACCGCCCTGCTGTCTTCCCTCACTAACGTAATCATACTCTGTTCATAACATAGATTATGCCTGGGTTTAAATCAAGCGTTATGACAGAGTAACAGGGTTGTAATAATATCAAAATGAACAAGTGTGTTAGCGTCTCTCCATTGCAGATATATAAACCCAACAGATGCCATCATTAAGTTTCTCACAAACACTCACATACGCACAAACGTGCACACATATGCATGCTCACCCACAAGCACACATTGGATGAGAGAACATGCTGACCCACTCGCGGTATTATTGAACCACCTTTCATTGAACAGCTCCTCAATCACTTAATTTTTTACTTCCCTGTTCTTGAACCAATTATGTATTTTTCTTTTTCAAATGATCAATGTGAAATCACTACAAAGACACAATTCCTCAAAAACTGTGTCACCTTCAATCAGTTCCCAAGCCTTGGTTTATTACTTTATGTGTGTTTGTATTTATTGGGTGATGAGGGTTGGAGAGTAACTGATACTGGTGGGAATCGCTAGGGGACTGGTCCTTGTGGGGCAAAATGTAGGGAAAATGGCGCAGCACAGCTTCCAGAAAAAACTTCACTTTCAAACGTCACTTTCTTGGCTAATTGAGGTACCACAGTAATTCTGCTCATAGGTTATCATAGATTATGTACACATAAATACTTAGTAGTTGCCAAAGTCCCAGAGCATGTCTTTATAATAAGAGTGTAACAAGCAGCTGCAACTGTCCAATCTGGAATAAGAGTGTTTTCTCAGCCCTGTGTGTTGAATGTTGCCCTAAGGGAATCTAACCTGTCTACACAGTGGAAATCATTCACTTTCACACTGCCTGTCCCTTGTGTGTGCATATGTGTGTGATGTGAGCCAGTATTTGCATAGGAAAGGGCAGTAATGCATCTTGTTATTAGACCGATGTACAGTATATCTCACTGTTCTGTTGAAAAGCGCATATTGTTGGTTGCATGTCTTTTTTGTGTGTGCCGGTATATGTGTGTGTTTGTTCACAATATTCTATCTATCTGTATGTGTGTATTACATTTTTAGAATGTTATGTATTGTGTCTGTGTGTGTTCCATCAGTGTCAAACTGTGAGAATAAATACTGTATATCTCACTTTAGATCATGTCTCCATTAACACCTCTGAGAAAAAAGTGCTTTCAGACAGATCACCTCCCCTCGGTCTTTCTCTTCATCACTCTCTTTCTTCTATCTTTCATTTTGATGCTTTCTTTACTTGTGACTGTTTGCAAACCAGTGTTCAAGATCACTTTGACAGTGTTATTGTGTCACCACATGCTCTGAGACTGATTGGAAAAACACACCCACCTCCACACGATCTGATTTACAGCTCTTTTGACTTTTCAAGTGATTTTTACATCACTACAATACTAGTCTGGAATAATTACTGTCATCACATATACTCTCGGGTCACAAGCTTCAAGTTCCTTGGTGTCCAAATCCCTAAAGAATTAACATGGTCCACACACCAACACACAACAATGCCTTTTCCCCCTCAAGAGGCTGAAAAGATTTTGCATGGGCCCTCGGATCCTTAAAAGGTTCTACAGCTGCACGATAAAGAGCATCTTGACTGGCTGCATCACCGCTTGGTATGGCAACTGCTTGGCATCGGACCGCAAGGCGCTGCAGAGGGTAGTGCATACGGCCCAGCTCATCTCTATACTAGGTGGTGTCAGAGGAAGGCCCTAAAAATGGTAAAAGAGTCCAGCCACCCAAGTCACAGACGGTTCTCTCTGCTACCGCCCGGCAAGTGCTACCGAGGCACCCTGAACAGCTTCTACCCCCAAGCCATAAGACTACTAAATATACTCAACAAAAAGTTCAGTTCAGTTCATAAAAGGAAATCTAGGCCCTAATCTATGGATTTCACATGAGTGGGAATACAGATATGCGTCTGTTGGTCACAGATACCTTAAAAAATCATTTGGAGGGCGTAGATCAGAAAACCAGTCACTATCTGGTGTGACCACCATTTGCCTCATTCAGCACGACAAATCTCCTTCGCATAGAGTTGATCAGGTTGTTGATTGTGGCCTGTGGAATATTGTCCCATTCCTCTTCAATGGCTGTGCGAAGTTACTGGATATAGGTGGAAACTGGAACACGCTGTCATACACGTCGATCCAGAGCATCCCAAATATGCTCAATGGGGGACATGTCTGGTTTGTATGCGGACCATGGAAGAACTAGGACATTTTCAGCTTCCAGGGATTGTGTACAGATCCTTGCGACATGGGGCTATGCATTATCATGCTGAAACATGGGCCTCAGGATGGGCCTCAGGATCTCTCCACGGGATCTCTGCATTTAAATTGCCAACAATAAAGTGCAATTGTGTTCATTGTCCATAGCTAATGCCTGCCCGTACCATAATCCCACCACCACATGGGGGACTTTGTTCACAGAATTGACATCAGCAAACCGCTGGCCCACGTGACGCCATACACGTGGTCTGCAGATGTGAGGCCGGTTGGACGCAATGCCAAATTATCAGAAATGACATTGGAGATGGCTTAGGGTATAGAAATGATCATTCAATTCTCTGGCAACAGCTCTGGTGGACTTTCCTGCAGTCAGAATGCTAATTGCAGGCTCCCTCAAAACTTGAGACATCTGCAGCATTGTGTTGTGTGACAAAACTGCACATTTTAGAGTGGCCTTAGAGTGCACCTGTGTAATGATCATGCTGTTTGATCAGCTTTTTGATATGCCACACCTGTTAGATGGATGGATTATCTTGGCAAAGGAGAACTGCTCAACAACAAGGATGTAAACAAATTTGAGAGAAATCAGCATTTGGGGGGAAGGAACATTTCTGGGATATTTTATTTCAGCTCATGAAACATGGAACCAACTCTTTCTAAGTTGTGTTTATATTTTTGTTCTGTGTAGGTAACCAAATAACTACCTGGACTAGCTGCATTGACCCCCTTTGCACTAACTCTTATGACTCATCACGTTCTGCTGCTACTGTTTGTTATCTGTCCTGTTGCCTAGTCACTTTATCCCTACCTATCTACCTAAATGACCTCTTAGCCCTGCACATTGACTCGGTATTGGTGCCTAGTGTATATAGCCAAGTTATCATTACTCTTTGTGTATTTATTCATTGTGTTATTCTTTTTTTCTACTTTTTTTTCTCTCTACATTTTTTGGAAGGGTCCATAGGTCAGCATTTTACTGTTAGTCTACACCTGTTGTATACAAAGCATTTAACAAATGAAATTCCATTTTTGTAATTTTTCATAATTTTTTTTACCCCGTTTTTTCTCCCCAATTTCATGGCATCCAATTGGTAGTTTCAGTCTTGTCTCATCGCTGCAACTCCCGTACAGACTCGGGAGAGGCGAAGGTCGAGAGCTGTGCGTCCTCCAAAACACAACTCAACCAAGCCGCACTGCTTCTTGACACAATGCCCACTTCACCCGGAAGCCAGCCGCACCAATGTGTCGGAGGAAACACTGCACCTGGCAACCGTGTCAGCGTACACTGCACCTGGCAACCGTGTCAGTGTGCACTGCACCTGGCAACCGTGTCAGCGTGCACTGCACCTGGCAACCGTGTCAGCGTACACTGCACCTGGCAACCGTGTCAGCGTACACTGCACCTGGCAACCGTGTCAGCGTACACTGCACCTGGCAACCGTGTCAGCGTGCACTGCACCTGGCAACCGTGTCAGCGTACACTGCACCTGGCAACCGTGTCAGCGTACACTGCACCTGGCAACCGTGTCAGCGTACACTGCACCTGGCAACCGTGTCAGCGTACACTGCACCTGGCAACCGTGTCAGCGTACACTGCACCTGGCAACCGTGTCAGCGTGCACTGTGCTCGGCCCACCACAGGAGTCGTTATTGCATGATGGGACAAGGACATCCCTGCCGGTCAAACCCTCCCCTAACCCAGGCGACGCTGGGCCAATTGTGCACCGCTCCATGGGTCTCCCGGTCCTGGCCGGCTGCAACAGAGCCTGAACACGTACCCAGAATCTCTAGTGGCACAGCTAGCATTGTGATGCAGTGCCTTAGACCACTGCACCTCTCGGGAGGCCCATCCAATTTCATTTTATTTGACATGGGGGTGATCGTATCAACTATTTCACAGTGGTTGCCTCTACTTTTAACAGTGGTTTGCACTACTTTTAACCACTACTGTAGGGACTAGGGTGCCATTTCGGAGTCACCCAGAGCATACTCTCGGAACACTACCTCTGAGAAGTCATTAAGACTGAGCAGCTGAGCATTACATATCGGTTGTGCTTGATTTTTCAGTGGTGCTTTGATTAGCCCTTGGAGGATTCCTGCAAACTGCAATAACATTAAATTATAAAAATGACCCTCTTTCATGAGTCACAAGACAAGTGGAGGGGGTGTGTATTGTCTCAGCTGCACTGTAGCAGGATGTGCGAGACACCCCACTATGCTCTAGGGCCAGATCCCAGTTGGAGGCTTGGCTCCATGAACAGGTCCCGCTCTTCCCAGCAAATCCGTTCCAACTCAACTACCCCATTATTGTAAAACAGTGCCCTCTAGCGCCTATCAACTGTAAAGAACATGTTGGGTCGAAGCAGTGAATGACATAGACTTATCCACTCATCTGGCCAATAATAAGTAGTTTTGGAAGCTTGTGTGAACCCGAACTTCCCCACCTCCTCTGTGTGGCATGACTGTTTGTTTTGGGTCACTGTGGCCCTTTTGTTGGCCAGGGCTAGCCTTTGGCCCCACGTTTGAAAAGTGAACAAGACCCCACTCACTTAGAGGGAAAGATGTGTGGGTACTCTCACGGGTCTGGGGAAGAATGAAAAGAGCACTTTGGCATATGAGAGAGAGAAAGAAAGAGAGAGGGAGAACTAGAGCGAGAACGAAAGCAAGAAAGAAATAACAAAACACAGATCTGAAGTGAAGGGAACTTTCCGGTAGTTTCATCACTACCAGAGCGTATCACACAGCAGCAGTTTGGTCATCCTGTAAGCAGAGAGAACAGGAGCAAAAATGTACTCATCTACTTTCTGACTTTAATTTATTGTCATCAACAAGCTGTTATATACATTTTCATGCTGCTGTTACACCCATCATTGCATAAAGAATGTAATATACAGTGAAAAGCAAAAATGTACTTCAAAGAACTCGTTTAATTTGACCAAAGACTTTAGCAATCTTTTGATCACTGAAACATCAGGATGGTCATTCATTCAGTCTGGAATACATTGTTCAGTTGTCTTATAAAACACTTGGCTAGCATAAGAGGAGGGAATGGGATGTACCACGGCTGACACAACAGGGCTTAGACAAGAGTGAGAGAGGGAGTACCCACAGTTCACATACTGTATACTGATGGCATCCTCAGGGCAGAACTATACTCTGCTGAAAGCTCCCAGTGCCAAAGTCATGGGGTTTTATCCTCTTTCTATAGAGAGGAAGACTAAGTGAATAGGCCCTCTGGAGAAAAAGGAGGTGTATTTTCCCTTAGACTTCAACACGAAGGGTTCTTGTTCGTAATGAAGTGTTGGAGTGTCTAGTGTGTTGAGAGGGGTATGTTCTGGGGTGGTGCCTTTGTGGTGGGGTATTTTTGGCAGTAAAACTTAAAATAAGGAGGGGAGTGATGTCTGGCTCATTGAGTCAGCCTAGTTTCATTTTGTAGGACTAACGATGGGTGGGATTGATGAAGTCTTCACACAGGACGACCTTCATCTCTCCCGCTTCTTGACCAGAATGAAAAATCCGCCCAGGTCACGAGGTAAGATTGCTGCCAAGTATCTGGGTCAAAAACAGAGAGAGAGAGAGACAGAGAGAGAGAACGCAGGGGCAAACAAACAAAGCGGCTTTAGAAAACATGACCCTCTCCACGTGAATCAATATTCCATCCTTGTCCTAACTGTTGAGCAATGAGGCCAACTCACAAAAAGAGAGAGGCAGAGAAAGTGGGTAAGAGAGAGGGAGGGGTGAGGGGTGTCATAGATTGGGCAAAAGCTGTGTTAAATAGTGAAGTAACCTGACTCGGAGTATCACACACTAGGGATTTGGACGGAGGTTTGAGGTAAGTGTTGAACAACTGTTTATTAAGATGCATATTAAAATATGAAATGTGTTTTTATAATGTAAGTTGTGCGTGAGTAAATTACATTATAGTTAGATAATGGGGAACATCGAGGGTGGTAAACATGTCCTTTTCTACTTCAAAGCCATCTTTGATAAATTATTGGAAAATTCTCTTTGGACTATGAAATACTTTGTTCTTCTCCACATCAAAACTCACATCCGTCTGATGAAGACAGACAACCTATTATATTCTAAAATAATATGAGACATTTATGAAAAACAAAAGTCAAATAAAAGTGAAGAGGCATACTATCTGCTTTAGACGGACCAGAGGTTCTCAAACTTTTTATGGCCGGGACCCCTTTTGTGATAGCAAATTCATCAGGGACCCCCTCATAATCAGAATACAATGCGAGTGAGAAGAAAAAAATATATATAGCAAACAAGAAGTTTTACTACAACTTCGGCACTGTATGGTCAGACGAACCAAGTAAAAGGCCCTTGTATGGAACATTTAATAGATCTGCCTCTTGGCATTGGATAATTGTTTTGTTGTTGCAGCTGTATAGTTAATATCCTGCAATTCAACACATTTATCATGCAATAAGACAGAGAGAAAACATAGCAGTTTTAAACCTTAAATTACAGTGCATTTATGTTTTAAAAAAACATGACCTTGTATTCTATTGTATTGAACCTTCTAAACTTATTCCAAAATGTATTTAATCTTTTGTTGTTGGTAATATTCATTTAAAAAAATGTACATACTGTACCTCCGTGGACCCAACTTTGAGAACCCCTGACATAGACAGCATGATGTTCAGGAAAGCACATTGTTGTATTGTTTTGAGGGACATAATGCAGCAGCAAAGAGGGCTTAGAGAGCTAGAGTTGGAGAGCTAGAGTTGGAGAGCTAGAGTTAGAGAGCTAGAGTTGGAGAGCTAGAGTTGGAGAGCTAGAGTTGGAGAGCTAGAGTTGGAGAGCTAGAGTTGGAGAGCTAGAGTTAGAGAGCTAGAGTTGGAGAGCTAGAGTTGGAGAGCTAGAGTTGGAGAGCTAGAGTTAGAGAGCTAGAGTTAGAGAGCTAGAGTTAGAGAGCTAGAGTTGGAGAGCTAGAGTTAGAGAGCTAGAGTTGGAGAGCTAGAGTTGGAGAGCTAGAGTTGGAGAGCTAGAGTTAGAGAGCTAGAGTTGGAGAGCTAGAGTTAGAGAGCTAGAGTTAGAGAGCTAGAGTTGGAGAGCTAGAGTTAGAGAGCTAGAGTTGGAGAGCTAGAGTTAGAGAGCTAGAGTTAGAGAGCTAGAGTTGGAGAGCTAGAGTTGGAGAGCTAGAGTTAGAGAGCTAGAGTTGGAGAGCTAGAGTTAGAGAGCTAGAGTTAGAGAGCTAGAGTTGGAGAGCTAGAGTTAGAGAGCTAGAGTTGGAGAGCTAGAGTTAGAGAGCTAGAGTTAGAGAGCTAGAGTTAGAGAGCTAGAGTTAGAGAGCTAGAGTTGGAGAGCTAGAGTTAGAGAGCTAGAGTTGGAGAGCTAGAGTTAGAGAGCTAGATTTGGAGAGCTAGAGTTAGAGAGCTAGAGTTAGAGAGCTAGAGTTAGAGAGCTAGAGTTGGAGAGTTAGAGTTAGAGAGCTAGAGTTAGAGAGCTAGAGTTAGAAGGCTAGAGTTAGAGAGCTAGAGTTAGAGAGCTAGAGTTAGAGAGCTAGAGTTGGAAGGCTAGAGTTAGAGAGCTAGAGTTGGAGACGCTAGAGTTAGAGAGCTAGAGTTAGAGAGCTAGAGTTAGAGAGCTAGAGTTGGAGAGCTAGAGTTAGAGAGCTAGAGTTGGAGAGCTAGAGTTGGAGAGCTAGAGTTGGAGAGCTAGAGTTAGAGAGCTAGAGTTAGAGAGCTAGAGTTGGAGAGCTAGAGTTGGAGAGCTAGAGTTGGAGAGCTAGAGTTAGAGAGCTAGAGTTGGAGAGCTAGAGTTAGAGAGCTAGAGTTAGAGAGCTAGAGTTGGAGAGCTAGAGTTAGAGAGCTAGAGTTGGAGAGCTAGAGTTAGAGAGCTAGAGTTAGAGAGCTAGAGTTGGAGAGCTAGAGTTGGAGAGCTAGAGTTAGAGAGCTAGAGTTGGAGAGCTAGAGTTAGAGAGCTAGAGTTAGAGAGCTAGAGTTGGAGAGCTAGAGTTAGAGAGCTAGAGTTGGAGAGCTAGAGTTAGAGAGCTAGAGTTAGAGAGCTAGAGTTAGAGAGCTAGAGTTAGAGAGCTAGAGTTGGAGAGCTAGAGTTAGAGAGCTAGAGTTGGAGAGCTAGAGTTAGAGAGCTAGATTTGGAGAGCTAGAGTTAGAGAGCTAGAGTTAGAGAGCTAGAGTTAGAGAGCTAGAGTTGGAGAGTTAGAGTTAGAGAGCTAGAGTTAGAGAGCTAGAGTTAGAAGGCTAGAGTTAGAGAGCTAGAGTTAGAGAGCTAGAGTTAGAGAGCTAGAGTTGGAAAGCTAGAGTTAGAGAGCTAGAGTTGGAGAGCTAGAGTTAGAGAGCTAGAGTTAGAGAGCTAGAGTTAGAGAGCTAGAGTTGGAGAGCTAGAGTTAGAGAGCTAGAGTTGGAGAGCTAGAGTTAGAGAGCTAGAGTTAGAGAGCTAGAGTTGGAGAGCTAGAGTTGGAGAGCTAGAGTTGGAGAGCTAGAGTTGGAGAGCTAGAGTTAGAGAGCTAGAGTTGGAGAGCTAGAGTTAGAGAGCTAGAGTTAGAGAGCTAGAGTTGGAGAGCTAGAGTTAGAGAGCTAGAGTTGGAGAGCTAGAGTTAGAGAGCTAGAGTTAGAGAGCTAGAGTTAGAGAGCTAGAGTTAGAGAGCTAGAGCTAGAGTTGGAGAGCTAGAGTTAGAGAGCTAGAGTTGGAGAGCTAGAGTTAGAGAGCTAGATTTGGAGAGTTAGAGTTAGAGAGCTAGAGTTAGAGAGCTAGAGTTAGAGAGCTAGAGTTGGAGAGTTAGAGTTAGAGAGCTAGAGTTAGAGAGCTAGAGTTAGAAGGCTAGAGTTAGAGAGCTAGAGTTAGAGAGCTAGAGTTAGAGAGCTAGAGTTGGAAGGCTAGAGTTAGAGAGCTAGAGTTGGAGAGCTAGAGTTAGAGAGCTAGAGTTAGAGAGCTAGAGTTAGAGAGATAGAGTTGGAGAGCTAGAGTTAGAGAGCTAGAGTTGGAGAGCTAGAGTTAGAGAGCTAGAGCTAGAGTTGGAGAGCTAGAGTTAGAGAGCTAGAGTTGGAGAGCTAGAGTTAGAGAGCTAGATTTGGAGAGCTAGAGTTAGAGAGCTAGAGTTAGAGAGCTAGAGTTAGAGAGCTAGAGTTGGAGAGTTAGAGTTAGAGAGCTAGAGTTAGAGAGCTAGAGTTAGAAGGCTAGAGTTAGAGAGCTAGAGTTAGAGAGCTAGAGTTAGAGAGCTAGAGTTGGAAGGCTAGAGTTAGAGAGCTAGAGTTGGAGAGCTAGAGTTAGAGAGCTAGAGTTAGAGAGCTAGAGTTAGAGAGCTAGAGTTGGAGAGCTAGAGTTAGAGAGCTAGAGTTGGAGAGCTAGAGTTAGAGAGCTAGGGTTAGAGAGCTAGAGTTGAAGAGCTAGAGTTGGAGAGCTAGAGTTGGAGAGCTAGGGTTAGAGAGCTAGAGTTAGAGAGCTAGAGTTGGAGAGCTAGAGTTAGAGAGCTAGAGTTAGAGAGCTAGAGTTAGAGACTAGAGTTGGAGAAGCTAGAGTTAGAGAGCTAGAGTTAGAGAGCTAGAGTTAGAGAGCTAGAGTTGGAGAGCTAGAGTTAGAGAGCTAGAGTTAGAGCTAGAGTTAGAGAGCTAGAGTTAGAGAGCTAGAGTTGAAGGGTAGTAGAGTTAGAGAGCTAGAGTTGGAAGGCTAGAGTTAGAGAGCTAGAGTTGGAGAGCTAGAGTTAGAGAGCTAGAGTTAGAGACGCTAGAGTTAGAGAGCTAGAGTTGGAGGCTAGAGTTGGAGAGCTAGAGTTAGAGAGCTAGAGTTGGAAGGGTAGAGTTAGAGAGCTAGAGTTGGAAGGCTAGAGTAGAGAGCTAGAGTTGGAGAGCTAGAGTTAGAGAGCTAGAGTTAGAGAGCTAGAGTTAGAGAGCTAGAGTTGAGAGAGCTAGAGTTGGAGAGCTAGAGTTAGAGAGCTAGAGTTGGAGAGCTAGAGTTGGAGAGCTAGAGTTAGAGAGCTAGAGTTAGAGAGCTAGAGTTGGAGAGCTAGAGTTAGAGAGCTAGAGTTAGAGACCTAGAGTTGGAGAGCTAGATTTGGAGAGCTAGAGTTAGAGAGCTAGATTTGGAGAGCTAGAGTTAGAGAGCTAGAGTTAGAGAGCTAGAGTTAGAAGGCTAGAGTTAGGAGAGCTAGAGTTAGAGAGCTAGAGTTAGAGAGCTTAGAGTTGGAGAAGGCTAGAGTTAGAGAGCTAGAGTTGGAGAGCTAGAGTTAGAGAGCTAGAAGTTAGAGAGCTAGAGTTAGAGAGCTAGAGTTGGAGAGCTAGAGTTAGAGAGCTGAGTTAGAGAGCTAGAGTTAGAGAGCTAGAGTTGGAGAGGTAGAGTTGAGGCTAGAGTTTAGAGAGCTAGAGTTGGAGAGCTAGAGTTGGAGAGCTAGAGTTAGAGAGCTAGAGTTGGGAGCTATGAGTTGAGCCTAGAGTGGAGAGCTAGCTAGAGTAGAGTTGAGAGCTAGAGTTGGAGAGCTAGAGTTAGAGTTAGAGAGCTAGAGTTGGAAGGTAGAGGTTAGAGAGCTAGAGTTGGAAGCTAGAGTTAGAGCTAGAGTTAGAGAGCTAGAGTTAGAGAGCTAGAGTTGGAGAGCTAGAGTTGGAGAGCTAGAGTTAGAGAGCTAGAGTTGGAGAGCTAGAGTTGGAGAGCTAGAGTTGGAGAGCTAGAGTTGGAGAGCTAGAGTTAGAGAGCTAGAGTTGGAGAGCTAGAGTTGGAGAGCTAGAGTTGGAGAGCTAGAGTTAGAGAGCTAGAGTTAGAGAGCTAGAGTTAGAGAGCTAGAGTTGGAGAGCTAGAGTTGGAGAGCTAGAGTTAGAGTTAGAGAGCTAGAGTTAGAGAGCTAGAGTTAGAGAGCTAGAGTTAGAGAGCTAGAGTTAGAGAGCTAGAGTTGGAGAGCTAGAGTTGGAGAGCTAGAGTTAGAGAGCTAGAGTTAGAGAGCTAGAGTTGGAGAGCTAGAGTTGGAGAGCTAGAGTTGGAGAGCTAGAGTTAGAGAGCTAGAGTTAGAGAGCTAGAGTTAGAGAGCTAGAGTTAGAGAGCTAGAGTTGGAAGGGTAGAGTTAGAGAGCTAGAGTTGGAAGGCTAGAGTTAGAGAGCTAGAGTTGGAGAGCTAGAGTTAGAGAGCTAGAGTTAGAGAGCTAGAGTTAGAGAGCTAGAGTTGGAGAGTTAGAGAGCTAGAGTTAGAGAGCTAGAGTTAGAGAGCTAGAGTTGGAGAGTTAGAGAGCTAGAGTTGGAGAGCTAGAGTTAGAGAGCTAGAGTTAGAGAGCTAGAGTTAGAGAGCTAGAGTTAGAGAGCTAGAGTTGGAGAGTTAGAGAGCTAGAGTTGGAGAGCTAGAGTTAGAGAGCTAGAGTTAGAGAGCTAGAGTTGGAGAGCTAGAGTTAGAGAGCTAGAGTTAGAGAGCTAGAGTTAGAGAGCTAGAGTTAGAGAGCGAGAGTTGGAGAGCTAGAGTTAGAGAGCTAGAGTTAGAGAGCTAGAGTCTGAGAGCTAGAGTTAGAGAGCTAGAGTTAGAGAGCTAGAGTTAGAGAGCTAGAGTTAGAGAGCTAGAGTTGGAGAGCTAGAGTTAGAGAGCTAGAGTTAGAGAGCTAGAGTTAGAGAGCTAGAGTTGGAGAGCTAGAGTTAGAGAGCTAGAGTTAGAGAGCTAGAGTTAGAAGGCTAGAGTTAGAGAGCTAGAGTTAGAGAGCTAGAGTTAGAGAGCTAGAGTTGGAAGGCTAGAGTTGGAGAGCTAGAGTTGGAGAGCTAGAGTTAGAGAGCTAGAGTTAGAGAGCTAGAGTTGGAGAGCTAGAGTTAGAGAGCTAGAGTTGGAGAGCTAGAGTTGGAGAGCTAGAGTTAGAGAGCTAGAGTTAGAGAGCTAGAGTTGGAGAGCTAGAGTTGGAGAGCTAGAGTTAGAGAGCTAGAGTTGGAGAGCTAGAGTTAGAGAGCTAGAGTTAGAGAGCTAGAGTTAGAGAGCTAGAGTTGGAGAGCTAGAGTTAGAGAGCTAGAGTTAGAGAGCTAGAGTTAGAAGCTAGAGTTAGAGAGCTAGAGTTAGAGAGCTAGAGTTAGAGAGCTAGAGTTGGAAGCTAGAGTTAGAGAGCTAGAGTTGGAGAGCTAGAGTTAGAGAGCTAGAGTTAGAGAGCTAGAGTTAGAGAGCTAGAGTTGGAGAGCTAGAGTTAGAGAGCTAGAGTTGGAGAGCTAGAGTTAGAGAGCTAGAGTTAGAGAGCTAGAGTTGGAGAGCTAGAGTTGGAGAGCTAGAGTTGGAGAGCTAGAGTTGGAGAGCTAGAGTTAGAGAGCTAGAGTTAGAGAGCTAGAGTTAGAGAGCTAGAGTTGGAGAGCTAGAGTTAGAGAGCTAGAGTTAGAGAGCTAGAGTTAGAAGGCTAGAGTTAGAGAGCTAGAGTTAGAGAGCTAGAGTTAGAGAGCTAGAGTTGGAAGGCTAGAGTTAGAGAGCTAGAGTTGGAGAGCTAGAGTTAGAGAGCTAGAGTTGGAGAGCTAGAGTTAGAGAGCTAGAGTTGGAGAGCTAGAGTTAGAGAGCTAGAGTTGGAGAGCTAGAGTTAGAGAGCTAGAGTTAGAGAGCTAGAGTTGGAGAGCTAGAGTTGGAGAGCTAGAGTTGGAGAGCTAGAGTTAGAGAGCTAGAGTTAGAGAGCTAGAGTTGGAGAGTTAGAGTTAGAGAGCTAGAGTTGGAGAGCTAGAGTTGGAGAGCTAGAGTTAGAGTTAGAGAGCTAGAGTTGGAAGGGTAGAGTTAGAGAGCTAGAGTTGGAAGGCTAGAGTTAGAGAGCTAGAGTTGGAGAGCTAGAGTTAGAGAGCTAGAGTTAGAGAGCTAGAGTTAGAGAGCTAGAGTTGGAGAGCTAGAGTTGGAGAGCTAGAGTTAGAGAGCTAGAGTTGGAGAGCTAGAGTTGGAGAGCTAGAGTTGGAGAGCTAGAGTTGGAGAGCTAGAGTTAGAGAGCTAGAGTTGGAGAGCTAGAGTTGGAGAGCTAGAGTTGGAGAGCTAGAGTTAGAGAGCTAGAGTTAGAGAGCTAGAGTTAGAGAGCTAGAGTTGGAGAGCTAGAGTTAGAGAGCTAGAGTTAGAGAGCTAGAGTTGGAGAGCTAGAGTTGGAGAGCTAGAGTTAGAGAGCTAGAGTTAGAGAGCTAGAGTTAGAGAGCTAGAGTTGGAGAGCTAGAGTTAGAGAGCTAGAGTTAGAGAGCTAGAGTTAGAGAGCTAGAGTTGGAGAGCTAGAGTTAGAGAGCTAGAGTTAGAGAGCTAGAGTTGGAGAGCTAGAGTTGGAGAGCTAGAGTTAGAGTTAGAGAGCTAGAGTTAGAGAGCTAGAGTTAGAGAGCTAGAGTTAGAGAGCTAGAGTTGGAGAGCTAGAGTTGGAGAGCTAGAGTTAGAGAGCTAGAGTTAGAGAGCTAGAGTTGGAGAGCTAGAGTTGGAGAGCTAGAGTTGGAGAGCTAGAGTTAGAGAGCTAGAGTTAGAGAGCTAGAGTTGGAGAGCTAGAGTTAGAGAGCTAGAGTTGGAGAGCTAGAGTTAGAGAGATAGAGTTAGAGAGCTAGAGTTGGAGAGCTAGAGTTGGAGAGCTAGAGTTAGAGTTAGAGAGCTAGAGTTGGAAGGGTAGAGTTAGAGAGCTAGAGTTGGAAGGCTAGAGTTAGAGAGCTAGAGTTGGAGAGCTAGAGTTAGAGAGCTAGAGTTAGAGAGCTAGAGTTAGAGAGCTAGAGTTGGAGAGTTAGAGAGCTAGAGTTAGAGAGCTAGAGTTAGAGAGCTAGAGTTGGAGAGTTAGAGAGCTAGAGTTGGAGAGCTAGAGTTAGAGAGCTAGAGTTAGAGAGCTAGAGTTAGAGAGCTAGAGTTAGAGAGCTAGAGTTGGAGAGTTAGAGAGCTAGAGTTGGAGAGCTAGAGTTAGAGAGCTAGAGTTAGAGAGCTAGAGTTAGAGAGCTAGAGTTGGAGAGCTAGAGTTAGAGAGCTAGAGTTAGAGAGCTAGAGTTAGAGAGCTAGAGTTAGAGAGCTAGAGTTGGAGAGCTAGAGTTAGAGAGCTAGAGTTAGAGAGCTAGAGTCTGAGAGCTAGAGTTAGAGAGCTAGAGTTAGAGAGCTAGAGTTAGAGAGCTAGAGTTAGAGAGCTAGAGTTAGAGAGCTAGAGTTGGAGAGCTAGAGTTAGAGAGCTAGAGTTAGAGAGCTAGAGTTAGAGAGCTAGAGTTGGAGAGCTAGAGTTAGAGAGCTAGAGTTAGAGAGCTAGAGTTAGAGAGCTAGAGTTAGAGAGCTAGAGTTAGAGAGCTAGAGTTAGAGAGCTAGAGTTGGAGAGCTAGAGTTAGAGAGCTAGAGTTGGAGAGCTAGAGTTGGAGAGCTAGAGTTGGAGAGCTAGAGTTAGAGAGCTAGAGTTAGAGAGCTAGAGTTGGAGAGCTAGAGTTAGAGAGCTAGAGTTGGAGAGCTAGAGTTGGAGAGCTAGAGTTGGAGAGCTAGAGTTAGAGAGCTAGAGTTAGAGAGCTAGAGTTGGAGAGCTAGAGTTGGAGAGCTAGAGTTAGAGAGCTAGAGTTGGAGAGCTAGAGTTAGAGAGCTAGAGTTAGAGAGCTAGAGTTAGAGAGCTAGAGTTGGAGAGCTAGAGTTAGAGAGCTAGAGTTAGAGAGCTAGAGTTAGAAGGCTAGAGTTAGAGAGCTAGAGTTAGAGAGCTAGAGTTAGAGAGCTAGAGTTGGAGAGCTAGAGTTAGAGAGCTAGAGTTGGAGAGCTAGAGTTAGAGAGCTAGAGTTAGAGAGCTAGAGTTAGAGAGCTAGAGTTGGAGAGCTAGAGTTAGAGAGCTAGAGTTGGAGAGCTAGAGTTGGAGAGCTAGAGTTAGAGAGCTAGAGTTAGAGAGCTAGAGTTGGAGAGCTAGAGTTGGAGAGCTAGAGTTGGAGAGCTAGAGTTAGAGAGCTAGAGTTAGAGAGCTAGAGTTGGAGAGTTAGAGTTAGAGAGCTAGAGTTGGAGAGCTAGAGTTGGAGAGCTAGAGTTAGAGTTAGAGAGCTAGAGTTGGAAGGGTAGAGTTAGAGAGCTAGAGTTGGAAGGCTAGAGTTAGAGAGCTAGAGTTGAAGAGCTAGAGTTAGAGAGCTAGAGTTAGAGAGCTAGAGTTAGAGAGCTAGAGTTGGAGAGCTAGAGTTGGAGAGCTAGAGTTAGAGAGCTAGAGTTGGAGAGCTAGAGTTGGAGAGCTAGAGTTGGAGAGCTAGAGTTGGAGAGCTAGAGTTAGAGAGCTAGAGTTAGAGAGCTAGAGTTAGAGAGCTAGAGTTGGAGAGCTAGAGTTGGAGAGCTAGAGTTGGAGAGCTAGAGTTGGAGAGCTAGAGTTAGAGAGCTAGAGTTGGAGAGCTAGAGTTGGAGAGCTAGAGTTGGAGAGCTAGAGTTAGAGAGCTAGAGTTAGAGAGCTAGAGTTAGAGAGCTAGAGTTGGAGAGCTAGAGTTAGAGAGCTAGAGTTAGAGAGCTAGAGTTGGAGAGCTAGAGTTGGAGAGCTAGAGTTAGAGAGCTAGAGTTAGAGAGCTAGAGTTAGAGAGCTAGAGTTGGAGAGCTAGAGTTAGAGAGCTAGAGTTAGAGAGCTAGAGTTAGAGAGCTAGAGTTGGAGAGCTAGAGTTAGAGAGCTAGAGTTGGAGAGCTAGAGTTAGAGAGCTAGAGTTAGAGAGCTAGAGTTGGAGAGCTAGAGTTGGAGAGCTAGAGTTAGAGTTAGAGAGCTAGAGTTAGAGAGCTAGAGTTAGAGAGCTAGAGTTAGAGAGCTAGAGTTGGAGAGCTAGAGTTGGAGAGCTAGAGTTAGAGAGCTAGAGTTAGAGAGCTAGAGTTGGAGAGCTAGAGTTGGAGAGCTAGAGTTGGAGAGCTAGAGTTAGAGAGCTAGAGTTAGAGAGCTAGAGTTAGAGAGCTAGAGTTGGAGAGCTAGAGTTAGAGAGCTAGAGTTGGAGAGCTAGAGTTAGAGAGATAGAGTTAGAGAGCTAGAGTTGGAGAGCTAGAGTTGGAGAGCTAGAGTTAGAGTTAGAGAGCTAGAGTTGGAAGGGTAGAGTTAGAGAGCTAGAGTTGGAAGGCTAGAGTTAGAGAGCTAGAGTTGGAGAGCTAGAGTTAGAGAGCTAGAGTTAGAGAGCTAGAGTTAGAGAGCTAGAGTTGGAGAGTTAGAGAGCTAGAGTTAGAGAGCTAGAGTTAGAGAGCTAGAGTTGGAGAGTTAGAGAGCTAGAGTTGGAGAGCTAGAGTTAGAGAGCTAGAGTTAGAGAGCTAGAGTTAGAGAGCTAGAGTTAGAGAGCTAGAGTTAGAGAGCTAGAGTTGGAGAGTTAGAGAGCTAGAGTTGGAGAGCTAGAGTTAGAGAGCTAGAGTTAGAGAGCTAGAGTTAGAGAGCTAGAGTTGGAGAGCTAGAGTTAGAGAGCTAGAGTTAGAGAGCTAGAGTTAGAGAGCTAGAGTTAGAGAGCTAGAGTTGGAGAGCTAGAGTTAGAGAGCTAGAGTTAGAGAGCTAGAGTTAGAGAGCTAGAGTTGGAGAGCTAGAGTTAGAGAGCTAGAGTTGGAGAGCTAGAGTTGGAGAGCTAGAGTTGGAGAGCTAGAGTTAGAGAGCTAGAGTTAGAGAGCTAGAGTTGGAGAGCTAGAGTTGGAGAGCTAGAGTTAGAGAGCTAGAGTTGGAGAGCTAGAGTTAGAGAGCTAGAGTTGGAGAGCTAGAGTTAGAGAGCTAGAGTTAGAGAGCTAGAGTTAGAGAGCTAGAGTTAGAGAGCTAGAGTTAGAGAGCTAGAGTTAGAGAGCTAGAGTTGGAGCTAGAGTTAGAGAGCTAGAGTTGGAGAGCTAGAGTTAGAGAGCTAGAGTTAGAGAGCTAGAGTTAGAGAGCTAGAGTTGGAGAGCTAGAGTTAGAGAGCTAGAGTTGGAGAGCTAGAGTTGGAGAGCTAGAGTTAGAGAGCTAGAGTTAGAGAGCTAGAGTTGGAGAGCTAGAGTTGGAGAGCTAGAGTTGGAGAGCTAGAGTTAGAGAGCTAGAGTTAGAGAGCTAGAGTTGGAGAGCTAGAGTTAGAGAGCTAGAGTTGGAGAGCTAGAGTTGGAGAGCTAGAGTTAGAGTTAGAGAGCTAGAGTTGGAGAGCTAGAGTTAGAGAGCTAGAGTTGGAGAGCTAGAGTTAGAGAGCTAGAGTTGAAGAGCTAGAGTTAGAGAGCTAGAGTTAGAGAGCTAGAGTTAGAGAGCTAGAGTTGGAGAGCTAGAGTTGGAGAGCTAGAGTTAGAGAGCTAGAGTTGGAGAGCTAGAGTTGGAGAGCTAGAGTTGGAGAGCTAGAGTTGGAGAGCTAGAGTTAGAGAGCTAGAGTTAGAGAGCTAGAGTTAGAGAGCTAGAGTTGGAGAGCTAGAGTTGGAGAGCTAGAGTTGGAGAGCTAGAGTTGGAGAGCTAGAGTTAGAGAGCTAGAGTTGGAGAGCTAGAGTTGGAGAGCTAGAGTTGGAGAGCTAGAGTTAGAGAGCTAGAGTTAGAGAGCTAGAGTTAGAGAGCTAGAGTTGGAGAGCTAGAGTTAGAGAGCTAGAGTTAGAGAGCTAGAGTTGGAGAGCTAGAGTTGGAGAGCTAGAGTTAGAGAGCTAGAGTTAGAGAGCTAGAGTTAGAGAGCTAGAGTTGGAGAGCTAGAGTTAGAGAGCTAGAGTTAGAGAGCTAGAGTTAGAGAGCTAGAGTTGGAGAGCTAGAGTTAGAGAGCTAGAGTTGGAGAGCTAGAGTTAGAGAGCTAGAGTTAGAGAGCTAGAGTTGGAGAGCTAGAGTTGGAGAGCTAGAGTTAGAGTTAGAGAGCTAGAGTTAGAGAGCTAGAGTTAGAGAGCTAGAGTTAGAGAGCTAGAGTTGGAGAGCTAGAATTGGAGAGCTAGAGTTAGAGACCTAGAGTTAGAGAGCTAGAGTTGGAGAGCTAGAGTTGGAGAGCTAGAGTTGGAGAGCTAGAGTTAGAGAGCTAGAGTTAGAGAGCTAGAGTTAGAGAGCTAGAGTTGGAGAGCTAGAGTTAGAGAGCTAGAGTTGGAGAGCTAGAGTTAGAGAGCTAGAGTTAGAGAGCTAGAGTTGGAGAGCTAGAGTTGGAGAGCTAGAGTTAGAGTTAGAGAGCTAGAGTTGGAAGGCTAGAGTTAGAGAGCTAGAGTTGGAGAGCTAGAGTTAGAGAGCTAGAGTTGGAGAGCTAGAGTTAGAGAGCTAGAGTTAGAGAGCTAGAGTTAGAGAGCTAGAGTTGGAGAGTTAGAGAGCTAGAGTTAGAGAGCTAGAGTTAGAGAGCTAGAGTTGGAGAGTTAGAGAGCTAGAGTTGGAGAGCTAGAGTTAGAGAGCTAGAGTTAGAGAGCTAGAGTTAGAGAGCTAGAGTTAGAGAGCTAGAGTTAGAGAGCTAGAGTTGGAGAGTTAGAGAGCTAGAGTTGGAGAGCTAGAGTTAGAGAGCTAGAGTTAGAGAGCTAGAGTTAGAGAGCTAGAGTTGGAGAGCTAGAGTTAGAGAGCTAGAGTTAGAGAGCTAGAGTTAGAGAGCTAGAGTTAGAGAGCGAGAGTTGGAGAGCTAGAGTTAGAGAGCTAGAGTTAGAGAGCTAGAGTCTGAGAGCTAGAGTTAGAGAGCTAGAGTTAGAGAGCTAGAGTTAGAGAGCTAGAGTTAGAGAGCTAGAGTTGGAGAGCTAGAGTTAGAGAGCTAGAGTTAGAGAGCTAGAGTTAGAGAGCTAGAGTTGGAGAGCTAGAGTTAGAGAGCTAGAGTTAGAGAGCTAGAGTTAGAGAGCTAGAGTTAGAGAGCTAGAGTTAGAGAGCTAGAGTTAGAGAGCTAGAGTTGGAGAGCTAGAGTTAGAGAGCTAGAGTTAGAGAGCTAGAGTTAGAGAGCTAGAGTTGGAGAGTTAGAGAGCTAGAGTTGGAGAGCTAGAGTTAGAGAGCTAGAGTTAGAGAGCTAGAGTTAGAGAGCTAGAGTTGGAGAGCTAGAGTTAGAGAGCTAGAGTTAGAGAGCTAGAGTTAGAGAGCGAGAGTTAGAGAGCGAGAGTTGGAGAGCTAGAGTTAGAGAGCTAGAGTTAGAGAGCTAGAGTCTGAGAGCTAGAGTTAGAGAGCTAGAGTTAGAGAGCTAGAGTTAGAGAGCTAGAGTTAGAGAGCTAGAGTTGGAGAGCTAGAGTTAGAGAGCTAGAGTTAGAGAGCTAGAGTTAGAGAGCTAGAGTTGGAGAGCTAGAGTTAGAGAGCTAGAGTTAGAGAGCTAGAGTTAGAAGGCTAGAGTTAGAGAGCTAGAGTTAGAGAGCTAGAGTTAGAGAGCTAGAGTTGGAGAGCTAGAGTTAGAGAGCTAGAGTTGGAGAGCTAGAGTTGGAGAGCTAGAGTTGGAGAGCTAGAGTTGGAGAGCTAGAGTTAGAGAGCTAGAGTTAGAGAGCTAGAGTTGGAGAGCTAGAGTTAGAGAGCTAGAGTTGGAGAGCTAGAGTTGGAGAGCTAGAGTTGGAGAGCTAGAGTTGGAGAGCTAGAGTTAGAGAGCTAGAGTTAGAGAGCTAGAGTTGGAGAGCTAGAGTTGGAGAGCTAGAGTTAGAGAGCTAGAGTTGGAGAGCTAGAGTTAGAGAGCTAGAGTTAGAGAGCTAGAGTTAGAGAGCTAGAGTTGGAGAGCTAGAGTTAGAGAGCTAGAGTTAGAGAGCTAGAGTTAGAGAGCTAGAGTTAGAGAGCTAGAGTTAGAGAGCTAGAGTTAGAGAGCTAGAGTTGGAGAGCTAGAGTTAGAGAGCTAGAGTTGGAGAGCTAGAGTTAGAGAGCTAGAGTTAGAGAGCTAGAGTTAGAGAGCTAGAGTTGGAGAGCTAGAGTTAGAGAGCTAGAGTTGGAGAGCTAGAGTTAGAGAGCTAGAGTTAGAGAGCTAGAGTTAGAGAGCTAGAGTTGGAGAGCTAGAGTTAGAGAGCTAGAGTTAGAGAGCTAGAGTTGGAGAGCTAGAGTTGGAGAGCTAGAGTTAGAGTTAGAGAGCTAGAGTTAGAGAGCTAGAGTTAGAGAGCTAGAGTTAGAGAGCTAGAGTTGGAGAGCTAGAGTTGGAGAGCTAGAGTTAGAGAGCTAGAGTTAGAGAGCTAGAGTTGGAGAGCTAGAGTTGGAGAGCTAGAGTTGGAGAGCTAGAGTTAGAGAGCTAGAGTTAGAGAGCTAGAGTTAGAGAGCTAGAGTTGGAGAGCTAGAGTTAGAGAGCTAGAGTTGGAGAGCTAGAGTTAGAGAGCTAGAGTTAGAGAGCTAGAGTTGGAGAGCTAGAGTTGGAGAGCTAGAGTTAGAGTTAGAGAGCTAGAGTTGGAGAGGTAGAGTTAGAGAGCTAGAGTTGGAGAGCTAGAGTTAGAGAGCTAGAGTTGGAGAGCTAGAGTTAGAGAGCTAGAGTTAGAGAGCTAGAGTTAGAGAGCTAGAGTTGGAGAGTTAGAGAGCTAGAGTTAGAGAGCTAGAGTTAGAGAGCTAGAGTTGGAGAGTTAGAGAGCTAGAGTTGGAGAGCTAGAGTTAGAGAGCTAGAGTTAGAGAGCTAGAGTTAGAGAGCTAGAGTTAGAGAGCTAGAGTTGGAGAGTTAGAGAGCTAGAGTTGGAGAGCTAGAGTTAGAGAGCTAGAGTTAGAGAGCTAGAGTTAGAGAGCTAGAGTTGGAGAGCTAGAGTTAGAGAGCTAGAGTTAGAGAGCTAGAGTTAGAGAGCTAGAGTTAGAGAGCTAGAGTTGGAGAGCTAGAGTTAGAGAGCTAGAGTTAGAGAGCTAGAGTCTGAGAGCTAGAGTTAGAGAGCTAGAGTTAGAGAGCTAGAGTTAGAGAGCTAGAGTTAGAGAGCTAGAGTTGGAGAGCTAGAGTTAGAGAGCTAGAGTTAGAGAGCTAGAGTTAGAGAGCTAGAGTTGGAGAGCTAGAGTTAGAGAGCTAGAGTTAGAGAGCTAGAGTTAGAGCTAGAGTTAGAGAGCTAGAGTTAGAGAGCTAGAGTTAGAGAGCTAGAGTTGGAGAGCTAGAGTTAGAGAGCTAGAGTTGGAGAGCTAGAGTTGGAGAGCTAGAGTTGAGAGAGAGCTAGAGTTAGAGAGCTAGAGTTAGAGAGCTAGAGTTAGAGAGCTAGAGTTGGAGAGCTAGAGTTAGAGAGCTAGAGTTAGAGAGCTAGAGTTAGAGAGCTAGAGTTGGAGAGCTAGAGTTGGAGAGCTAGAGTTAGAGAGCTAGAGTTAGAGAGCTAGAGTTAGAGAGCTAGAGTTGGAGAGCTAGAGTTGGAGAGCTAGAGTTGGAGAGCTAGAGTTGGAGAGCTAGAGTTAGAGAGCTAGAGTTAGAGAGCTAGAGTTGGAGAGCTAGAGTTGGAGAGCTAGAGTTAGAGAGAGAGCTAGAGTTAGAGAGCTAGAGTTAGAGAGCTAGAGTTAGAGAGCTAGAGTTAGAGAGCTAGAGTTGGAGAGCTAGAGTTAGAGAGCTAGAGTTAGAGAGCTAGAGTTAGAGAGCTAGAGTTAGAGCTAGAGTTAGAGAGCTAGAGTTAGAGAGCTAGAGTTAGAGAGCTAGAGTTAGAGAGCTAGAGTTAGAGAGCTAGAGTTGGAGAGCTAGAGTTAGAGAGCTAGAGTTAGAGAGCTAGAGAGTTAGAGAGCTAGAGTTAGAGAGCTAGAGTTGGAGAGCTAGAGTTAGAGAGCTAGAGTTAGAGAGCTAGAGTTAGAGAGCTAGAGTTAGAGAGCTAGAGTTGGAGAGCTAGAGTTAGAGCTAGAGTTAGAGAGCTAGAGTTAGAGAGCTAGAGTTAGAGAGCTAGAGTTGGAGAGCTAGAGTTAGAGAGCTAGAGTTAGAGAGCTAGAGTTAGAGAGCTAGAGTTAGAGAGCTAGAGTTAGAGAGCTAGAGTTGAGAGAGAGTTAGAGAGCTAGAGTTAGAGAGCTAGAGTTAGAGAGCTAGAGTTAGAGAGCTAGAGTTGGAGAGCTAGAGTTAGAGAGCTAGAGTTAGAGAGCTAGAGTTAGAGAGCTAGAGTTAGAGAGCTAGAGTTAGAGAGCTAGAGTTAGAGAGCTAGAGTTAGAGAGCTAGAGTTAGAGAGCTAGAGTTGAGAGCTAGAGTTAGAGAGCTAGAGTTAGAGAGCTAGAGTCTGAGAGCTAGAGTTAGAGAGCTAGAGTTAGAGAGCTAGAGTTAGAGAGCTAGAGTTAGAGAGCTAGAGTTGGAGAGCTAGAGTTAGAGAGCTAGAGTTAGAGAGCTAGAGTTAGAGAGCTAGAGTTAGAGAGCTAGAGTTAGAGAGCTAGAGTTAGAGAGCTAGAGTTAGAGAGCTAGAGTTAGAGAGCTAGAGTTAGAGAGCTAGAGTTAGAGAGCTAGAGTTAGAGAGCTAGAGTTAGAGAGCTAGAGTTGGAGAGCTAGAGTTGGAGAGCTAGAGTTGGAGAGCTAGAGTTAGAGAGCTAGAGTTAGAGAGCTAGAGTTAGAGAGCTAGAGTTAGAGAGCTAGAGTTGGAGAGCTAGAGTTGGAGAGCTAGAGTTAGAGAGCTAGAGTTAGAGAGCTAGAGTTAGAGAGCTAGAGTTGGAGAGCTAGAGTTAGAGAGCTAGAGTTAGAGAGCTAGAGTTAGAGAGCTAGAGTTAGAGAGCTAGAGTTGGAGAGCTAGAGTTGGAGAGCTAGAGTTGGAGAGCTAGAGTTGGAGAGCTAGAGTTAGAGAGCTAGAGTTGGAGAGCTAGAGTTAGAGAGCTAGAGTTAGAGAGCTAGAGTTAGAGAGCTAGAGTTAGAGAGCTAGAGTTAGAGAGCTAGAGTTAGAGAGCTAGAGTTAGAGAGCTAGAGTTAGAGAGCTAGAGTTGGAGAGCTAGAGTTGGAGAGCTAGAGTTAGAGAGCTAGAGTTAGAGAGCTAGAGTTAGAGAGCTAGAGTTGGAGAGCTAGAGTTAGAGAGCTAGAGTTAGAGAGCTAGAGTTAGAGAGCTAGAGTTGGAGAGCTAGAGTTAGAGAGCTAGAGTTGGAGAGCTAGAGTTAGAGAGCTAGAGTTAGAGAGCTAGAGTTGAGAGCTAGAGTTGGAGAGCTAGAGTTAGAGTTAGAGAGCTAGAGTTAGAGAGCTAGAGTTAGAGAGCTAGAGTTGGAGAGCTAGAATTGGAGAGCTAGAGTTAGAGACCTAGAGTTAGAGAGCTAGAGTTGGAGAGCTAGAGTTGGAGAGCTAGAGTTGGAGAGCTAGAGTTAGAGAGCTAGAGTTAGAGAGCTAGAGTTAGAGAGCTAGAGTTGGAGAGCTAGAGTTAGAGAGCTAGAGTTGGAGAGCTAGAGTTAGAGAGCTAGAGTTAGAGAGCTAGAGTTGGAGAGCTAGAGTTAGAGAGCTAGAGTTAGAGAGCTAGAGTTAGAGAGCTAGAGTTAGAGAGCTAGAGTTAGAGAGCTAGAGTTAGAGAGCTAGAGTTGGAGAGCTAGAGTTAGAGAGCTAGAGTTAGAGAGCTAGAGTTGGAGAGCTAGAGTTAGAGAGCTAGAGTTGGAGAGCTAGAGTTAGAGAGCTAGAGTTAGAGAGCTAGAGTTAGAGAGCTAGAGTTGGAGAGCTAGAGTTAGAGAGCTAGAGTTGGAGAGCTAGAGTTAGAGAGCTAGAGTTAGAGAGCTAGAGTTGGAGAGCTAGAGTTGGAGAGCTAGAGTTAGAGAGCTAGAGTTGGAGAGCTAGAGTTAGAGCTAGAGTTGAGAGCTAGAGTTAGAGAGCTAGAGTTAGAGAGCTAGAGTTAGAGAGCTAGAGTTAGAGAGCTAGAGTTAGAGAGCTAGAGTTAGAGAGCTAGAGTTAGAGAGCTAGAGTTAGAGAGCTAGAGTTAGAGAGCTAGAGTTAGAGAGCTAGAGTTAGAGAGCTAGAGTTAGAGAGCTAGAGTTAGAGAGCTAGAGTTAGAGAGCTAGAGTTAGAGAGCTAGAGTTAGAGAGCTAGAGTTGGAGAGCTAGAGTTAGAGAGCTAGAGTTAGAGAGCTAGAGTTAGAGAGCTAGAGTTAGAGAGCTAGAGTTAGAGAGCTAGAGTTAGAGAGCTAGAGTTAGAGAGCTAGAGTTAGAGAGCTAGAGTTAGAGAGCTAGAGTTAGAGAGCTAGAGTTAGAGAGCTAGAGTTGGAGAGCTAGAGTTAGAGAGCTAGAGTTAGAGAGCTAGAGTTAGAGAGCTAGAGTTAGAGAGCTAGAGTTAGAGAGCTAGAGTTAGAGAGCTAGAGTTAGAGAGCTAGAGTTAGAGAGCTAGAGTTAGAGAGCTAGAGTTAGAGAGCTAGAGTTAGAGAGCTAGAGTTAGAGAGCTAGAGTTAGAGAGCTAGAGTTAGAGAGCTAGAGTTGGAGAGCTAGAGTTGGAGAGCTAGAGTTGGAGAGCTAGAGTTAGAGAGCTAGAGTTAGAGAGCTAGAGTTGGAGAGCTAGAGTTAGAGAGCTAGAGTTGGAGAGCTAGAGTTAGAGAGCTAGAGTTAGAGAGCTAGAGTTGGAGAGCTAGAGTTGGAGAGCTAGAGTTAGAGAGCTAGAGTTGGAGAGAGCTAGAGTTAGAGAGCTAGAGTTAGAGAGCTAGAGTTAGAGAGCTAGAGTTAGAGAGCTAGAGTTAGAGAGCTAGAGTTAGAGAGCTAGAGTTAGAGAGCTAGAGTTAGAGAGCTAGAGTTGGAGAGCTAGAGTTAGAGCTAGAGTTGGAGAGCTAGAGTTAGAGAGCTAGAGTTAGAGAGCTAGAGTTAGAGAGCTAGAGTTGGAGAGCTAGAGTTAGAGAGCTAGAGTTAGAGAGCTAGAGTTGGAGAGCTAGAGTTAGAGAGCTAGAGTTAGAGAGCTAGAGTTAGAGAGCTAGAGTTGGAGAGCTAGAGTTAGAGAGCTAGAGTTAGAGAGCTAGAGTTAGAGAGCTAGAGTTGGAGAGCTAGAGTTGGAGAGAGAGAGCTAGAGTTGGAGAGCTAGAGTTAGAGAGCTAGAGTTAGAGAGCTAGAGTTGGAGAGCTAGAGTTAGGAGAGCTAGAGTTAGAGAGCTAGAGTTAGAGAGCTAGAGTTAGAGAGCTAGAGTTAGAGAGCTAGAGTTGGAGAGCTAGAGTTAGAGAGCTAGAGTTAGAGAGCTAGAGTTGAGAGCTAGAGTTGGAGAGCTAGAGTTGGAGAGCTAGAGTTAGAGAGCTAGAGTTAGAGAGCTAGAGTTAGAGAGCTAGAGTTAGAGAGCTAGAGTTAGAGAGCTAGAGTTAGAGAGCTAGAGTTAGAGAGCTAGAGTTAGAGAGCTAGAGTTGGAGAGCTAGAGTTGGAGAGCTAGAGTTAGAGTTAGAGAGCTAGAGTTAGAGAGCTAGAGTTAGAGAGCTAGAGTTAGAGAGCTAGAGTTGGAGAGCTAGAGTTAGAGAGCTAGAGTTGAGAGCTAGAGTTAGAGAGCTAGAGTTAGAGAGCTAGAGTTAGAGAGCTAGAGTTGGAGAGCTAGAGTTAGAGAGCTAGAGTTAGAGAGCTAGAGTTAGAGAGCTAGAGTTAGAGAGCTAGAGTTAGAGAGCTAGAGTTGGAGAGCTAGAGTTAGAGAGCTAGAGTTAGAGAGCTAGAGTTAGAGAGCTAGAGTTAGAGAGCTAGAGTTGGAGAGCTAGAGTTGGAGAGCTAGAGTTAGAGAGCTAGAGTTGAGAGCTAGAGTTAGAGAGCTAGAGTTGGAGAGCTAGAGTTAGAGAGCTAGAGTTAGAGAGCTAGAGTTAGAGAGCTAGAGTTAGAGAGAGAGCTAGAGTTAGAGAGCTAGAGTTAGAGAGCTAGAGTTGGAGAGCTAGAGTTAGAGAGCTAGAGTTAGAGAGCTAGAGTTAGAGAGCTAGAGTTAGAGAGCTAGAGTTAGAGAGCTAGAGTTAGAGAGCTAGAGTTAGAGAGCTAGAGTTAGAGAGCTAGAGTTGGAGAGCTAGAGTTGAGAGCTAGAGTTAGAGAGCTAGAGTTAGAGAGCTAGAGTTAGAGAGCTAGAGTTAGAGAGCTAGAGTTAGAGAGCTAGAGTTAGAGAGCTAGAGTTAGAGAGCTAGAGTTAGAGAGCTAGAGTTAGAGAGCTAGAGTTAGAGAGCTAGAGTTAGAGAGCTAGAGTTAGAGAGCTAGAGTTAGAGAGCTAGAGTTAGAGAGCTAGAGTTAGAGAGCTAGAGTTAGAGAGCTAGAGTTAGAGAGCTAGAGTTAGAGAGCTAGAGTTAGAGAGCTAGAGTTAGAGAGCTAGAGTTAGAGAGCTAGAGTTAGAGAGCTAGAGTTAGAGAGCTAGAGTTAGAGAGCTAGAGTTAGAGAGCTAGAGTTAGAGAGCTAGAGTTGGAGAGCTAGAGTTAGAGAGAGAGCTAGAGTTGGAGAGCTAGAGTTAGAGAGCTAGAGTTAGAGAGCTAGAGTTGGAGAGCTAGAGTTAGAGAGCTAGAGTTAGAGAGCTAGAGTTAGAGAGCTAGAGTTAGAGAGCTAGAGTTGGAGAGCTAGAGTTGAGAGCTAGAGTTAGAGAGCTAGAGTTGGAGAGCTAGAGTTGGAGAGCTAGAGTTGGAGAGCTAGAGTTAGAGAGCTAGAGTTGGAGAGCTAGAGTTAGAGAGCTAGAGTTAGAGAGCTAGAGTTGAGAGCTAGAGTTAGAGAGCTAGAGTTAGAGAGCTAGAGTTGGAGAGCTAGAGTTGGAGAGCTAGAGTTAGAGAGCTAGAGTTAGAGAGCTAGAGTTAGAGAGCTAGAGTTAGAGAGAGCTAGAGTTAGAGAGCTAGAGTTAGAGAGCTAGAGTTAGAGAGCTAGAGTTAGAGAGCTAGAGTTAGAGAGCTAGAGTTGGAGAGCTAGAGTTAGAGAGCTAGAGTTAGAGAGCTAGAGTTAGAGAGCTAGAGTTAGAGAGCTAGAGTTAGAGAGCTAGAGTTAGAGAGCTAGAGTTAGAGAGCTAGAGTTAGAGAGCTAGAGTTAGAGAGCTAGAGTTGAGAGCTAGAGTTAGAGAGCTAGAGTTAGAGAGCTAGAGTTAGAGAGCTAGAGTTGGAGAGCTAGAGTTGGAGAGCTAGAGTTAGAGAGAGAGCTAGAGTTAGAGAGCTAGAGTTAGAGAGCTAGAGTTGGAGAGCTAGAGTTAGAGAGCTAGAGTTGGAGAGCTAGAGTTAGAGAGCTAGAGTTGGAGAGCTAGAGTTGGAGAGCTAGAGTTGGAGAGCTAGAGTTAGAGAGCTAGAGTTAGAGAGCTAGAGTTAGAGAGCTAGAGTTGGAGAGCTAGAGTTAGAGAGCTAGAGTTGGAGAGCTAGAGTTAGAGAGCTAGAGTTGGAGAGCTAGAGTTAGAGAGCTAGAGTTAGAGAGCTAGAGTTAGAGAGCTAGAGTTGGAGAGCTAGAGTTAGAGAGCTAGAGTTAGAGAGCTAGAGTTGGAGAGCTAGAGTTGGAGAGCTAGAGTTAGAGAGCTAGAGTTAGAGAGCTAGAGTTAGAGAGCTAGAGTTAGAGAGCTAGAGTTAGAGAGCTAGAGTTAGAGAGCTAGAGTTAGAGAGCTAGAGTTAGAGAGCTAGAGTTGGAGAGCTAGAGTTAGAGAGCTAGAGTTAGAGAGCTAGAGTTAGAGAGCTAGAGTTAGAGAGCTAGAGTTAGAGTTAGAGAGCTAGAGTTAGAGAGCTAGAGTTAGAGAGCTAGAGTTAGAGAGCTAGAGTTAGAGAGCTAGAGTTGGAGAGCTAGAGTTAGAGAGCTAGAGTTGAGAGCTAGAGTTAGAGAGCTAGAGTTAGAGAGCTAGAGTTGAGAGCTAGAGTTGGAGAGCTAGAGTTAGAGAGAGAGCTAGAGTTGAGAGCTAGAGTTAGAGAGCTAGAGTTAGAGAGCTAGAGTTAGAGAGCTAGAGTTAGAGAGCTAGAGTTGGAGAGCTAGAGTTGGAGAGCTAGAGTTAGAGAGCTAGAGTTAGAGAGCTAGAGTTAGAGAGCTAGAGTTAGAGAGCTAGAGTTAGAGAGCTAGAGTTAGAGAGCTAGAGTTAGAGAGCTAGAGTTAGAGAGCTAGAGTTAGAGAGCTAGAGTTAGAGAGCTAGAGTTAGAGAGCTAGAGTTAGAGAGCTAGAGTTAGAGAGCTAGAGTTGGAGAGCTAGAGTTGGAGAGCTAGAGTAGAGTTAGAGAGCTAGAGTTAGAGAGCTAGAGTTAGAGAGCTAGAGTTGGAGAGCTAGAGTTGGAGAGCTAGAGTTAGAGAGCTAGAGTTAGAGAGCTAGAGTTAGAGAGCTAGAGTTAGAGAGCTAGAGTTAGAGAGCTAGAGTTAGAGAGCTAGAGTTAGAGAGCTAGAGTTAGAGAGCTAGAGTTAGAGAGAGAGCTAGAGTTAGAGAGCTAGAGTTAGAGAGCTAGAGTTAGAGAGCTAGAGTTAGAGAGCTAGAGTTGGAGAGCTAGAGTTAGAGAGCTAGAGTTGGAGAGCTAGAGTTAGAGAGCTAGAGTTAGAGAGCTAGAGTTAGAGAGCTAGAGTTAGAGAGCTAGAGTTGGAGAGCTTTAGAGAGCTAGAGTTAGAGAGCTAGAGTTAGAGAGCTAGAGTTAGAGAGCTAGAGTTGGAGAGCTAGAGTTGGAGAGCTAGAGTTAGAGAGCTAGAGTTAGAGAGCTAGAGTTAGAGAGCTAGAGTTAGAGAGCTAGAGTTGGAGAGCTAGAGTTAGAGAGCTAGAGTTAGAGAGCTAGAGTTAGAGAGCTAGAGTTAGAGAGCTAGAGTTGGAGAGCTAGAGTTAGAGAGCTAGAGTTAGAGAGCTAGAGTTAGAGAGCTAGAGTTAGAGAGCTAGAGTTGGAGAGCTAGAGTTAGAGAGCTAGAGTTAGAGAGCTAGAGTTGAGAGAGCTAGAGTTAGAGAGCTAGAGTTAGAGAGCTAGAGTTAGAGAGCTAGAGTTAGAGAGCTAGAGTTGGAGAGCTAGAGTTAGAGAGCTAGAGTTAGAGAGCTAGAGTTAGAGAGCTAGAGTTGGAGAGCTAGAGTTAGAGAGCTAGAGTTAGAGAGCTAGAGTTAGAGAGCTAGAGTTAGAGAGCTAGAGTTGGAGAGCTAGAGTTGGAGAGCTAGAGTTAGAGTTAGAGAGCTAGAGTTAGAGAGCTAGAGTTAGAGAGCTAGAGTTGGAGAGCTAGAGTTAGAGAGCTAGAGTTAGAGAGCTAGAGTTAGAGAGCTAGAGTTAGAGAGCTAGAGTTGGAGAGCTAGAGTTGGAGAGCTAGAGTTAGAGAGCTAGAGTTAGAGAGCTAGAGTTAGAGAGCTAGAGTTGGAGAGCTAGAGTTAGAGAGCTAGAGTTAGAGAGCTAGAGTTAGAGAGCTAGAGTTAGAGAGCTAGAGTTGGAGAGCTAGAGTTGGAGAGCTAGAGTTAGAGAGCTAGAGTTAGAGAGCTAGAGTTAGAGAGCTAGAGTTAGAGAGCTAGAGTTAGAGAGCTAGAGTTAGAGAGCTAGAGTTGGAGAGCTAGAGTTAGAGAGCTAGAGTTGGAGAGCTAGAGTTAGAGAGCTAGAGTTAGAGAGCTAGAGTTGGAGAGCTAGAGTTAGAGAGCTAGAGTTAGAGAGCTAGAGTTAGAGAGCTAGAGTTAGAGAGCTAGAGTTGGAGAGCTAGAGTTAGAGAGCTAGAGTTAGAGAGCTAGAGTTAGAGAGCTAGAGTTGGAGAGCTAGAGTTGAGAGAGAGCTAGAGTTAGAGAGCTAGAGTTAGAGAGCTAGAGTTAGAGAGCTAGAGTTAGAGAGCTAGAGTTGGAGAGCTAGAGTTAGAGAGCTAGAGTTAGAGAGCTAGAGTTAGAGAGCTAGAGTTAGAGAGCTAGAGTTAGAGAGCTAGAGTTAGAGAGCTAGAGTTGGAGAGTTAGAGAGCTAGAGTTAGAGAGCTAGAGTTAGAGAGCTAGAGTTAGAGAGCTAGAGTTAGAGAGCTAGAGTTGGAGAGCTAGAGTTAGAGAGCTAGAGTTAGAGAGCTAGAGTTAGAGAGCTAGAGTTAGAGAGCTAGAGTTAGAGAGCTAGAGTTGGAGAGCTAGAGTTAGAGAGCTAGAGTTAGAGAGCTAGAGTTAGAGAGCTAGAGTTAGAGAGCTAGAGTTAGAGAGCTAGAGTTAGAGAGCTAGAGTTAGAGAGCTAGAGTTAGAGAGCTAGAGTTAGAGAGCTAGAGTTAGAGAGCTAGAGTTAGAGAGCTAGAGTCTGAGAGCTAGAGTTAGAGAGCTAGAGTTAGAGAGCTAGAGTTAGAGAGCTAGAGTTAGAGAGCTAGAGTTAGAGAGCTAGAGTTAGAGAGCTAGAGTTAGAGAGCTAGAGTTAGAGAGCTAGAGTTAGAGAGCTAGAGTTAGAGAGCTAGAGTTGGAGAGCTAGAGTTAGAGAGCTAGAGTTAGAGAGCTAGAGTTAGAGAGCTAGAGTTAGAGAGCTAGAGTTAGAGAGCTAGAGTTAGAGAGCTAGAGTTGGAGAGCTAGAGTTAGAGAGCTAGAGTTAGAGAGCTAGAGTTAGAGAGCTAGAGTTAGAGAGCTAGAGTTGGAGAGCTAGAGTTAGAGAGCTAGAGTTAGAGAGAGCTAGAGTTAGAGAGCTAGAGTTAGAGAGCTAGAGTTAGAGAGCTAGAGTTGGAGAGCTAGAGTTGGAGAGCTAGAGTTAGAGAGCTAGAGTTAGAGAGCTAGAGTTGGAGAGCTAGAGTTGGAGAGCTAGAGTTGGAGAGCTAGAGTTAGAGAGCTAGAGTTAGAGAGCTAGAGTTAGAGAGCTAGAGTTGAGAGCTAGAGTTAGAGAGCTAGAGTTGGAGAGCTAGAGTTGGAGAGCTAGAGTTAGAGAGCTAGAGTTGGAGAGCTAGAGTTAGAGAGCTAGAGTTAGAGAGCTAGAGTTAGAGAGCTAGAGTTAGAGAGCTAGAGTTAGAGAGCTAGAGTTAGAGAGCTAGAGTTAGAGAGCTAGAGTTAGAGAGCTAGAGTTAGAGAGCTAGAGTTAGAGAGCTAGAGTTGGAGAGCTAGAGTTAGAGAGCTAGAGTTAGAGAGCTAGAGTTAGAGAGCTAGAGTTGAGAGCTAGAGTTAGAGAGCTAGAGTTGGAGAGCTAGAGTTAGAGAGCTAGAGTTAGAGAGCTAGAGTTAGAGAGCTAGAGTTAGAGAGCTAGAGTTGGAGAGCTAGAGTTGGAGAGCTAGAGTTAGAGCTAGAGTTAGAGAGCTAGAGTTAGAGAGCTAGAGTTGGAGAGCTAGAGTTAGAGAGCTAGAGTTGGAGAGCTAGAGTTAGAGAGCTAGAGTTAGAGAGCTAGAGTTAGAGAGCTAGAGTTGGAGAGCTAGAGTTAGAGAGCTAGAGTTGGAGAGCTAGAGTTAGAGAGCTAGAGTTGGAGAGCTAGAGTTAGAGAGCTAGAGTTGAGAGCTAGAGTTAGAGAGCTAGAGTTAGAGAGCTAGAGTTGGAGAGCTAGAGTTGAGAGCTAGAGTTAGAGAGCTAGAGTTAGAGAGCTAGAGTTAGAGAGCTAGAGTTGGAGAGCTAGAGTTAGAGAGCTAGAGTTAGAGAGCTAGAGTTAGAGAGCTAGAGTTAGAGAGCTAGAGTTAGAGAGCTAGAGTTGGAGAGCTAGAGTTAGAGAGCTAGAGTTAGAGAGCTAGAGTTAGAGAGCTAGAGTTGGAGAGCTAGAGTTAGAGAGCTAGAGTTGGAGAGCTAGAGTTAGAGAGCTAGAGTTAGAGAGCTAGAGTTAGAGAGCTAGAGTTAGAGAGCTAGAGTTAGAGAGCTAGAGTTAGAGAGCTAGAGTTAGAGAGCTAGAGTTAGAGAGCTAGAGTTAGAGAGCTAGAGTTGGAGAGCTAGAGTTGAGAGCTAGAGTTAGAGAGCTAGAGTTAGAGAGCTAGAGTTAGAGAGCTAGAGTTAGAGAGCTAGAGTTAGAGAGCTAGAGTTGGAGAGCTAGAGTTAGAGAGCTAGAGTTAGAGAGCTAGAGTTAGAGAGCTAGAGTTGGAGAGCTAGAGTTAGAGAGCTAGAGTTAGAGAGCTAGAGTTAGAGAGCTAGAGTTAGAGAGCTAGAGTTAGAGAGCTAGAGTTAGAGAGCTAGAGTTAGAGAGCTAGAGTTAGAGAGCTAGAGTTGGAGAGCTAGAGTTAGAGAGCTAGAGTTAGAGAGCTAGAGTTAGAGAGCTAGAGTTGAGAGCTAGAGTTAGAGTTAGAGAGTTAGAGAGCTAGAGTTAGAGAGCTAGAGTTAGAGAGCTAGAGTTAGAGAGCTAGAGTTAGAGAGCTAGAGTTGGAGAGCTAGAGTTAGAGAGCTAGAGTTAGAGAGCTAGAGTTAGAGAGCTAGAGTTAGAGAGCTAGAGTTAGAGAGCTAGAGTTAGAGAGCTAGAGTTAGAGAGCTAGAGTTAGAGAGCTAGAGTTGAGAGCTAGAGTTGGAGAGCTAGAGTTAGAGAGCTAGAGTTAGAGAGCTAGAGTTAGAGAGCTAGAGTTGGAGAGCTAGAGTTAGAGAGCTAGAGTTAGAGAGCTAGAGTTAGAGAGCTAGAGTTAGAGAGCTAGAGTTAGAGAGCTAGAGTTAGAGAGCTAGAGTTAGAGAGCTAGAGTTAGAGAGCTAGAGTTAGAGAGCTAGAGTTAGAGAGCTAGAGTTAGAGAGCTAGAGTTAGAGAGCTAGAGTTGGAGAGCTAGAGTTAGAGAGCTAGAGTTAGAGAGCTAGAGTTAGAGAGCTAGAGTTAGAGAGCTAGAGTTAGAGAGCTAGAGTTAGAGAGCTAGAGTTAGAGAGCTAGAGTTGGAGAGCTAGAGTTAGAGAGCTAGAGTTAGAGAGCTAGAGTTGGAGAGCTAGAGTTGGAGAGCTAGAGTTGGAGAGCTAGAGTTAGAGAGCTAGAGTTAGAGAGCTAGAGTTGGAGAGCTAGAGTTAGAGAGCTAGAGTTGAGAGCTAGAGTTAGAGAGCTAGAGTTAGAGTTAGAGAGCTAGAGTTGGAGAGCTAGAGTTAGAGAGCTAGAGTTAGAGAGCTAGAGTTAGAGAGCTAGAGTTGGAGAGCTAGAGTTAGAGAGCTAGAGTTAGAGAGCTAGAGTTAGAGAGCTAGAGTTGGAGAGCTAGAGTTGGAGAGCTAGAGTTAGAGAGCTAGAGTTAGAGAGCTAGAGTTGGAGAGCTAGAGTTGGAGAGCTAGAGTTGAGAGCTAGAGTTAGAGAGCTAGAGTTAGAGAGCTAGAGTTGGAGAGCTAGAGTTGGAGAGCTAGAGTTAGAGAGCTAGAGTTAGAGAGCTAGAGTTAGAGAGCTAGAGTTAGAGAGCTAGAGTTAGAGAGCTAGAGTTAGAGAGCTAGAGTTGGAGAGCTAGAGTTAGAGAGCTAGAGTTAGAGAGCTAGAGTTAGAGAGCTAGAGTTAGAGAGCTAGAGTTGGAGAGCTAGAGTTAGAGAGCTAGAGTTAGAGAGCTAGAGTTAGAGAGCTAGAGTTAGAGAGCTAGAGTTGGAGAGCTAGAGTTAGAGAGCTAGAGTTAGAGAGCTAGAGTTAGAGAGCTAGAGTTGGAGAGCTAGAGTTAGAGTTAGAGAGCTAGAGTTAGAGAGCTAGAGTTAGAGAGCTAGAGTTAGAGAGCTAGAGTTGGAGAGCTAGAGTTGGAGAGCTAGAGTTAGAGAGCTAGAGTTAGAGAGCTAGAGTTAGAGAGCTAGAGTTGGAGAGCTAGAGTTGAGAGCTAGAGTTAGAGAGCTAGAGTTAGAGAGCTAGAGTTGAGAGCTAGAGTTGGAGAGCTAGAGTTAGAGAGCTAGAGTTAGAGAGCTAGAGTTAGAGAGCTAGAGTTAGAGAGCTAGAGTTGGAGAGCTAGAGTTAGAGAGCTAGAGTTAGAGAGCTAGAGTTAGAGAGCTAGAGTTGGAGAGCTAGAGTTAGAGAGCTAGAGTTGGAGAGCTAGAGTTAGAGAGCTAGAGTTAGAGAGCTAGAGTTAGAGAGCTAGAGTTGGAGAGCTAGAGTTGGAGCTAGAGTTAGAGAGCTAGAGTTAGAGAGCTAGAGTTAGAGAGCTAGAGTTAGAGAGCTAGAGTTAGAGAGCTAGAGTTGAGAGCTAGAGTTAGAGAGCTAGAGTTGGAGAGCTAGAGTTAGAGAGCTAGAGTTAGAGAGCTAGAGTTAGAGAGCTAGAGTTGGAGAGCTAGAGTTAGAGAGCTAGAGTTAGAGAGCTAGAGTTAGAGAGCTAGAGTTAGAGAGCTAGAGTTAGAGAGCTAGAGTTAGAGAGCTAGAGTTGGAGAGCTAGAGTTAGAGAGAGCTAGAGTTGAGAGCTAGAGTTAGAGAGCTAGAGTTAGAGAGCTAGAGTTAGAGAGCTAGAGTTGGAGAGCTAGAGTTAGAGAGCTAGAGTTAGAGAGCTAGAGTTAGAGAGCTAGAGTTGGAGAGCTAGAGTTAGAGAGCTAGAGTTAGAGAGCTAGAGTTAGAGAGCTAGAGTTGGAGAGCTAGAGTTAGAGAGCTAGAGTTAGAGAGCTAGAGTTAGAGAGCTAGAGTTGGAGAGCTAGAGTTAGAGAGCTAGAGTTAGAGAGCTAGAGTTAGAGAGCTAGAGTTAGAGAGCTAGAGTTAGAGAGCTAGAGTTGGAGAGCTAGAGTTAGAGAGCTAGAGTTAGAGAGCTAGAGTTAGAGAGCTAGAGTTGGAGAGCTAGAGTTAGAGAGCTAGAGTTAGAGAGCTAGAGTTAGAGAGCTAGAGTTGGAGAGCTAGAGTTAGAGAGCTAGAGTTGGAGAGCTAGAGTTAGAGAGCTAGAGTTAGAGAGCTAGAGTTGAGAGCTAGAGTTGGAGAGCTAGAGTTAGAGAGCTAGAGTTGGAGAGCTAGAGTTAGAGAGCTAGAGTTAGAGAGCTAGAGTTGGAGAGCTAGAGTTGGAGAGCTAGAGTTAGAGAGCTAGAGTTAGAGAGCTAGAGTTAGAGAGCTAGAGTTGGAGAGCTAGAGTTAGAGAGCTAGAGTTGGAGAGCTAGAGTTAGAGAGCTAGAGTTAGAGAGCTAGAGTTAGAGAGCTAGAGTTGGAGAGCTAGAGTTAGAGAGCTAGAGTTGGAGAGCTAGAGTTAGAGAGCTAGAGTTAGAGAGCTAGAGTTAGAGAGCTAGAGTTGGAGAGCTAGAGTTAGAGAGCTAGAGTTAGAGAGCTAGAGTTGGAGAGCTAGAGTTAGAGAGCTAGAGTTGGAGAGCTAGAGTTAGAGAGCTAGAGTTAGAGAGCTAGAGTTAGAGAGCTAGAGTTAGAGAGCTAGAGTTGGAGAGCTAGAGTTAGAGAGCTAGAGTTAGAGAGCTAGAGTTAGAGAGCTAGAGTTAGAGAGCTAGAGTTAGAGAGCTAGAGTTGGAGAGCTAGAGTTAGAGAGCTAGAGTTAGAGAGCTAGAGTTAGAGAGCTAGAGTTGGAGAGCTAGAGTTAGAGAGCTAGAGTTAGAGAGCTAGAGTTAGAGAGCTAGAGTTAGAGAGCTAGAGTTAGAGAGCTAGAGTTAGAGAGCTAGAGTTAGAGAGCTAGAGTTAGAGAGCTAGAGTTGGAGAGCTAGAGTTAGAGAGCTAGAGTTAGAGAGCTAGAGTTAGAGAGCTAGAGTTGGAGAGCTAGAGTTAGAGAGAGAGCTAGAGTTAGAGAGCTAGAGTTAGAGAGCTAGAGTTAGAGAGCTAGAGTTAGAGAGCTAGAGTTAGAGAGCTAGAGTTAGAGAGCTAGAGTTAGAGAGCTAGAGTTAGAGAGCTAGAGTTGGAGAGCTAGAGTTAGAGAGCTAGAGTTAGAGAGCTAGAGTTAGAGAGCTAGAGTTAGAGAGCTAGAGTTGGAGAGCTAGAGTTAGAGAGCTAGAGTTAGAGAGCTAGAGTTAGAGAGCTAGAGTTAGAGAGCTAGAGTTAGAGAGCTAGAGTTGAGAGAGCTAGAGTTAGAGAGCTAGAGTTAGAGAGCTAGAGTTAGAGAGCTAGAGTTAGAGAGCTAGAGTTGGAGAGCTAGAGTTAGAGAGCTAGAGTTAGAGAGCTAGAGTTAGAGAGCTAGAGTTAGAGAGCTAGAGTTGGAGAGCTAGAGTTAGAGAGCTAGAGTTAGAGAGCTAGAGTTAGAGAGCTAGAGTTAGAGAGCTAGAGTTAGAGAGCTAGAGTTAGAGAGCTAGAGTTAGAGAGCTAGAGTTAGAGAGCTAGAGTTAGAGAGCTAGAGTTAGAGAGCTAGAGTTGGAGAGCTAGAGTTAGGAGAGCTAGAGTTGGAGAGCTAGAGTTGGAGAGCTAGAGTTAGAGAGCTAGAGTTGAGAGCTAGAGTTAGAGAGCTAGAGTTAGAGAGCTAGAGTTGGAGAGCTAGAGTTAGAGAGCTAGAGTTAGAGAGCTAGAGTTAGAGAGCTAGAGTTGGAGAGCTAGAGTTAGAGAGCTAGAGTTGGAGAGCTAGAGTTAGAGAGCTAGAGTTGGAGAGCTAGAGTTAGAGAGCTAGAGTTAGAGAGCTAGAGTTAGAGAGCTAGAGTTAGGAGAGCTAGAGTTAGAGAGCTAGAGTTAGAGAGCTAGAGTTAGAGAGCTAGAGTTGGAGAGCTAGAGTTAGAGAGCTAGAGTTAGAGAGCTAGAGTTAGAGAGCTAGAGTTAGAGAGCTAGAGTTAGAGAGCTAGAGTTAGAGAGCTAGAGTTAGAGAGCTAGAGTTAGAGAGCTAGAGTTAGAGAGCTAGAGTTAGAGAGCTAGAGTTGGAGAGCTAGAGTTAGAGTTAGAGCTAGAGTTAGAGAGCTAGAGTTAGAGAGCTAGAGTTAGAGAGCTAGAGTTGGAGAGCTAGAATTGGAGAGCTAGAGTTAGAGAGCTAGAGTTAGAGAGCTAGAGTTGGAGAGCTAGAGTTGGAGAGCTAGAGTTGGAGAGCTAGAGTTAGAGAGCTAGAGTTAGAGAGCTAGAGTTAGAGAGCTAGAGTTGGAGAGCTAGAGTTAGAGAGCTAGAGTTGGAGAGCTAGAGTTAGAGAGCTAGAGTTAGAGAGCTAGAGTTGGAGAGCTAGAGTTGGAGAGCTTAGAGTTAGAGTTAGAGAGCTAGAGTTGGAGAGCTAGAGTTAGAGAGCTAGAGTTGGAGAGCTAGAGTTAGAGAGCTAGAGTTGGAGAGCTAGAGTTAGAGAGCTAGAGTTAGAGAGCTAGAGTTAGAGAGCTAGAGTTGGAGAGTTAGAGAGCTAGAGTTAGAGAGCTAGAGTTAGAGAGCTAGAGTTGGAGAGTTAGAGAGCTAGAGTTGGAGAGCTAGAGTTAGAGAGCTAGAGTTAGAGAGCTAGAGTTAGAGAGCTAGAGTTAGAGAGCTAGAGTTAGAGAGCTAGAGAGGAGAGTTAGAGAGCTAGAGTTGGAGAGCTAGAGTTAGAGAGCTAGAGTTAGAGAGCTAGAGTTAGAGAGCTAGAGTTAGAGAGCTAGAGTTAGAGAGCTAGAGTTAGAGAGCTAGAGTTAGAGAGCTAGAGTTGGAGAGCTAGAGTTAGAGAGCTAGAGTTAGAGAGCTAGAGTTGAGAGCTAGAGTTGAGAGCTAGAGTTAGAGAGCTAGAGTTAGAGAGCTAGAGTTAGAGAGCTAGAGTTAGAGAGCTAGAGTCTGAGAGCTAGAGTTAGAGAGCTAGAGTTAGAGAGCTAGAGTTAGAGAGCTAGAGTTGGAGAGCTAGAGTTAGAGAGCTAGAGTTAGAGAGCTAGAGTTAGAGAGCTAGAGTTAGAGAGCTAGAGTTAGAGAGCTAGAGTTAGAGAGCTAGAGTTGGAGAGCTAGAGTTAGAGAGCTAGAGTTAGAGAGCTAGAGTTAGAGAGCTAGAGTTGGAGAGTAGAGTAGAGAGCTAGAGTTGGAGAGCTAGAGTTAGAGAGCTAGAGTTAGAGAGCTAGAGTTAGAGAGCTAGAGTTGGAGAGCTAGAGTTAGAGAGCTAGAGTTAGAGAGCTAGAGTTAGAGAGCTAGAGTTAGAGAGCTAGAGTTGGAGAGCTAGAGTTAGAGAGCTAGAGTTAGAGAGCTAGAGTCTGAGAGCTAGAGTTAGAGAGCTAGAGTTAGAGAGCTAGAGTTAGAGAGCTAGAGTTAGAGAGCTAGAGTTGGAGAGCTAGAGTTAGAGAGCTAGAGTTAGAGAGCTAGAGTTAGAGAGCTAGAGTTGGAGAGCTAGAGTTAGAGAGCTAGAGTTAGAGAGCTAGAGTTAGAGAGCTAGAGTTAGAGAGCTAGAGTTAGAGAGCTAGAGTTAGAGAGCTAGAGTTGGAGAGCTAGAGTTAGAGAGCTAGAGTTGGAGAGCTAGAGTTGGAGAGCTAGAGTTGGAGAGCTAGAGTTGGAGAGCTAGAGTTAGAGAGCTAGAGTTAGAGAGCTAGAGTTGGAGAGCTAGAGTTAGAGAGCTAGAGTTGGAGAGCTAGAGTTGGAGAGCTAGAGTTGGAGAGCTAGAGTTGGAGAGCTAGAGTTAGAGAGCTAGAGTTAGAGAGCTAGAGTTGGAGAGCTAGAGTTGAGAGCTAGAGTTAGAGAGCTAGAGTTGGAGAGCTAGAGTTAGAGAGCTAGAGTTAGAGAGCTAGAGTTAGAGAGCTAGAGTTGGAGAGCTAGAGTTAGAGAGCTAGAGTTAGAGAGCTAGAGTTAGAGAGCTAGAGTTAGAGAGCTAGAGTTAGAGAGCTAGAGTTAGAGAGCTAGAGTTGGAGAGCTAGAGTTAGAGAGCTAGAGTTGGAGAGCTAGAGTTAGAGAGCTAGAGTTAGAGAGCTAGAGTTAGAGAGCTAGAGTTGGAGAGCTAGAGTTAGAGAGCTAGAGTTGGAGAGCTAGAGTTAGAGAGCTAGAGTTAGAGAGCTAGAGTTAGAGAGCTAGAGTTGGAGAGCTAGAGTTAGAGAGCTAGAGTTAGAGAGCTAGAGTTGGAGAGCTAGAGTTGGAGAGCTAGAGTTAGAGTTAGAGAGCTAGAGTTAGAGAGCTAGAGTTAGAGAGCTAGAGTTAGAGAGCTAGAGTTGGAGAGCTAGAGTTGGAGAGCTAGAGTTAGAGAGCTAGAGTTAGAGAGCTAGAGTTGGAGAGCTAGAGTTGGAGAGCTAGAGTTGGAGAGCTAGAGTTAGAGAGCTAGAGTTAGAGAGCTAGAGTTAGAGAGCTAGAGTTGGAGAGCTAGAGTTAGAGAGCTAGAGTTGGAGAGCTAGAGTTAGAGAGCTAGAGTTAGAGAGCTAGAGTTGGAGAGCTAGAGTTGGAGAGCTAGAGTTAGAGTTAGAGAGCTAGAGTTGGAGAGGTAGAGTTAGAGAGCTAGAGTTGGAGAGCTAGAGTTAGAGAGCTAGAGTTGGAGAGCTAGAGTTAGAGAGCTAGAGTTAGAGAGCTAGAGTTAGAGAGCTAGAGTTGGAGAGTTAGAGAGCTAGAGTTAGAGAGCTAGAGTTAGAGAGCTAGAGTTGGAGAGTTAGAGAGCTAGAGTTGGAGAGCTAGAGTTAGAGAGCTAGAGTTAGAGAGCTAGAGTTAGAGAGCTAGAGTTAGAGAGCTAGAGTTGGAGAGTTAGAGAGCTAGAGTTGGAGAGCTAGAGTTAGAGAGCTAGAGTTAGAGAGCTAGAGTTAGAGAGCTAGAGTTGGAGAGCTAGAGTTAGAGAGCTAGAGTTAGAGAGCTAGAGTTAGAGAGCTAGAGTTAGAGAGCTAGAGTTGGAGAGCTAGAGTTAGAGAGCTAGAGTTAGAGAGCTAGAGTCTGAGAGCTAGAGTTAGAGAGCTAGAGTTAGAGAGCTAGAGTTAGAGAGCTAGAGTTAGAGAGCTAGAGTCTGAGAGCTAGAGTTAGAGAGCTAGAGTTAGAGAGCTAGAGTTAGAGAGCTAGAGTTAGAGAGCTAGAGTTAGAGAGCTAGAGTTAGAGAGCTAGAGTTGGAGAGCTAGAGTTAGAGAGCTAGAGTTAGAGAGCTAGAGTTGGAGAGCTAGAGTTGGAGAGCTAGAGTTAGAGAGCTAGAGTTAGAGAGCTAGAGTTAGAGAGCTAGAGTTGGAGAGCTAGAGTTAGAGAGCTAGAGTTAGAGAGCTAGAGTTGGAGAGCTAGAGTTAGAGAGCTAGAGTTAGAGAGCTAGAGTTAGAGAGCTAGAGTTGGAGAGCTAGAGTTAGAGAGCTAGAGTTAGAGAGCTAGAGTTAGAGAGCTAGAGTTAGAGAGCTAGAGTTAGAGAGCTAGAGTTAGAGAGCTAGAGTTAGAGAGCTAGAGTTAGAGAGCTAGAGTTAGAGAGCTAGAGTTAGAGAGCTAGAGTTAGAGAGCTAGAGTTAGAGAGCTAGAGTTGGAGAGCTAGAGTTAGAGAGCTAGAGTTGGAGAGCTAGAGTTAGAGAGCTAGAGTTAGAGAGCTAGAGTTAGAGAGCTAGAGTTGGAGAGCTAGAGTTAGAGAGCTAGAGTTAGAGAGCTAGAGTTAGAGAGCTAGAGTTGGAGAGCTAGAGTTAGAGAGCTAGAGTTGGAGAGCTAGAGTTGGAGAGCTAGAGTTAGAGAGCTAGAGTTAGAGAGCTAGAGTTGGAGAGTTAGAGTTAGAGAGCTAGAGTTGGAGAGCTAGAGTTGGAGAGCTAGAGTTAGAGAGAGAGCTAGAGTTGGAGGGGTAGAGTTAGAGAGCTAGAGTTGGAGAGCTAGAGTTAGAGAGCTAGAGTTAGAGAGCTAGAGTTAGAGAGCTAGAGTTAGAGAGCTAGAGTTAGAGAGCTAGAGTTGGAGAGCTAGAGTTGGAGAGCTAGAGTTAGAGAGCTAGAGTTGGAGAGCTAGAGTTGGAGAGCTAGAGTTGGAGAGCTAGAGTTAGAGAGCTAGAGTTAGAGAGCTAGAGTTAGAGAGCTAGAGTTGGAGAGCTAGAGTTGGAGAGCTAGAGTTAGAGAGCTAGAGTTGGAGAGCTAGAGTTAGAGAGCTAGAGTTGGAGAGCTAGAGTTAGAGAGCTAGAGTTGGAGAGCTAGAGTTAGAGAGCTAGAGTTAGAGAGCTAGAGTTAGAGAGCTAGAGTTAGAGAGCTAGAGTTAGAGAGCTAGAGTTAGAGAGCTAGAGTTAGAGAGCTAGAGTTGGAGAGCTAGAGTTAGAGAGCTAGAGTTAGAGAGCTAGAGTTAGAGAGCTAGAGTTGGAGAGCTAGAGTTAGAGAGCTAGAGTTAGAGAGCTAGAGTTAGAGAGCTAGAGTTAGAGAGCTAGAGTTGGAGAGCTAGAGTTAGAGAGCTAGAGTTGGAGAGCTAGAGTTAGAGAGCTAGAGTTAGAGAGCTAGAGTTAGAGAGCTAGAGTTGGAGAGCTAGAGTTAGAGAGCTAGAGTTAGAGAGCTAGAGTTAGAGAGCTAGAGTTAGAGAGCTAGAGTTAGAGAGCTAGAGTTGGAGAGCTAGAGTTAGAGAGCTAGAGTTAGAGAGCTAGAGTTAGAGAGCTAGAGTTGGAGAGCTAGAGTTGGAGAGCTAGAGTTAGAGAGCTAGAGTTAGAGAGCTAGAGTTAGAGAGCTAGAGTTGGAGAGCTAGAGTTGAGAGCTAGAGTTGGAGAGCTAGAGTTAGAGAGCTAGAGTTAGAGAGCTAGAGTTGGAGAGCTAGAGTTGGAGAGCTAGAGTTGAGAGCTAGAGTTAGAGAGCTAGAGTTGGAGAGCTAGAGTTAGAGAGCTAGAGTTGGAGAGCTAGAGTTAGAGAGCTAGAGTTGGAGAGCTAGAGTTAGAGAGCTAGAGTTAGAGAGCTAGAGTTAGAGAGCTAGAGTTAGAGAGCTAGAGTTAGAGAGCTAGAGTTGGAGAGTTAGAGAGCTAGAGTTAGAGAGCTAGAGTTAGAGAGCTAGAGTTAGAGAGCTAGAGTTAGAGAGCTAGAGTTAGAGAGCTAGAGTTAGAGAGCTAGAGTTGGAGAGTTAGAGAGCTAGAGTTGGAGAGCTAGAGTTAGAGAGCTAGAGTTAGAGAGCTAGAGTTAGAGAGCTAGAGTTGGAGAGCTAGAGTTAGAGAGCTAGAGTTAGAGAGCTAGAGTTAGAGAGCTAGAGTTAGAGAGCTAGAGTTAGAGAGCTAGAGTTAGAGAGCTAGAGTTAGAGAGCTAGAGTTGGAGAGCTAGAGTTAGAGAGCTAGAGTTAGAGAGCTAGAGTTAGAGAGCTAGAGTTAGAGAGCTAGAGTTGGAGAGCTAGAGTTGGAGAGCTAGAGTTAGAGAGCTAGAGTTAGAGAGCTAGAGTTGGAGAGCTAGAGTTAGAGAGCTAGAGTTAGAGAGCTAGAGTTAGAGAGCTAGAGTTAGAGAGCTAGAGTTAGAGAGCTAGAGTTAGAGAGCTAGAGTTGGAGAGCTAGAGTTAGAGAGCTAGAGTTAGAGAGCTAGAGTTAGAGAGCTAGAGTTGGAGAGTTAGAGAGCTAGAGTTGGAGAGCTAGAGTTAGAGAGCTAGAGTTAGAGAGCTAGAGTTAGAGAGCTAGAGTTAGAGAGCTAGAGTTAGAGAGCTAGAGTTAGAGAGCTAGAGTTGGAGAGCTAGAGTTAGAGAGCTAGAGTTAGAGAGCTAGAGTCTGAGAGCTAGAGTTAGAGAGCTAGAGTTAGAGAGCTAGAGTTAGAGAGCTAGAGTTAGAGAGCTAGAGTTGGAGAGCTAGAGTTAGAGAGCTAGAGTTAGAGAGCTAGAGTTAGAGAGCTAGAGTCTGAGAGCTAGAGTTAGAGAGCTAGAGTTAGAGAGCTAGAGTTAGAGAGCTAGAGTTAGAGAGCTAGAGTTAGAGAGCTAGAGTTAGAGAGCTAGAGTTGGAGAGCTAGAGTTAGAGAGCTAGAGTTGAGAGCTAGAGTTAGAGAGCTAGAGTTAGGAGAGCTAGAGTTGGAGAGCTAGAGTTAGAGAGCTAGAGTTGGAGAGCTAGAGTTAGAGAGCTAGAGTTAGAGAGCTAGAGTTAGAGAGCTAGAGTTGGAGAGCTAGAGTTAGAGAGCTAGAGTTGAGAGCTAGAGTTAGAGAGCTAGAGTTAGAGAGCTAGAGTTAGAGAGCTAGAGTTGGAGAGCTAGAGTTGGAGAGCTAGAGTTAGAGAGCTAGAGTTAGAGAGCTAGAGTTGGAGAGCTAGAGTTGGAGAGCTAGAGTTAGAGAGCTAGAGTTAGAGAGCTAGAGTTAGAGAGCTAGAGTTAGAGAGCTAGAGTTGGAGAGCTAGAGTTAGAGAGCTAGAGTTGGAGAGCTAGAGTTAGAGAGCTAGAGTTAGAGAGCTAGAGTTGGAGAGCTAGAGTTGGAGAGCTAGAGTTAGAGAGCTAGAGTTAGAGAGCTAGAGTTAGAGAGCTAGAGTTGGAGAGCTAGAGTTAGAGAGCTAGAGTTAGAGAGCTAGAGTTGAGAGCTAGAGTTGGAGAGCTAGAGTTAGAGAGCTAGAGTTAGAGAGCTAGAGTTAGAGAGCTAGAGTTAGAGAGCTAGAGTTAGAGAGCTAGAGTTAGAGAGCTAGAGTTAGAGAGCTAGAGTTAGAGAGCTAGAGTTGGAGAGCTAGAGTTAGAGAGCTAGAGTTGGAGAGCTAGAGTTAGAGAGCTAGAGTTAGAGAGCTAGAGTTGGAGAGCTAGAGTTGGAGAGCTAGAGTTAGAGAGCTAGAGTTAGAGAGCTAGAGTTAGAGAGCTAGAGTTAGAGAGCTAGAGTTGGAGAGCTAGAGTTGGAGAGCTAGAGTTAGAGAGCTAGAGTTAGAGAGCTAGAGTTGGAGAGCTAGAGTTAGAGAGCTAGAGTTGGAGAGCTAGAGTTAGAGAGCTAGAGTTAGAGAGCTAGAGTTAGAGAGCTAGAGTTGGAGAGCTAGAGTTAGAGAGCTAGAGTTGGAGAGCTAGAGTTAGAGAGCTAGAGTTAGAGAGCTAGAGTTAGAGAGCTAGAGTTGGAGAGCTAGAGTTAGAGAGCTAGAGTTGAGAGCTAGAGTTAGAGAGCTAGAGTTGGAAGGCTAGTGTTAGAGAGCTAGAGTTGGAGAGCTAGAGTTAGAGAGCTAGAGTTAGAGAGCTAGAGTTAGAGAGCTAGAGTTAGAGAGCTAGAGTTAGAGAGCTAGAGTTGGAGAGTTAGAGAGCTAGAGTTAGAGAGCTAGAGTTAGAGAGCTAGAGTTAGAGAGCTAGAGTTAGAGAGCTAGAGTTAGAGAGCTAGAGTTAGAGAGCTAGAGTTGGAGAGTTAGAGAGCTAGAGTTGGAGAGCTAGAGTTAGAGAGCTAGAGTTAGAGAGCTAGAGTTAGAGAGCTAGAGTTGGAGAGCTAGAGTTAGAGAGCTAGAGTTAGAGAGCTAGAGTTAGAGAGCGAGAGTTAGAGAGCGAGAGTTGGAGAGCTAGAGTTAGAGAGCTAGAGTTAGAGAGCTAGAGTCTGAGAGCTAGAGTTAGAGAGCTAGAGTTAGAGAGCTAGAGTTAGAGAGCTAGAGTTAGAGAGCTAGAGTTGGAGAGCTAGAGTTAGAGAGCTAGAGTTAGAGAGCTAGAGTTAGAGAGCTAGAGTTGGAGAGCTAGAGTTAGAGAGCTAGAGTTAGAGAGCTAGAGTTAGAGAGCTAGAGTTAGAGAGCTAGAGTTAGAGAGCTAGAGTTAGAGAGCTAGAGTTGAGAGAGCTAGAGTTAGAGAGCTAGAGTTAGAGAGCTAGAGTTAGAGAGCTAGAGTTGGAGAGTTAGAGAGCTAGAGTTAGAGAGCTAGAGTTAGAGAGCTAGAGTTAGGAGAGCTAGAGTTAGAGAGCTAGAGTTAGAGAGCTAGAGTTAGAGAGCTAGAGTTAGAGAGCTAGAGTTGGAGAGCTAGAGTTAGAGAGCTAGAGTTGAGAGCTAGAGTTAGAGAGCTAGAGTTAGAGAGCTAGAGTTAGAGAGCTAGAGTTAGAGAGCTAGAGTTAGAGAGCTAGAGTTAGAGAGCTAGAGTTAGAGAGCTAGAGTTAGAGAGCTAGAGTTAGAGAGCTAGAGTTGGAGAGCTAGAGTTAGAGAGCTAGAGTTAGAGAGCTAGAGTTAGAGAGCTAGAGTTAGAGAGCTAGAGTTGGAGAGCTAGAGTTAGAGAGCTAGAGTTGGAGAGCTAGAGTTAGAGAGCTAGAGTTAGAGAGCTAGAGTTAGAGAGCTAGAGTTGGAGAGCTAGAGTTGGAGAGCTAGAGTTAGAGAGCTAGAGTTAGAGAGCTAGAGTTGGAGAGCTAGAGTTAGAGAGCTAGAGTTGGAGAGCTAGAGTTAGAGAGCTAGAGTTGGAGAGCTAGAGTTAGAGAGCTAGAGTTAGAGAGCTAGAGTTGGAGAGCTAGAGTTGGAGAGCTAGAGTTAGAGAGCTAGAGTTGGAGAGCTAGAGTTAGAGAGCTAGAGTTAGAGAGCTAGAGTTAGAGAGCTAGAGTTGGAGAGCTAGAGTTAGGAGAGCTAGAGTTAGAGAGCTAGAGTTAGAGAGCTAGAGTTAGAGAGCTAGAGTTAGAGAGCTAGAGTTAGAGAGCTAGAGTTGGAGAGCTAGAGTTAGAGAGCTAGAGTTGGAGAGCTAGAGTTAGAGAGCTAGAGTTAGAGAGCTAGAGTTAGAGAGCTAGAGTTGGAGAGCTAGAGTTAGAGAGCTAGAGTTAGAGAGCTAGAGTTAGAGAGCTAGAGTTAGAGAGCTAGAGTTGGAGAGCTAGAGTTAGAGAGCTAGAGTTGGAGAGCTAGAGTTAGAGAGCTAGAGTTAGAGAGCTAGAGTTGGAGAGCTAGAGTTAGAGAGCTAGAGTTGGAGAGCTAGAGTTAGAGAGCTAGAGTTAGAGTTAGAGAGCTAGAGTTGGAGAGCTAGAGTTAGAGAGCTAGAGTTGGAGAGCTAGAGTTAGAGAGCTAGAGTTAGAGAGCTAGAGTTAGAGAGCTAGAGTTAGAGAGCTAGAGTTAGAGAGCTAGAGTTGGAGAGCTAGAGTTGGAGAGCTAGAGTTAGAGAGCTAGAGTTGGAGAGCTAGAGTTGGAGAGCTAGAGTTGGAGAGCTAGAGTTGAGAGCTAGAGTTAGAGAGCTAGAGTTGGAGAGCTAGAGTTGGAGAGCTAGAGTTGGAGAGCTAGAGTTAGAGAGCTAGAGTTAGAGAGCTAGAGTTAGAGAGCTAGAGTTGGAGAGCTAGAGTTAGAGAGCTAGAGTTAGAGAGCTAGAGTTGGAGAGCTAGAGTTGGAGAGCTAGAGTTAGAGAGCTAGAGTTAGAGAGCTAGAGTTAGAGAGCTAGAGTTGGAGAGCTAGAGTTAGAGAGCTAGAGTTAGAGAGCTAGAGTTAGAGAGCTAGAGTTAGAGAGCTAGAGTTAGAGAGCTAGAGTTAGAGAGCTAGAGTTGGAGAGCTAGAGTTGGAGAGCTAGAGTTAGAGTTAGAGAGCTAGAGTTAGAGAGCTAGAGTTAGAGAGCTAGAGTTAGAGAGCTAGAGTTGGAGAGCTAGAGTTGGAGAGCTAGAGTTAGAGAGCTAGAGTTAGAGAGCTAGAGTTAGGAGAGCTAGAGTTGGAGAGCTAGAGTTGGAGAGCTAGAGTTAGAGAGCTAGAGTTAGAGAGCTAGAGTTAGAGAGCTAGAGTTGGAGAGCTAGAGTTAGAGAGCTAGAGTTGGAGAGCTAGAGTTAGAGAGCTAGAGTTAGAGAGCTAGAGTTGGAGAGCTAGAGTTGAGAGCTAGAGTTAGAGAGCTAGAGTTAGAGAGCTAGAGTTAGAGAGCTAGAGTTGGAGAGCTAGAGTTAGAGAGCTAGAGTTGGAGAGCTAGAGTTAGAGAGCTAGAGTTGGAGAGCTAGAGTTAGAGAGCTAGAGTTAGAGAGCTAGAGTTAGAGAGCTAGAGTTAGAGAGAAGCTAGAGTTAGAGAGCTAGAGTTGGAGAGCTAGAGTTAGAGAGCTAGAGTTAGAGAGCTAGAGTCTGAGAGCTAGAGTTAGAGAGCTAGAGTTAGAGAGCTAGAGTTAGAGAGCTAGAGTTAGAGAGCTAGAGTTGGAGAGCTAGAGTTAGAGAGCTAGAGTTGGAGAGCTAGAGTTAGAGAGCTAGAGTTAGGAGAGCTAGAGTTAGAGAGCTAGAGTTGGAGAGCTAGAGTTAGAGAGCTAGAGTTAGAGAGCTAGAGTTAGAGAGCTAGAGTTAGAGAGCTAGAGTTGGAGAGCTAGAGTTAGAGAGCTAGAGTTAGAGAGCTAGAGTTAGAGAGCTAGAGTTGGAGAGCTAGAGAGCTAGAGTTGGAGAGCTAGAGTTAGAGAGCTAGAGTTAGAGAGCTAGAGTTAGAGAGCTAGAGTTAGAGAGCTAGAGTTGGAGAGCTAGAGTTAGAGAGCTAGAGTTAGAGAGCTAGAGTTGGAGAGCTAGAGTTGGAGAGCTAGAGTTAGAGTTAGAGAGCTAGAGTTAGAGAGCTAGAGTTAGAGAGCTAGAGTTAGAGAGCTAGAGTTGGAGAGCTAGAGTTGGAGAGCTAGAGTTAGAGAGCTAGAGTTAGAGAGCTAGAGTTGGAGAGCTAGAGTTGAGAGCTAGAGTTGGAGAGCTAGAGTTAGAGAGCTAGAGTTAGAGAGCTAGAGTTAGAGAGCTAGAGTTAGAGAGCTAGAGTTAGAGAGCTAGAGTTAGAGAGCTAGAGTTAGAGAGCTAGAGTTGGAGAGCTAGAGTTGGAGAGCTAGAGTTAGAGAGCTAGAGTTAGAGAGCTAGAGTTAGAGAGCTAGAGTTGGAGAGCTAGAGTTAGAGAGCTAGAGTTGGAGAGCTAGAGTTAGAGAGCTAGAGTTAGAGAGCTAGAGTTAGAGAGCTAGAGTTGAGAGTTAGAGTAGAGAGCTAGAGTTAGAGAGCTAGAGTTAGAGAGCTAGAGTTAGAGAGCTAGAGTTAGAGAGCTAGAGTTAGAGAGCTAGAGTTGGAGAGCTAGAGTTAGAGAGCTAGAGTTAGAGAGCTAGAGTTAGAGAGCTAGAGTTGGAGAGCTAGAGTTAGAGAGCTAGAGTGGAGAGCTAGAGTTAGAGAGCTAGAGTTGGAGAGCTAGAGTTAGAGAGCTAGAGTTAGAGAGCTAGAGTTAGAGAGCTAGAGTTAGAGAGCTAGAGTTAGAGAGCTAGAAGTTAGAGAGCTAGAGTTAGAGAGCTAGAGTTAGAGAGCTAGAGTTGGAAGGCTAGAGTTAGAGAGCTAGAGTTAGAGAGCTAGAGTTAGAGAGCTAGAGTTGGAGAGTTAGAGAGCTAGAGTTAGAGAGCTAGAGTTAGAGAGCTAGAGTTAGAGAGCTAGAGTTAGAGAGCTAGAGTTAGAGAGCTAGAGTTGGG